>NC_047110.1:115104174-115439174 GCF_902500255.1 Thalassophryne amazonica | reverse complement strand
GCTCCCAGACCACCAATAACCAGCAAAAATCTATTTAAGCATAAAAATTCAAAAAGAAAAAATAATATAGCACCTTCAATTGCACCACAGACTAAAACAGTTAAATGTGGTCTATTAAACATTAGGTCTCTCTCTTCTAAGTCCCTGTTGGTAAATGATATAATAATTGATCAACGTATTGATTTATTCTGCCTAACAGAAACCTGGTTACAGCAGGATGAATATGTTAGTTTAAATGAGTCAACACCCCCGAGTCACACTAACTGTCAGAATGCTCGTAGCACGGGCCGGGGCGGAGGATTAGCAGCAATCTTCCATTCCAGCTTATTAATTAATCAAAAACCTAGACAGAGCTTTAATTCATTTGAAAGCTTGTCTCTTAGTCTTGTCCATCCAAATTGGAAGTCCCAAAAACCAGTTTTATTTGTTATTATCTATCGTCCACCTGGTCGTTACTGTGAGTTTCTCTGTGAATTTTCAGACCTTTTGTCTGACTTAGTGCTTAGCTCAGATAAGATAATTATAGTGGGCGATTTTAATATCCACACAGATGCTGAGAATGACAGCCTCAACACTACATTTAATCTATTATTAGACTCTATTGGCTTTGCTCAAAAAGTAAATGAGTCCACCCACCACTTTAATCATACCTTAGATCTTGTTCTGACTTATGGTATGGAAATAGAAGACTTAACAGTATTCCCTGAAAACTCCCTTCTGTCTGATCATTTTTTAATAACATTTACATTTACCCTGATGGACTACCCTGCAGTGGGGAATAAGTTTCATTACACTAGAAGTCTTTCAGAAAGCGCTGTAAATAGGTTTAAGGATATGATTCCTTCGTTATGTTCTCTAATGTCATATACCAACACAGAGCAGAGTAGCTACCTAAACTCTGTAAGGGAGTTAGAGTATCTCGTCAATAGTTTTACATCCTCTTTGAAGACAACTTTGGATGCTGTAGCTCCTCTGAAAAAGAGAGCTTTATTTTCATTGGTTCCTTCGTCCAAACCATCGGCATGTTTATTGGACCCCATTCCTACCAGGCTGCTCAAGGAAGTCCTACCATTATTTAATGCTTCAATCTTAAATATGATCAATCTATCTTTGTTAGTTGGTTATGTACCACAGGCCTTTAAGGTGGCAGTAATTAAACCATTACTTTTAAAAGCCATCACTTGACCCAGCTATCTTAGCTAATTATAGGCCAATCTCCAACCTTCCTTTTCTCTCAAAAATTCTTGAAAGGGTAGTTGTAAAACAGCTAACTGATCACCTGCAGAGGAATGGTCTATTTGAAGAGTTTCAGTCAGGTTTTAGAATTCATCATAGTACAGAAACAGCATTAGTGAAGGTTACAAATGATCTTCTTATGGCTTCGGACAGTGGACTTATCTCTGTGCTTGTTCTGTTGGACCTCAGTGCTGCTTTTGATACTGTTGACCATAAAATTTTATTACAGAGATTAGAGCATGTCATAGGTATTAAAGGCACTGCGCTGCGGTGGTTTGAATCATATTTGTCTAATAGATTACAGTTTGTTCATGTAAATGGGGAATCTTCTTCACAGACTAAAGTTAATTATGGAGTTCCACAAGGTTCTGTGCTAGGACCAATTTTATTCACTTTATACATGCTTCCCTTAGGCAGTATTATTAGACGGCATTGCTTAAATTTTCATTGTTACGCAGATGATACCCAGCTTTATCTATCCATGAAGCCAGAGGATACACACCAATTAGCTAAACTGCAGGATTGTCTTACAGACATAAAGACATGGATGACCTCTAATTTCCTGCTTTTAAACTCAGATAAAACTGAAGTTATTGTACTTGGCCCCACAAATCTTAGAAGCATGGTGTCTAACCAGATCGTTACTCTGGATGGCATTACCCTGACCTCTAGTAATACTGTGAGAAATCTTGGAGTCATTTTTGATCAGGATATGTCATTCAAAGCGCATATTAAACAAATATGTAGGACTGCCTTTTTGCATTTACGCAATATCTCTAAAATCAGAAAGGTCTTGTCTCAGAGTGATGCTGAAAAACTAATTCATGCATTTATTTCCTCTAGGCTGGACTATTGTAATTCATTATTATCAGGTTGTCCTAAAAGTTCCCTAAAAAGCCTTCAGTTGGTTCAGAATGCTGCAGCTAGAGTACTGACGGGGACTAGCAGGAGAGAGCATATCTCACCCATATTGGCCTCTCTTCATTGGCTTCCTGTTAATTCTAGAATAGAATTTAAAATTCTTCTTCTTACTTATAAGGTTTTGAATAATCAGGTCCCATCTTATCTTAGGGACCTCATAGTACCATATCACCCCAATAGAGCGCTTCGCTCTCAGACTGCAGGCTTACTTGTAGTTCCTAGGGTTTGTAAGAGTAGAATGGGAGGCAGAGCCTTCAGCTTTCAGGCTCCTCTCCTGTGGAACCAGCTCCCAATTCAGATCAGGGAGACAGACACCCTCTCTACTTTTAAGATTAGGCTTAAAACTTTCCTTTTCGCTAAGGCTTATAGTTAGGGCTGGATCAGGTGACCCTGAACCATCCCTTGGTTATGCTGCTTTAGACGTAGATTGTGGGGGGGGGGGTTCCCATGATGCACTGTTTCTTTCTCTTTTTGCTCCGTATGCATCACTCTGCATTTAATCATTAGTGATCGATCTCTGCCCCCCTCCACAGCATGTCTTTTTCCTGGTTTTTTCCCTCAGCCCCAACCATTCTCAGCAGAAGACTGCCCCTCCCTGAGCCTGGTTCTGCTGGAGGTTTCTTCCTGTTAAAAGGGAGTTTTTCCTTCCCACTGTTGCCAAGTGCTTGCTCATAGGGGGTCGTTTTGACCGTTGGGGTTTTTCATAATTATTGTATGGCCTTGCCTTACAATATGGAGCGCCTTGGGGCAACTGTTTGTTGTGATTTGGCGCTATATAAGAAAAAAGTTGATTGATTGATTGATTGATATTAAGCAAATATGTAGGACTGCTTTTTTGCATTTGCGCAATATCTCTAAAATTAGAAAGGTCTTGTCTCAGAGTAATGCTGAAAAACTAATTCATGCATTTATTTCCTCTAGGCTGGACTATTGTAATTCATTATTATCAGGTTGTCCTAAAAGTTCCCTGAAAAGCCTTCAGTTAATTCAAAATGCTGCAGCTGGAGTACTGACGGGGACTAGAAGGAGAGAGCATATCTCACCCATATTGGCCTCTCTTCATTGGCTTCCTGTTAATTCTAGAATAGAATTTAAAATTCTTCTTCTTACTTATAAGGTTTTGAATAATCAGGTCCCATCTTATCTTAGGGACCTCATAGTACCATATCACCCCAATAGAGCGCTTCGCTCTCAGACTGCAGGCTTACTTGTAGTTCCTAGGGTTTGTA
Organism: Thalassophryne amazonica; assembly: GCF_902500255.1. Classification (NCBI taxonomy): domain Eukaryota; kingdom Metazoa; phylum Chordata; class Actinopteri; order Batrachoidiformes; family Batrachoididae; genus Thalassophryne; species Thalassophryne amazonica. Next base: position 115,435,788 of record NC_047110.1, on the reverse strand, counting down.
AGAGTAGAATGGGAGGCAGAGCCTTCAGCTTTCAGGCTCCTCTCCTGTGGAACCAGCTCCCAATTCAGATCAGGGAGACAGACACCCTCTCTACTTTTAAGATTAGGCTTAAAACTTTCCTTTTTGCTAAAGCTTATAGTTAGGGCTGGCTCAGGTGACCCTGAACCATCCCTTAGTTATGCTGCTATAGACTTAGACTGCTGGGGGGTTCCCATGATGCACTGAGTGTTTCTTTCTCTTTTTGCTCTGTATGCACCACTCTGCATTTAATCATTAGTGATTGATCTCTGCTCCCCTCCACAGCATGTCTTTTTCCTGGTTCTCTCCCTCAGCCCCAACCAGTCCCAGCAGAAGACTGCCTCTCCCTGAGCCTGGTTCTGCTGGAGGTTTCTTCCTGTTAAAAGGGAGCTTTTCCTTCCCACTGTAGCCAAGTGCTTGCTCATAGGGGGTCATTTTGACCGTTGGGGTTTTTCTGTAATTATTGTATGGCTTTTGCCTTACAATTTGAAGCGCATGGGGCAACTGTTTGTTCTGATTTGGCGCTATATAAATAAAATTGATTTGATTTAGCATAGCCCAAGCAGAGGGTCACCCCTTTGAGTCTGGTCTGCTTGAGGTTTCTTCCTCAGAGGGAGTTTTTCCTTACCACTGTTGCTCTGGGGGTTGGTAAGGTTAGACCTTACCTGTGTGAAGCACTTTGAGGCAACGCTGTTGTGATTTGGCGCTATATAAATGAAAATAAATTCAAATTCAAATTGGATGATTAAACCTGAGGTCATTAGGTGTGGGTGAGGCAAAGAGGCAGAACGTCCAGGTTTACGTTTGAAGCTCAGGATTCAGAACTGGTCCAGTCGAGCTAACGTGAATCCTCTGAGTTTAAAATTACTCAGAAATACATGCAAATGAAGTAGTTTTGAAAAATTAGAAAATCTATAAAGCAAGATTGTGTGTGTGTGCGACAAGCATTTCTCTGTCTGTCTGTCAGATCGGCCTCAACTTTCAGATATGGCTTGCACATGCCATGACGCTGTTCCTTCCTTTATTCTGAAAATTTTGGGGATTAATTTTCAAAACCTTTTATTTTGACATGGTAACATTAGTACTTCCAAGATAGCGCCCTCCGTGGCGACTCGCGACTGCAAGCAAACTGTGACCAAATGCTGCAACTTCAGTGTCAGTCTAGTGAGAATACAGACTGCAGGAGAACAGCAGTCACTTAAACGTGTTTTTTTTCATGTTTACAAAAACTATCAACTGTGGCTCGCTGATGTTACTGGTAGCAAAGTTAAACAACATCAGATAGTTCATGTTGCCTGCATCACTTCACGATAAAACATTTAATGCCAGCATCCCAGCAAATACTTTTACTGTGAAAGGCTCACTGAGGAGAGATGAGCTAAAATACGTTACTTGCTAAAAATTAATTTTCCACAATTTCTATAAAGTTTCAGTAGGTACCTAAGCTGAATGAAATCTTATATTTGCTGTGAGTTAAAGTTTAAATAAACTCTTCACATGGGGGTACTGAGGATTTGACATTTAAAACATTCTAAATGTTCTGTTTAATTGGAATCCTTTTTATTTTCATATAACTGATACTAAAACTGATTTTTTTAAACTATATGAAATACTATATTCAAATAATAATATAATGTAACATATCAATCAAAACATGGACCCAAATGACATAAAAACTGCTTATTATCAATTCCATGTCGATCAAATATCTTTAATTTGTGCCAAGTGGCTTTTGAACGGTTGTATTAGATCAAAATGTATATTATTTCTCCCTCAAATTTTAGAATGTATTTTGTCGGCTCACATATCAATCCACACATTTCACAACAAACCTAAATGTCCTTTGACTCACATTATCAATAATAACTTCTGTCTTCACATCCATATGTTTGTGCTTCATGAACACTAAGTGTTTATTCCTTCCTATATCTCTGTGTGTGTATTTATGTCTGACCATGTTGGATGAATGTCAGTCTTTTTCTTAAAATAACTGTGACAGTATCTGTGTCAACCCTGTCTTAACAAACATCCACTATGTTAAAACAATATCAGAGTAAGTTCACCTCTTTGTACATTCCACCTTCAAACACAGCCTCATATGACCAGCCATGAAAAATGTACTTACCTATGGGCACTGCACTACTTTAATAAACAACAAAAACTTTAACACTGTGAAACTAAACAACAAAAAAAAAAACCCTGTGTGCATTATCGTCAGAATTTACAGGAAATCATTAGTTTTACAGCCGGTTTAAATGTGTGCAGCTGGTGAGTTAAGTCACTGAGACACCCAGACAGCTGTGGAGGAGGAGAAACATCAGCAGTTCCATCACTCTGTGGGCGTGTCTCTCAGAGCAAACAGGAAGTTTGATATTTAACCATTTAAAAAAAAATCTTAAAAAAGGACCTGTTTTGAATATTATGGCTGCAGTTCATATTAAGAACAAATTGCAGGTTCAATACAACATTTAGCAAATGGGATTGCACACACAAAGAGGCCCCGCCCACTCAGTGGCTTCTAAGAACTCACTTATATTTATTGATTCTGGCTCTTGTTGAATATAAAAAAAAAATAAAAAAAAATTGAAAGAAGTCCATGACCCAGGAGTAAATTTTGACTTCATCAGTACCACTTAAAGGGACTAAACAACACTTACAATGTGTATCATAAACTACACAAATGTGTGGTGGCCATCCAGGGTGGCAGCTGCAGCCAAAAAAAAAAAATGTTCCAGTCATAATGACAACTACACCACATTATCTGTCTGATAATAAAGATTCTAAAAAGGTATAGTTTGGACTGTGACTGAATGTTCTGGAGTTATGGGGTAAAAACAGCAAAAATAGTTCAATTTCAGTTTGTGCAGGGGTCAAAGGTTAAAGTTCCTCCAATTTTGGTAAAATTTGGTGAAAACTATTGGTTGAACTAAGAGGATTAACAACTGGAATAGTTTTGATGGTGCTGAATATTTGGTCTCCAAAGTAAATGTCAAACAAGATCGACATCCGTTGGAGTCTATGACGTGACGTACGACGTGTTTAACCTGTGACGTATTTAACCTGTAACATGACAACTAAACATGACAGATTGTGCATACTAGTTCTTTATAAAACCCTGTTAACTAGGCTAATAATCTGCATCACTTCTTAGTAAAACTAGAGCATTTTTTTTTCCTTTCTGACCCCTGCGTGGCCCCAGCTGCCACCCTGGATGTCCACCATACCTCTGTGTCGGTGATGATTCACCGAGGCTGGATTCTGAGTGTTGTTTCATCTCTACGCTGCTATTTCTGCTCCTAAAACTCGTATGGGGACACAAACAGCGTGACTTTAGTCAGGTAGCGGCCCAACAGGGCGTGGCGCTCCAGCTCGCTCATCTCCACCTCAGCCTCCAGCGTGGCAGGACCCTGGATGGGTGTGACCAGGAGGAGGGTCCCCGTCTGACGGCCGGACCGCTGCACGCTGAGATGTCCCCGCCCACGGCCTCCTGCCAGGCCGAAGCGCAGGGTGTCGCCCAGCGGGCGGGCGGCTGACACCCTGAAGAGCACGCGTGGAGCGGACATGTTGGAGACCACAGACAGGAAGTGGAAGGAGATGGAATTTGGTGCCTGAGTGCACGCGTTATCGCCCAGCATGCACGGGTTCCTCTCACAGCGCCTGCGGGCAGATGTAGCGGCTGTTAGCTTAAAGCTGTTCTGGGCACATTTAATTTAAATCAGGATTTTGGGAACTTTGAGTGTATTTAACAGTAAAACACGACTTTGGCATTTTTTCTACATTTATTTAAAAAAAAAAATTGATTCATTTCCTTTAAATCTGTTTTCCTCTGTGGTGGGACCTGGATCTGAACTCTGATCTGAATCCAAACTCTGACCTGGATCCGGCAGGTGGCTGGTCTTTGTCTCAGTTTTGTGCTCGAGTGCTGCTCTAATTATGATCGTACCCGCTGGTGCCAACATCAGGGCGGAGCTTTGATTGTGGGTGCTTTGTGACATGTCCTGGAGCTCTGGATGGATGATATTTTAAACAGACACTCAGCTGGACCATGTGACCAAGTCAAATGTCAGCAAAATGATATATACGGGCGGCCATCATTCCTTTTCACGTTGGGTCTGTCCACTCTAGTGTTGGTGGGCTGGGTTCTGGTACCTGGGCAGGGGGTGGTGCCTCTCCCTGGGGCTCAGGTCATATGTCAATTTCAAATCAAATCAATTTTATTTATATAGCGCCAAATCACAACAAACAGTTGCCCCAAGGCGCTTTATATTGTAAGGCAAGGCCATACAATAATTATGAAAAACCCCAACGGTCAAAACGACCCCCTATGAGCAAGCACTTGGTGACAGTGGGAAGGAAAAACTCCCTTTTAACAGGAAGAAACCTCCAGCAGAACCAGGCTCAGGGAGGGGCAGTCTTCTGCTGGGACTGGTTGGGGCTGAGGGAGAGAACCAGGAAAAAGACATGCTGTGGAGGGGAGCAGAGATCAATCACTAATGATTAAATGCAGAGTGGTGCATACAGAGCAAAAAGAGAAAGAAACACTCAGTGCATCATGGGAACCCCCCAGCAGTCTACGTCTATAGCAGCATAACTAAGGGATGGTTCAGGGTCACCTGATCCAGCCCTAACTATAAGCTTTAGCAAAAAGGAAAGTTTTAAGCCTAATCTTAAAAGTAGAGAGGGTGTCTGTCTCCCTGATCTGAATTGGGAGCTGGTTCCACAGGAGAGGAGCCTGAAAGCTAAAGGCTCTGCCTCCCATTCTACTCTTACAAACCCTAGGAACTACAAGTAAGCCTGCAGTCTGAGAGCGAAGCGCTCTATTGGGGTGATATGGTACTATGAGGTCCCTAAGATAAGATGGGACCTAATTATTCAAAACCTTATAAGTAAGAAGAAGAATTTTAAATTCTATTCTAGAATTAACAGGAAGCCAATGAAGAGAGGCCAATATGGGTGAGATATGCTCTCTCCTTCTAGTCCCCGTCAGTACTCTAGCTGCAGCATTTTGAATTAACTGAAGGCTTTTCAGGGAACTTTTAGGACAACCTGATAATAATGATTACAATAGTCCAGCCTAGAGGAAATAAATGCATGAATTAGTTTTTTCAGCATCACTCTGAGACAAGGACCTTTCTAATTTAGAGATATTGCGCAAATGCAAAAAAGCAGTCCTACATATTTGTTTAATATGCGCTTTGAATGACATATCCTGATCAAAAATGACTCCAAGATTTCTCACAGTATTACTAGAGGTCAGGGTAATGCCATCCAGAGTAAGGATCTGGTTAGACACCATGTTTCTAAGATTTGTGGGGCCACGTACAATAACTTCAGTTTATATGAGTTTAAAGCAGGAAATTAGAGGTCATCCATGTCTTTGTCTGTAAGACAATCCTGCAGTTTAGCTAATTGGTGTGTGTTCTCTGGCTTCATGGATAGATAAAGCTGGGTATCATCTGCGTAACAATGAAAATTTAAGCAATGCCGTCTAATAATACTGCCTAAGGGAAACATGTATAAAGTGAATAAAATTGGTCCTAGCACAGAACCTTGTGGAACTCCATAATTAACCTTAGTCTGTGAAGAAGACTCCCCATTTACATGAACCAATTGTAATCTATTAGATAAATATGATTCAAACCACCGCAGCGCAGTGTCTTTAATACCTATGGCATGCTCTAATCTCTGTAATAAAATTTTATGGTCAACAGTATCAAAAGCAGCACTGAGGTCTAACAGGACAAGCACAGAGATGAGTCCACTGTCTGAGGCCATAAGATCATTTGTAACCTTCACTAATGCTGTTTCTATACTATGATGAATTCTAAACCCTGTTTGAAACTCTTCAAATAGACCATTCCTCTGCAGATGATCAGTTAGCTGTTTTACAACTACCCTTTCAAGAATTTTTGAGAGAAAAGGAAGGTTGGAGATTGGCCTATAATTAGCTAAGATAGCTGGGTCAAGTGATGGCTTTTAAAGTAATGGTTTAATTACTGCCACCTTAAAAGCCTGTGGTACATAGCTAACTAATAAAGATAGCTTGATCATATTTAAGATCGAAGCATTAAATAATGGTAGGGCTTCCTTGAGCAGCCTGGTAGGAATGGGGTCTAATAGACATGTTGATGGTTTGGAGGAAGTAACTAATGAAAATAACTCAAACAGAACAATCGGAGAGAAAGAGTCTAACCAAATACTGGCATCACTGAAAGCAGCCAAAGATAACGATATGTCTTTGGGATGGTTATGAGTATTTTTTCTCTAATAGTTAAAATTTATTAGCAAAGAAGTCATGAAGTCATTACTAGTTAAAGTTAAAGGAATACTCGGCTCAATAGAGCTCTGACTCTTTGTCAGCCTGGCTACAGTGCTGAAAAGAAACCTGGGGTTGTTCTTATTTTCTTAAATTAGTGATGAGTAGTAAGATGTCCTAGCTTTACCGAGGGCTTTTTTATAGAGCAACAGACTCTTTTTCCAGGTTAAGTGAAGATCTTTTAAATTAGTGAGACGCCATTTCCTCTTCAACTTACGGGTTATCTGCTTTAAGCTGCGAGTTTGTGAGTTATACCACGGAGTCAGGCACTTCTGATTTAAAGCTCTCTTTTTCAGAGGAGCTACAGCATCCAAAGTTGTCCTCAATGAGAATATAAAACTATTGACGAGATAATCTATCTCACTTACAGAGTTTAGGTAGCTACTCTGCCCTGTGTTGGTATATGGCATTGGAGAACATAAAGAAGGAATCATATTCTTAAACCTAGTTACAGCGCTTTCTGAAAGACTTCTACTGTAATGAAACTTATTCCCCACTGCTGGGTAGTCCATCAGAGTAAATGTAAATGTTATTAAGAAATGATCAGACAGAAGGGGGTTTTCAGGGAAAACTGTTAAGTCTTTAATTTCCATACCATAAGTCAGAACAAGATCTAAGGTATGATTAAAGTGGTGGGTGGACTCATTTACATTTTGAGCAAAGCCAATTGAGTCTAACAATAGATTAAATGCAGTGTTGAGGCTGTCATTCTCAGCATCTGTGTGGATGTTAAAATCGCCCACTATAATTATCTTATCTGAGCTAATCACTAAGTCAGACAAAAGGTCCGAAAATTCACAGAGAAACTCACAGTAACGACCAGGTGGACGATAGATAATAACAAATAAAACTGGTTTTTGGGACTCCCATTTGGATGGACAAGACTAAGAGTCGAGCTTTCAAATTAATTAAAGCTCTGTGTGGGTTTTTGATTAATTAATAAGCTGGAGTGGAAGATTGCTGCTAATCCTCCGCCTCGGCCTGTGCTACGAGCATTCTGGTACCTTCTAGCATTCCGTAAGGTGCTATATTATTTTTTCTTTTTGAATTTTTATGCTTAAATAGATTTTTGCTGGTTATTGGTGGTCTGGGAGCAGGCACCGTCTCTACGGGGATGGGGTAATGAGGGGATGGCAGGGGGAGAGAAGCTGCAGAGAGGTGTGAAAGACTACAACTCTGCTTCCTGGTCCCAACCCTGGATAGTCATGGTTGTGCCCCCTCTCTCTGGGGCTCAGGTCATATGTGCCCCCTCTATCTTGGGCTCAGGTCATATGTGGCCCTCCGTGCCCCTGCCTCTCCCTCCGGGCTTGTGTGGCCCACCTGTCTCCCTCTGGCTCCTCGACTGCCCCTGCACTCCTGGGTCTCATCTCATGCCTTCCCTCGTATGCGGACCGCCAGGGTGGCCTGTCCATCTCCGGTCCCTGGCCCCCTGTGTATGTGAGTATGTGACCCGTTCCCTGCACCACGCCCTGCCGCCACTCGCTCCTGCCTTTGGGGGCCATGGCCCTGATGGTGTGGTTCTGGGACCCCCCCTATTGGTGGGCCCATGCTGGCACCCTGTGTGCTTCCCTTGGGTATGGGGCTGCTTCCTGTGCCTCCGTGGGGGGGCAGTGTCGGGGGTGCGTTCAGGCGCTGCCGGGTTGCTCCCCTGTTGGTTCATCATGCTGCCCTGGTGGCTCTGGTGGCTGCCCTTCCTGGTCCCTGTGCCCTTCCGCTGCCCCTTTTCTCCTGGGGCCCTGCATCCTGGACCATTTCGGTCGTTGCTTGCGGTCGGCTGTATGGCTTCTGACGTGCCGGAGTGGTCCATGTCATATGGTTAGGTTCTGTACTTTTGTCTTAGCCCAACACACCAGCCACAGTAGTGATCAAATATTTAGCTATGATCTGGGTCTCTGTGTGTGGATACTCACTAATTAGACAACAGACTGTTGCTGTCACAACTTGTCCATGTGTGGCTGTTTGTCCTGGTATGTTTTATGGTTGGTGCCCCACTTCACAGTTATTTCGTTCACCACTTGTCTTTCATTTTTATCTGTCTTTGTGTTGTTTTGGTGGTCAGCCCTTCCAGATAGAAGTTGTCAGTTGGCTTTGAGTAGGATTTTGTAGGCTGATTGGGAAGGGCGGATGGGGGTCACACACACACACCACATTCACTCACACACTACATACCTTCTGTCTTGCAAGAATAAATTGCATATACGTGTATTAATGTTCATAAATAGTTCTGCCAGTGTGGCATTTACCATTAATATATATGCAGACAGGGGAAAAAGACAGAAAAGTCTAGCCTGAGATTTCCCATCGCCGCGCTGAGTTGGCGATGGGAAGTCAGCTATTCGTGAGAAAGCTTCATAATGATCAGGAATGGACTAGCACCACCCAGTGGTCATTCCTATTGTGCATCTCACTGCTGTCACACTGTCCTTGTACATGTCCTGCACTACCCTCACATACTTCTCTGCCACTCCAGACTTCCTCATACAATACCACAACTCTTCTCCTGACACCCTGTCATAAGCTTTCTCTAAATCCACAAAAACACAATGTAACTCCTTCTGGCCTTCTCTGTACTTCTCCATCAGTACGCTTAGAGCAAACACTGCACCTGTTGTGCTCTTTCTCAGCAAGAATCCATATTGCTGGTCACCTGTTTTCTAAGTCTGTCTTCTACATCACCCTTTGTCTCCACTTCTCAGGCATCCTCTCACTTTACAAAATTTTATTAAACAATCTGGCTAGAAACTCATTGTCTTCCTTCCGCTGTCTAGATGTCACACCCAGTACCTTCCTGTCTGTCTCCCTCACCACATCTGCAGTACTTTTCCAGTGAACCATCAAGTGCCTCTCTCACCTGCTCACTAAATTTCACACGTCTTCCTTCTTCAGCTTCCACCATCTGATCCTTTTTGAGCCCTCACTCTCTTCTTTTTCACCACTAAAGTCATCCTACAAACCACCATCCTATGCTGTCCAGCGACACTCTCTCCTGCCACCCCCAATTTCCACCTTCACACTCATCACCCTGTCAGACACTCGCTTAACCGCAAACACACTGTTAACATACTCTTCCTTTAAAATGACCCCAACATCATTTCTCTTCCTGTCCTCACCATGGTACAACAACTTGAACACACCGATGCTCCTGCTCTTACTTCCCTTCCACTTTGTCTCTTGCACACACAGTATGTCTACCTTTCTCCTCTCCATCATATCAGCCAGCTCTCTCCCTTTACCAGTCAGACTGCCAACATTCAAAGTCCCGACTCTCACTTCCACCCTTCTAATTTTCCTCTTCTCCAGCTGTCTCTGGACATGTTCTTCTTCTTCTTCTTCTTCTTCTTCTTCTTTGCCCATCAGTAGCCCACTTTCTGCTGGGACCCTGTTGGGCAACAGCACCGGTGGCGGTCATTGTTAACCCGGGCCTCGACTGATCTGGTATGGAAATTAGATTTGTACTCTGCATGTTAGGGTTGGCTTTTTTTTTTTTTTCGCTGGATGTCCTTCCTGATGTAACACTCCACATTTATCTGGGCTTGGGACCAGCACTCAGAGTGTACTGGCTGCACACCCCATGTAGCTGAGTATTGTGTTTGTGCATTCATAATGATGTCATCACTGTGGCACCGTCTTACATTGGTGACGTCTTCACGTACGTGGCATTTTCCATGTGGGGACATTCTACCTTCACACACTGGAAAGCGCCGTACGTGTTCACGCACACCTGATCCGCTGTGCAGTTGTGTGTGTGACTCTCGCACTCGTCAACGTCTGCGTGCACAAAGATAAACACGAGCGTCTGAATGAGTCATTTACATATGAGCCTCAAAAGAGAAGATGACCTCTGAACTCTGACCTGTGCAGCTGCGGACATCCTTGTTGAGGTTGTATCCTGTTGGACAGGAGCAGTGGAAGCTTCCAGGCGTGTTGGCGCACTGATGGACACAGAGATGTCCAGGGGCACCCAGAGGAAAAAGATGACACTCGTCAATATCTGAAAGACAAACGGGATCTTTAATTGCACTCGTCTTTAATTCAACTGGACTTAGTTACAAGACCAGCTGCTGCACACTGCCACCTGTTGGTTCTTTGGGAGAATGTGGATGAATGATGGAAATTAGGAGCAGGTGTGGTTGAACTTGCATGTAGCTTGAAATCAGCTTGTGTGTCAGTTTGTATCATTTCTAAATCCTTGTCTTGTCGAAGATGTGTGTGTTGAACATTTATGATATTTCACATACTTAGATCTTTTCCAGTAAAAAATAATCACAGTGCTGCTGTTTAATTAGACCACTGAAGAAAAAAATAACTGAAACCATGGAACTGAAACAGTTTAATAAAACTGAATTTGAATTAAAACAGCTGTGAATTAATTAACAGATTGTAAAGTGACTATCTGTGTTCTTTTATGTGTACGATATGAATACGAGTGATTTTGTTTGTGAAGTTGTCTGACAGTCCGTGTGAAGTGTCAGGACTTGAACAGAAGGTGTGATAACCAGGATAAATGAGGAGGGTTGCATCAGGAAGGGCATCCGGTGTAAAACAAGTCAACCCAACTGTGCAAACTAAGAATCGAATTTCCATCCCGGATCGGTCAAAGCCCGGGTTAATAATGTCCGCCACCAGTGCTGCTGCCCAACAGGGTGCTGGTGGAAACTGGGCTACTGCTGGGTGAAGATGATGAAGAAGAAGAGGAGAACATTTCCACAAACAGCGGGAGAAGAAAACTAGAAGGGTGGAAATGAGAGTGGGGACTTTGAATGTTGGAAGAGGAGTTTGATGGAGAGGAGAAAGGTAGACATACTGTGTGTGCAAGAGACCAAGTGGAAGGGAAGTAAGAGCAGGAGCAGAAATGGTGTTGAGAGAAATGGTGTTGGGGTCATTTTAAAGGAAGAGTATGTTAAAAGTGTGTTGGAGTTAAGCGAGTGTCTGACAGGGTGATGAGTGTGAAGTTGGAAACTGAAGGAGTGATGATGAATATCATCAGTGCATATGCCCCACAGGTAGGTTGTGAGATGAAGGAGAAAGAAGATTTCTGGAGTGTGCCCAAGCATGCGCACACAGGTGGACTACATTCTTTATAGGAGATGCAAGCTAAAAGAAATCAGAGACTGTAAGGTGGTGGCAGGAGAGAGTGTCGTTAGACAGCATAGGATGGTTGTTTGTAGGATGACTTTAGAGGTAAAGAAGAAGAGAGTGAGAGCTCAACAAAGGATCAGCTGAAGGAGGAAGACTGTTGTGTGAAATTTAGCGAGCTGGTGAGAGAAGCACTGGTTGGAAGGGAAGCAATTTTGGACATCTGGAAAAGTACTGCAGATGTGGTGAAAGAGACAGCTAGGACAGTGCTGGGTATGACATCTGGACAGTGGAAGGAAGACGAGGAGACTTGGCGGTGGAATGAAGAGGTCCAGGAAAGCATAAGGAGAAAGAGGTTGGCGAAAAAGTTTTGGGATAGTTGGAGAGATGAAGAAAGTAGACAGGAGTACAAGGAGATGCAGCGTAAGGCAAAAAGAGAAGTGGCAAAAGTGAAGGAAAAGGCATACTGTGAGCTGTACAAGAAGTTGAATAGTAAGGAAGGAGAAAAGGACTTGTACCGATTGGCCAGACAAAGGGACAGACCTGGAAAGAATGTGAAGCAGGTTAGGGTGGTAAAAGATGCACATGGCAATGTGCTGACAAGGGAGGAGTGTGTGCTGAGAAGGTGGAGGGAATATTTTGAAGAGCTGATGAATGAAGAAAATGAGCAAGAGAAAAGGCTGGATGATGTGGTGAGAGTAAATCAGGAAGTACAAGAGATTAATAAGGAAGAAGTCAGGGCTGCTATGAAGAGGATGAAGAGTGGAAAGGCAGTTGGTCCAGATGACATTCCAGTGGAGGCATGGAAATGTCTAGGAGAGATGGCAGTAGAGTTTCTAACCAGATTGTTTAATAAAATCTTGGAAAGTGAGACGAAGTGTGCTGGTTCCTATTTTCAAGAATAAGGGTGATGTGCAGAGCTGCAGTAACTACAGAGGCATAAAGTTGATCAGCCACAGCATGAAGTTATGGGAAAGGCTAGTCGAAGCTAGGCTTAGAAAACAGGTGAAGATCTGTGAGCAGCAATATGGTTTCATACCGAGAAAGAGCACTACAGATGCAATGTTTGCTCTGAGAATACTGTTGGAGAAGTACAGAGAAGGCCAGAAAGAGTTACATTGTATGTTTGTGGACTTAGAAAAAGCTTATGATAGGGTGCCAAGAGAAGAGCTGTGGCATTGTATGAGGAAGTCTGGAGTGGCAGAGAAGTATGTGAGGGTAGTGCAGGACATGTACAAGGATAGTGTGACAGCGGTGAGATGTGCAGTCGGAATGACAGACTCATTCAAGGTGGAGGTGGGATTACACAAAGGATCAGCTCTGAGTCCTTTCTTGTTTGCAGTGGTGATGGACAGGTTGACAGATGAGATCAGACAGGAGTCCCCATGGACTATGATGTTTGCAGATGACACTGTGATCTGTAGTGAGAGTAGAGAGCAAGTTGAGTCTAGTCTGGAGAGGTGAAGATATGCTTTGGAGAGAAGGGGAATGAAAGTCAGTAGAAGCAAGACTGAGTACATGTGTGTGAATGAGAGGGAGCCCAGTGGAATAGTGCAGTTACAAGGAGTAGAAGTGGTGAAAGTAGATGAGTTTAAATATTTGGGGTCAACTGTTCAAAGTAATGGAGAGTGTGGTAGAGAGGTGAAGAAGAGAGTGCAGGCAGGGTGGAGTGGGTGGAGAAAGGTGGCAGGAGTGATTTGTGACCGAAGAATATCAGCAAGAGTGAAGGGGAAAGTTTACAAGACAGTAGTGAGACCAGCTATGTTGGACGGCTTAGAGACGGTGGCACTAACAAAAAGACAGGAGGCAAAGCTGAAGATGTTGAGATTCTCTTTGGGAGTGATGAGGATGGACAAGATTAGGAATGAACATATCAGAGGGACAGCTCAGGTGGGACGATTTGGAGACAAAGTCAGAGAGGAGAGACTGAGATGGTTTGGACATGTGCAGAGGAGGGACCCAGGGTATATAGGGAGAAGGATGCTGAGGATGGAACCACCAGGTAGGAGGAGAAGAGGGAGGACAAAGAGGAGGTTTATAGATGTGCTGAGGGAGGACATGCGGGTGGTTGGTGTGACAGAGGAAGATACAGAGGACAGGGTGAGATGGAAACGATTGATCTGCTGTGGCGACCCCTAACGGGAACAGCTGAAAGACAAAGAAGAATAAGGACAGACTGCAGAAATGAAGCTGTTCACAGTGTGAGAATGGTCTTCAAAAAAAATGATTTAACCATGGATTCTGTCTTTTCCATTCTTGCAGCCAGGAGAACTCTGAAGCGTGGAACTGCTGCGTTGTGATGTGCTATGCTAAGCTGCTACGTGCGCCACACCGGTGATCACAGAGAGTCCGAGAGAACGTGACATGGACCAGCTTCCAGCCGAGGGTGTTACGGGTGTGTGGGCTAAATTAAGCTAACAGGAACCAGCGAGTCTGATGGAGGAATGTCATTTACTGTGGACAGTGCCACCCACCCTGTGTTTGCCACTCTGTAGGAGTGAAATCAGAGGCACCACTTTCAGGGTATGTAATTATTATTATTATTATTCAATTTAATTGAAAACGTATGTGATGATTTTTTTTTGTGTGTCTTTTCCTGAATACATCGTGGGTTACAAAGAGGTGGAAACAGACGTGTTGATGACAAAACACACAAATTTGGCTTGAAAACCAAATTAAAGCCATATTACATTTGGAGACAAAAAGCCCAGACTGAGTGTGTGTCCTGGAGTAAATCATGAACTGAATACAGGTGGAGTGACCTTCAGCAGTCATTATCTCAATTATGGATCAATTAATGATTATGGTCCCTGATCCACACCCCCGAACGCCTGAGAGGAGCAGCTGAGAAGAGGCAATCTCACCAGACTGATTCTTAACAGACTTTGTGCAACATACAAAATCGGAGACCCAGGCTCCTTCTGACCTCTTCTGAAAAGCTCACCAACAAAAATCATACAACAAGGGGAGGTGATGGTCTAGTGGTTAAGCGTTGGGCTTGAGGTCAGAGGCTCCTCGGTTCAAACTCCAGCCTGACCGAAAAATCAGTAAGGGCCCTTGGGCAAGGCCCTTAATCCCCTAGTTGCTCCTGGTGTGTAGTGAGCACCTTGTATGGCAGCAGCCTGACATCGGGTTGAATGTGAGACATTATTGTAAAGCGCTTTGAGTGTCTGATGCAGATGGAAAAGCACGATATAAATGCAGTCCATTTACCATTTAACAAACCTTAGTGTCATGATTGGGCCAATGGGGGGGGGGGGGGGGGGGGGCACTGTGCTTATTGTGTTCTTTTTTTTCTCTGTTACATTGCTTGGGGTTTTGGTGGAGGGACTTTTCTTGTCTAGTGTCTGGTGCTTGGTGTTGGGCATCTCCTTCCTGTCTCCTTTCCTGCTTGCCACGCCCTGTTCCAGAGCCTTCCTCGCACACCTCTCCTGCATTTCCAATCACTCCCTCTATTTAAATCACACCCTTTTCCTCATTAGTTTGCCAGATTGTTGTGTCCTGTACCTCTTTCAAGCCTTATTTTGTCTTCAGAGTATTTTGTCCTGTTTTGTTGCTACCTGTGTACTGAGTAGTCTGCCTGCTTTTTGGATTTTGTCTCTGCCCAATATTTCAGACACTGTTGCTCATAACAGCCTGCCTTTCTGTGTATTGAACCCCGCCTGACTCGAGATTAAACTCTGAAGCTATAATGTCTGAATCCTGCATTTGTGTCCTACCACTGCCAACCATTGTGCTTGAATAAGAAAAAAAAAAAAAAACTCAAAAAGTCTAAAAATATCAGAATTCTTGTTTTAATGATTCACCAAAATCAGACAGAACTTTAAGGAACATTTTTGATTGTTCCATGAATAAAACTGGATATTTTGAAAAATTAACTAAATCACAATTTTAACTATTTTAACAATTTTAGATAAATTTAATTGATTTCTTAAAGCAGCATTTTAACCATTTTCTAACATTTAACGGTTTGAGTTTAATTACTTTTCAACAGTTTGGTGTATCTGAGTTTAATCCTTTTCTAACTAATTTTAATTTCATTTGGACAATTTTAAATACATTTACCAATCACCGTTTTCACGACACAAGGTACTTACCTGTGCAGGTGTTGCTGTCGTGGCCTGATATGGTGAAACCAACATCACAGGTGCAGCGGGTGGAGCCCAGGAAATGAGTGCAGTGAGATTGGCGGATTGACAAGGAGGGAGGGGAAGATGTAGGTGACAAAGACGAGAGAGGAGATGGTGAGGAAGAGGGTGAGATGAAAGAAGCAGAGAGCTGTGAGGAGGACCGAGCAACAGGAGAGGCAGCCAAGGACTTGCTGGTGATGTTGAAACCTGAAAGGAAAATAAATAAATGTGTGGATATAATTTAAATGTGAGCAAGATGAAACTAAAAAATTTTTGGCAGCTTTGTTTAGACACTTTAATGTTAAAATTATGCTGAAGCCGACAAGGAGGGGTAAAAAACCCATGGAGTCTCTCATTTGCTCGGGGTTATCGCAGGAAATCCGATTTTGACATAAATTTTACACCGTACAGTTGAAGAAGGACAACTCAGTCACATGGGGTGTGCAGCCAGTGTCGGTCCCAAGCCCAGATAAATGAGTAGCGTTGCGTCAGGAAGGACATCTGGTTTAAAAAAAAAAAAAAAAAAAGCCAATCCAAACATGCAGAACACAAATTGAATTTCCAGACCAGATCAGCCGAGGCCCGGGTTAAAAATAACAGCCACCAGTGCCGTTGCCCAACAGGGTACCAGTGGAAACTGGGCTACTGATGGGCAAAGAAGAAGAATGGGAGGAGAAAGTATCCAGAGACAGCTGTAGAAGAGGAAAATTAGAAGGGTGGAAATGAGAGTTGAGACTTTGAATGTTGTCACTTTGACTGGTAAAGGGAGAGAGCTGGCTGATATGATGGAGAGGAGAAAGGTAGACATATTTTGTGTGTGTAAGAGACCAAGTGGAAGGGAAGTAAGAGCAGGAGCATCGGTGGTGGGTACAAGTTGTATCATGGTGAGGACAGGAAGAGAAATGGTGTTGGGGTCATTTTAAAGGAAGAGTATGTTAAAAGTGTGTTGGAGGTTAAGCGAGTGTCTGACAGGGTGATGAGTGTGAAGTTGGAAATTGAAGGGGTGATGATGAATATCATCAGTGCATATGCCCCACAGGTAGGTGGTGAGATGAAGGAGAAAGGAAATTTCTGGAGTGTGTTAGATGAGGTGGTGGAGAGTGAACCCAAGCATGAAAGAGTGGTGATAGGAGCAGACTTCAATGGGCATGTTGGTGAAGGGAACAGAGGTGATGAGGAAGTAATGGGTAGATATGGTATCAAGGATAGGAATGGGGAAGGACAGATGGTAGTTGATTTTGCAAAAAGGATGGAAATGGCTGTGGTGAACACCTACTTTAAGAAAGGGAGGAGCACAGGGTAACATAAGAGTGGAGGAAGGTGCACACAGGTGGACTAGATTCTGTGTAGGAGATGCAAGCTAAAAGAAATCACAGACTGTAAGGTGGTAGCAGGAGAGAGTGTCGTTAGACAGCATAGGATGTTGTTTGTAGGATGACTTTAGAGGTAAAGAAGAAGAAGAGAGTGAGAGCTAAAGAAAGGATCAGATGGTGGAAGTAGAAGGAGGAAGACTGTTGTGTGAAATTTAGCGAGCAGGTGAGAGAAGCATTGGTTGGAGGGGAAGCAGTTTTGGACAACTGGAAAAGTACTGCAGATGTGGTGAGGGAGACAGCTAGGACAGTACTGGGTATGACATCTGGACAGTGGAAGGAAGACAAGGAGACTTGGTGGTGGAATGAAGAGGTCCAGGAAAGCATAAGGAGAAAGAGGTCGGTGACAAAGAATAGTTGGAGAGATGAAGAAAGTAGACAGGAGTACAAGGAGATGCGGCGTAAGGCAAAAAGAGAAGTAGCAAAAGCAAAGGAAAAGGCATATTGCGAGCTGTACAAGAAGTTGAATATTAAGGAAGGAGAAAAGGACTTGTACTGATTCGTCAGACAAAGGGACAGAGCTGGAAAGGACGTGCAGCAGGTTAGGGTGGTAAAAGATGCACATGGTAATGTGCTGACAAGTGAGGAGTGTGTGCTGAGAAGGTGGAGGGAATATTTTGAAGAGCTGATGAATAAAGAAAATGAGCGAGAGAAAAGGCTGGATGATGTGGTGAGAGTAAATCAGGAAGTACAAGAGATTAATAAGGAAGAAGTGAGGGCTGCTATGAAGAGGATAAAGAGTGGAAAGGCAGTTGGTCCAGATGACATTCCAGTGGAGGCATAGAAATGTCTAGGAGAGATGGCAGTAGAGTTTTTAACCAGATTGTTTAATAAAATCTTGGAAAGTGAGAGGATGCCTGAGGAGTGGAGACGAAGTGTGCTGGTTCCTATTTTCAAGAACAAAGCTGATCAGCCACAGCATGAAGTTATGGGAAAGAGTAGTAGAAGCTAGGCTTAGAAAACAGGTGAAGATCTGTGAACAGCAATATGGTTTCATGCCGAGAAAGAGCACTACAGATGCAATGTTTGCTCTGAGAATACTGTTGGAAAAGTACAGAGAAGGACAGAAAGAGTTACATTGTGTGTTTGTGGACTTAGAAAAAGCTTATGATAGGGTGCCAAGAGAAGAGTTGTGGTATTGTATGAGGAAGTCTGGAGTGGCAGAGAAGTATGTTAGGGTAGTGCAGGACATGTACAAGAATAGTGTGACAGTGGTGAGATGCGCAGTCGGAATGACAGACTCATTCAAGGTGGAGGTGGGATTACACCAAGGATCAGCTCTGAGTCCTTTCTTGTTTACAGTGGTGATGGACAGGTTGACGGATGAGATCAGACAGGAGTCCCCATGGACTATGATGTTTGCAGATGACATTGTGATCTGTAGTGAGAGTAGAGAGCAAGTTGAGTCTAGTCTGGAGAAGTGGAGATATGCTTTGGAGAGAAGGGGAATGAAAGTCAGTAGAAGCAAGACTGAGTACGTGTGTGTGAATGAGAGGGAGCCAGTGGAATAGTGCAGTTACAAGGAGTAGAAGTGGTGAAAGTAGATGAGTTTAAATATTTGGGGTCAACTGTTCAAAGTAATGGAGAGTGTGGTAGAGAGGTGAAGAAGAGAGTGCAGGCAGGGTGGAGTGGGTGGAGAAAGGTGGCAGGAGTGATTTGTGATTGAAGATTATCAGCAAGAGTGAAGGGGAAAGTTTACAAAACAGTAGTGAGACCAGCTATGTTGGACGGCTTAGAGACGGTGGCACTAACAAAAAGACAGGAGGCAGAGCTGGAGATGTTGAGATTCTCTTTGGGAGTGACAAGAATGGACAAGATTAGGAATGAACATATCAGAGGGACAGCTCAGGTGGGATGGTTTGGAGACAAAGTCAGAGAGGCGAGATTGAGATGGTTTGGACACGTGCAGAGGAGGGACCCAGGGTATATAGGGAGAAGGATGCTGAGGATGGATCCACCAGGCAGGAGGAGAAGAGGGAGACCAAAGAGGAGGTTCATGGATGTGCTGAGAGAGGACATGCAGGTGGTTGGTGTGACAGAGGAAGATACAGAGGACAGGGTGAGATGGAAACGATTGATCTGCTGTGGCGACCCCTAATGGGAACAGCCGAAAGACAAAGAAGATTAATCTATTATTATTGACTATTATTGTCTATTATGTAGACTATTATTGTTGTTGCTATAATATATGAATAAAAATAAATTAAAAAAATTACAATTTCACTCTTTTACGACAACGAACGCTGAGCCATTAATTATACAGAAAACAAATCAACACAAACGTGCTGATGCAAACAGCTTAATGCTAACTTTAACATTGAAAACGCCACAGACATGCTAACGTGTTAGCATCGGTCCTGTTTTTAAGTTATAAAATACATCTATCAACTGTTTCAGAAAACCATAACAGGTCGGTTTAACATAAAAATATTAAATATTACTCAGACATATGCTCTTCAGGGTTTTAGCGGGAAAAATTGGGATAAAGCAAAATTAAACAATGAATCCATGAATCGTAGATCGAAGCACTGCTTCGATCTGTGAATCACTGCTTCGATTGGTTCAAGGTTCAAAGCAAAGCCACGCTGCAGAAAAGTTGATTACAGACCCGCTGCAGGTCTGTAATCAATGTAGAGAAATGATCATTTTCCTGAGAAACACCCCCCAAGTGCGCAAGTGCGCAACTGCAAAAAAGCCTACCGGACATGACTCATGACAAATCGGCCTGACTTCGTTGCAGTTACTAGTTGTCTCTGGGTGAAAACACGACTTTTTTCGTGTGTGTGTTTTTTTGTTTGTTTGTTTGTTTGTAACGAGTAATGGCATGGCGCATAGAAAATGTATTGGAGTAGAATTATGCAATTAACGCTGGAAATGTAGTGAAGTAAAAGTGAAAGTAAGCTGAATTAAAAAAAAAAAAAAAACCTCAAGTACAAAGTCTCCCAAAACGTACTTAAGTATAGTAGTGAAGTATTTTTACTTCATTACTATACAACACTGCTGACAAGTGAGGTGAGTGTGTTGAGAAGGTGGAGGGAATATTTTGAGGAGCTGATGAATGAAGAAAATGAGAGAGAGAAAAGGCTAAATGATGTGGAGTGAATAAATCAGGCAGTACAAGAGATTCGTAAGGATGAAGTGAGAGCAGCTATGAACTGAAGAAAGGCAGCTGGTCCAGATGATATTCCAGTGGAGGCATGGAAATGTCTAGAAGAGATGGCAGTAGAGTTCCTAACCTGTTAAATAAAATTTTGGAAAGTGAGAGGATGCCTGAGGAGTGGAGACAAAGGGTGATGTGCAGAGCTGCAGTAACTACAGAGGCATAAAGTTGATCAGCCACAGAATGAAGTTAAGGGAAAGAGTAGTAGAAGCTAGGCTTAGAAAACAGGTGAAGATCTGTGAGCAGCAATATGGTTTAATGCTGAGAAAGGGCACAACAGATACAATGTTTGCTCTGAGGGGTCAGCTTCACTGGGCTCATGCACCTTATATAGGCCAGAATTAATCTTTTGTGTGGATACAATTAATTATTTTGCCACAAGCAACTGTTGCATTTGAAACAACAAAAAAGTTGTCATTTCTGACGGTACTTGAACGCAGCAGCAGCTTCTGTGTGCGCTTATTATTTTTTATTAAATATAACAATGAGTGCAGGAATGACAATCCAGCACTTACATGTGGCAACAGGTAGATGATTCAAATGATTATATAAAGAGCTGTTCTGGAAGACAGAATTCACATTGTGGATCAGCTGCAGCTGGTGGAAATAACTGCACATGGACTGAACAATTTACTGCTCTGATATATTCAATCGTCTTTACACTTATATTTATTCCCCCTTTTGACAGTTTTCTGTTATAAATCAATATATATGACTTAGTAACAGCAGTGACCACAGCACACCAGTTTTTTGTTTTTTCTTTTTTAATTGGAGCAAGATGGAGCGCGCAGTGTGTTAAAAGACAGTGTGGATTCTGATGATGAAGGAGATGATCCCTCTTTTGGAACCAGAGCAGGTGGTCCACCGACATGCGCACAGATCTCCACAGCTTCTGTTTGCACTTTCTCCAGGACTCAAGCACTATGAGCTCCGTCCCAGCACTGAGTCCTGGAACTCAGAGATGCAGACACACACTGCTCCAGCTGTGGCTCCAGGCGCGTTTCATTTAAAGCGTTAAGATCAACATTAGCTTTGGTTTCATTTTGTTTCTCTTTTGTCCCTTTTGTGCTCTTGCTTCGCAGGCTGTTCAATGATAAAACTTTCGTCCACCTTTTCTCAACAAATTGTGGCTTTTTTTTAAACTTTTTTCCCTTTGTTCAGGAATTGTCGTGTGACTGGGCCATAAGTCCATGTGTGTGAATGAGAGGGAGCCCAGTGGAATAGTGCAGTTACAAGGAGTAGAAGTGGTGAAAGTAGATGAGTTTAAATATTTGGGGTCAACTGTTCAAAGTAATGGAGAGTGTGGTAGAGAGGTGAAGAAGAGAGTGCAGGCAGGGTGGAGTGGGTGGAGAAAGGTGGCAGGAGTGATTTGTGACTGAAGAATATCAGCAAGAGTGAAGGGGAAGGTTTACAAGACAGTAGTGAGACCAGCTACGAGGTCTGTTAGAAAAGTAACGGACCTTTTTATTTTTTGCAATAACCTTATGGATTTGAATCACGTGTGATTGCATCAGACAAGCTTGAACCTTCGTGCGCATGCGTGAGTTTTTTCACGCCTGTCGGTTGCGTCATTCGCCTGTGAGCACGCCTTGTGGGAGGAGTGGTCCAGCCCCCTCGTCGGATTTTCATTGTCAGGAAATGCCGAAAAAGTGCTGATGTCAAACTCTTCTGCCATTTCTCTGGTAGTCAGACGACGTCCCGGATCAACAAAGCGTTCACTTTGGAAATGATCTGGTCGTTTGAGCCTGTCGATCGCCGCTTGGTGCGCGGCGCGCCATCCGCCGCTGTGGGCCGTCTTTAATCCAGTTGTAATTGTCCTTAATCTGTGTAATCCCCATAAGATCTTCACCGAAAGCCATCTGAATTTTCCAAATGGTTTCCACTTGGCTGTCTCTCACACTTTCTGAAAAAAGTTTGATGAAGCAAAGCGGCAGTCGATCCGCCAGTTTCCTGACAATGAAAATCCGACGAGGGGACCGGAACACTCCTCCCACAAAGCCTGCTCACAGGCGAATGACGCAACCGACAGGCGTGAAAAAACTCACGCATGCGCACGAAGGTTCAAGCTTGGCTGATGCAATCACACATGATTCAAATCCATATAGTTTTTGCAAAAAATAAAAAGGTCCTTTACTTTTCTAACAGACCTCATATGTTGGACGGCTTAGAGACGGTGGCACTAACAAAAAGACAGGAGGCAAAGCTGAAGATGTTGAGATTCTCTTTGGGAGTGATGAGGATGGACAAGATTAGGAATGAACATATCAGAGGGACAGCTCAGGTGGGACGGTTTGGAGACAGAAGGAACATGAGAGACAAGTGCAAGTGTCTGTCATGTTCCAGAAGGAACATGACAGACACTTGCAGAGCATCGGTACCTTACTCCTGGACTAGTATTACTGGTATTGTAGTTACGCTGAAGTACCTGACGCTCGGTCAGGGGGGCGCGTCTGATGACTTACGCTTGCACATCGGCTGCTGGCCGCTCCACTTCAAAGACTCCAGACACACTCGTGTCCGTGGGCCAATCAGCTCGTAGCCTGTTTTGCAAAGGAAGTGGACTTCATGTCCAACACCAAACACCCGGCCCAGTCTCTGGCCATGTGCAGGAGATTCTGGTCTGGAGCAGAATCCTAGAAGGAAAAACACATTTTATTCTTCCAGCTGCACTTCCTGTATGTTTCTCTTAACGCGCAGATGTTTGTTCATGTTTGTGAGTTTTTTCACGCCTGTCGGTTGCGTCATTCGCCTGTGAGCACGCCTCGTCGGATTTTCATTGTCAGGAAATGCCGAAAAAGTGCTTATGTCTGTGGTGGATCTGTGGTGGTTGGCTCTCACTGCGGTATTGTATCACTTCCTGTTCCGGAGCACAGCGGTGTTTTGCTGTATCTGTTAGCTGTTTAGTCTGCGCAGTTAGATTGATCTAGTTAACTAGATAACGATTTGTTTCACAGTGTAATCTTTACGTGCCTTAACTAAAGCACTCCCTCTGCTGAATCACCTCTAAATTATTTACACATTATTCACTTTGTGTGTTTTTAGGAATCCGCTAGCTTAGCGCAGCTACTAGCTCTTAGCTGGTTTAGCATGGCGGCTTCTCCTGTCTCTCCCACACTTTTCTGCTCTGGGTGTGAAATGTTTAGTTATTCCTCGGCCTCCTTTAGCAGTAATGGTACTTGTAATAAGTGTAGCTTATTCGTAGCTTTGGAGGCCAGGCTGGGCGAATTGGAGACTCGGCTCCGCACCGTGGAAAATTCTACAGCTAGCCAGGCCCCTGTAGTCGGTGCGGACCAAGGTAGCTTAGCCGCCGTTAGTTTCCCTCTGGCAGATCCCGAGCAGCCGGGAAAGCAGGCCGACTGGGTGACTGTGAGGAGGAAGCGTAGTTCTAAACAGAAGCCCCGTGTACACCGCCAACCCGTTCACATTTCTAACCGTTTTTCCCCACTCTGCAACACACCCACCGAGGAACAAACTCTGGTTATTGGCGACTCTGTTTTGAGAAATGTGAAGTTAGCAACACCAGCAACCATAGTCAATTGTCTTCCGGGGGCCAGAGCAGGCGACATTGAAGGAAATTTGAAACTGCTGGCTAAGGCTAAGTGTAAATTTGGTAAGATTGTAATTCACGTTGGCAGTAATGACACCCGGTTACGCCAATCGGAGGTCACTAAAATTAACATTGAATCGGTGTGTAACTTTGCAAAAACAATGTCGGACTCTGTAGTTTTCTCTGGGCCCCTCCCCAATCGGACCGGGAGTGACATGTTTAGCCGCATGCTCTCCTTGAATTGCTGGCTGTCTGAGTGGTGTCCAAAAAATGAGGTGGGCTTCATAGATAATTGGCAAAGCTTCTGGGGAAAACCTGGTCTTGTTAGGAGAGACGGCATCCATCCCACTTTGGATGGAGCAGCTCTCATTTCTAGAAATCTGGCCAATTTTCTTAAATCCTCCAAACCGTGACTATCCAGGGTTGGAACCAGGAAGCAGAGTTGTAGTCTTACACACCTCTCTGCAGCTTCTCTCCAACTGCCATCCCCTCATGACCACATCCCCGTAGAGACGGTGCCTGCTCCCAGACCACCAATAACCAGCAAAAATCTATTTAAGCATAAAAATTCAAAAAGAAAAAATATCGCACCTTCAACTGCACCACAGACTAAAACAGTTAAATGTGGTCTATTAAACATTAGGTCTCTCTCTTCTAAGTCCCTGTTAGTAAATTATATAATAATGGATCAACATATTGATTTATTCTGCCTTACAGAAACCTGGTTACAGCAGGATGAATATGTTAGTTTAAATGAGTCAACACCCCCGAGTCACAATAACTGTAGGAACGCTCGTAGCACGGGCCGGGGCGGAGGATTAGCAGCAATCTTCCATTCCAGATTATTAATTAATCAAAAACCCAGACAGAGCTTTAATTCATTTGAAAGCTTGACTCAGTCTTGTCCATCCAAATTGGAAGTCCCAAAAACCAGTTTTATTTGTTATCTATCGTCCACCTGGTCGTTACTGTGAGTTTCTCTGTGAATTTTCAGACCTTTTGTCTGACTTAGTGCTTAGCTCAGATAAGATAATTATAGTGGGCGATTTTAACATCCACACAGATGCTGAGAATGACAGCCTCAACACTTCATTTAATCTATTATTAGACTCTATTGGCTTTGCTCAAAAAGTAAATGAGTCCACCCACCACTTTAATCATATCTTAGATCTTGTTCTGACTTATGGTATGGAAATTGAAGACTTAACAGTATTCCCTGAAACCCCCCTCTGTCTGATCATTTCTTAATAACATTTATATTTACTCTGATGGACTACCCAGCAGTGGGGAATAAGTTTCATTACACTAGAAGTCTTTCAGAAAGCGCTGTAACTAGGTTTAAGGATATGATTCCTTCTTTATGTTCCCTAATGCCATATACCAACACAGTGCAGAGTAGCTACCTAAACTCTGTAAGTGAGATAGAGTATCTCGTCAATAGTTTTACATCCTCATTGAAGACAACTTTGGATGCTGTAGCTCCTCTGAAAAAGAGAGCTTTAAATCAGAAGTGCCTGACTCTGTGGTATAACTCACAAACTCGCAGCTTAAAGCAGATAACCCGTAAGTTGGAGAGGAAATGGCGTCTCACTAATTTAGAAGATCTTCACTTAGCCTGGAAAAGAGTCTGTTGCTCTATAAAAAAAGCCCTCCGTAAAGCTAGGACATCTTACTACTCATCACTAATTGAAGAAAATAAGAACAACCCCAGGTTTCTTTTCAGCACTGTAGCCAGGCTGACAAAGAGTCAGAGCTCTATTGAGCCGAGTATTCCTTTAATTTTAACTAGTAATGACTTCATGACTTTCTTTGCTAATAAAATTTTAACTATTAGAGAAAAAATTACTCATAACCATCCCAAAGACGTATCGTTATCTTTGGCTGCTTTCAGTGATGCCGGTATTTGGTTACTCTTTCTCTCCGATTGTTCTGTCTGAGTTATTTTCATTAGTTACTTCCTCCAAACCATCAACATGTCTATTAGACCCCATTCCTACCAGGCTGCTCAAGGAAGCCCTACCATTATTTAATGCTTCGATCTTAAATATGATCAATCTATCTTTATTAGTCGGCTATGTACCACAGGCTTTTAAGGTGGCAGTAATTAAACCATTACTTAAAAAGCCATCACTTGACCCAGCTATCTTAGCTAATTATAGGCCAATCTCCAACCTTCCTTTTCTCTCAGAAATTCTTGAAAGGGTAGTTGTAAAACAGTTAACTGATCATCTGCAGAGGAATGGTCTATTTGAAGAGTTTCAGTCAGGTTTTAGAATTCATCATAGTACAGAAACAGCATTAGTGAAGGTTACAAATGATCTTCTTATGGCCTCAGACAGTGGACTCATCTCTGTGCTTGTTCTGTTAGACCTCAGTGCTGCTTTTGATACTGTTGACCATAAAATTTTATTACAGAGATTAGAGCATGCCATAGGTATTAAAGGCACTGCGCTGCGGTGGTTTGAATCATATTTATCTAATAGATTACAATTTGTTCATGTAAATGGGGAATCTTCTTCACAGACTAAAGTTAATTATGGAGTTCCACAAGGTTCTGTGCTAGGACCAATTTTATTCACTTTATACATGCTTCCCTTAGGCAGTATTATTAGACAGCATTGCTTAAATTTTCATTGTTACGCAGATGATACCCAGCTTTATCTATCCATGAAGCCAGAGGACACACACCAATTAGCTAAACTGCAGGATTGTCTTACAGACATAAAGACATGGATGACCTCTAATTTCCTGCTTTTAAACTCAGATAAAACTGAAGTTATTGTACTTGGCCCCACAAATCTTAGAAACATGGTGTCTAACCAGATCCTTACTCTGGATGGCATTACCCTGACCTCTAGTAATACTGTGAGAAATCTTGGAGTCATTTTTGATCAGGATATGTCATTCAATGCGCA
This sequence comes from Thalassophryne amazonica, assembly GCF_902500255.1. NCBI lineage: Eukaryota > Metazoa > Chordata > Actinopteri > Batrachoidiformes > Batrachoididae > Thalassophryne > Thalassophryne amazonica. The sequence goes on along the minus strand of NC_047110.1, from coordinate 115,409,256 downwards.
TATTAAACAAATATGTAGGACTGCTTTTTTGCATTTACGCAATATCTCTAAAATTAGAAAGGTCTTGTCTCAGAGTGATGCTGAAAAAGTAATTCATGTATTTATTTCCTCTAGGCTGGACTATTGTAATTCATTATTATCAGGTTGTCCTAAAAGTTCCCTGAAAAGCCTTCAGTTAATTCAAAATGCTGCAGCTAGAGTACTGACGGGGACTAGAAGGAGAGAGCATATCTCACCCATATTGGCCTCTCTTCATTGGCTTCCTGTTAATTCTAGAATAGAATTTAAAATTCTTCTTCTTACTTATAAGGTTTTGAATAATCAGCTCCCATTTTATCTTAGGGACCTCGTAGTACCATATCACCCCAATAGAGCGCTTCGCTCTCAGACTGCAGGCTTACTTGTAGTTCCTAGGGTTTGTAAGAGTAGAATGGGAGGCAGAGCCTTCAGCTTTCAGGCTCCTCTCCTGTGGAACCAGCTCCCAATTCAGATCAGGGAGACAGACACCCTCTCTACATTTAAGATTAGGCTTAAAACTTTCCTTTTTGCTAAAGCTTATAGTTAGGGCTGGATCAGGTGACCCTGAACCATCCTGCTGGGGGGTTCCCATGATGCACTGTTTCTTTCTCTTTTTGCTCTGTATGCACCACTCTGCATTTAATCATTAGTGATCGATCTCTGCTCTCTTCCACAGCATGTCTTTTTCCTGGTTCTCTCCCTCAGCCCCAACCAGTCCCAGCAGAAGACTGCCCCTCCCTGAGCCTGGTTCTGCTGGAGGTTTCTTCCTGTTAAAAGGGAGTTTTTCCTTCCCACTGTCGCCAAGTGCTTGCTCATAGGGGGTCGTTTTGACCGTTGGGGTTTTTACGTAATTATTGTATGGCCTTGCCTTACAATATAAAGCGCCTTGGGGCAACTGTTTGTTGTGATTTGGCGCTATATAAATAAAATTGATTTGATTTGATTTGAATTCAGTTTTTGTGTTCAGATGAGTTCTGCTAAGAAGCTAGCTGTAGCTAGCAGCTGTTTAGTCTTGGACCAGAGGTTTTGGGCTTTGGGGCTATTACCCAGACTGAGTCTGTGGAAACAGGAGCTCATGATGTAGCATTAGTATTATTATTATTATTTATTATTAATGTTTGTATGTCACAGACATGAATGAGCGAAGCTCGTCAGTATTTCACCATGTCATTTCGGTCCTTGAGACTTTATTTTGAGTAAATGCTTCAGGGGAGCATTAGCATGGCAAAAACCTTTCAGCTTCTGGGGGGCTCTGCTCCCCCAGACCCCCCACCTTTTTAAGCAATTTTTCTTTTTTGCTTTTCAGCTGACCCCCCCCCCCCCCCCCCCCCCTAATTACAGCCCTTTTAACCTCCTGCCACTTTAAGCATTTTTTAATGCAGATGTAAATTAATATTCAAAGTTTTCAGCTAGTTGACAGTAGGGCTGTAAATTATGGCAACATTATCATATCTCAATATTGTCATATAAATTGTCATGTAAATGTCACTCATATACATGCTGTCCATATTATTGAGCCGCTTGGGTGTGTGGGGAGACTTCCCATGGGATAAAAAAAGCTTTTCAACCTACCATCCCTGGTTCTCAAGACCAGGCACCTAAGTGGCTCGACTCTACTCTTTTTTTTTTCTTTTTTTTTAAAGATATTTCTGTGTACCTTAGTAAACACTTGTAGAGTTCCACCTTAGATTTGGAATGTATAATAGAAGATATACCTTACTGAATTTTCATATCAATATGATATACAATATGACTATGATTTGACACAAAGTGCAGCAACAGTGAAAATTAAACCTTCTTAAACAAAACAGTAATAATACCACACTCATTTTGCACTCATCATAAGGTTAGGATACTGTCCCCTCCAAAAGTATTGGAACACTTGGAATTTCACATATTTTCATTTATGTCATTTTAAATACAAGAAATACAAAAAAAATAAAGAATAAAAATTTCTAAAATTGGACAAACTGAAATCAAATCTCTAAAACTTGATAAAACCTGTAAATAATAATCAGTTTATTGCCAGTTTTCTTTAAACAAGTCAGGGGATGGAAACATGAACATTTCCAAGTCACTGAATATGTCTTGGACTTTATTTACATCAATTATGAAGAAATACAAAAGTTTCTTTCACCAAAACATCAGATCTAGACTTTCATCTCAAATGTACTTTCTGTCAAATTGTAGCTGAACTTTCAGGTCTTCTTTTGAAGAAAATCCTCCTCTACACCACTTCATCAGGAAGAAAGAGTTTAGATTTTAATTCATTTATATCAAGTTGTAGAGATTTGCTTTTGGTTAAGGAAGATAATTTTAGAAAAAAAAATGTATTTGAAATGGAATGCAATGCTTGTATCACCATTTGAAGGATTGTTTCAGTTATCTGCTGCAAAATAAGCCAACAACAATAATCCACCTGAATTAAAGACTAAATGCTTCTTTTAACAACCTGGACCTCATTTCTGACATAAAATACAGTCGTTTACTCACCAATATAAGTTTGGTGTCATTAGAAGTCCATAGTTCAAACAACATGTTCAGTTCAAATCAGAAACAAACATTTTTCTTTCTTTTTGTGGTACACAGCACCAACTACTGGACAGGAGGAACCTAGCAGTCAATGTGACTCACTGATTTCAAAATGCAGCTCTTTCAACCAGACATGTGGTGCTGTGACATGTCAATCATCTGCGTCCAATTACATTTCAGGAGAGTCCAGTGAAACCCCGGCCTCCACTCTAGCTCCACCTGTGCCAGGAAGTGTTTGACATTTGAACATTTCCTGTTTTACTGTGGATTTGAAAATTGGCACTTCCTGTTTTGGACGCCCTACCGCCTCGTGCCGCTGCGCGATGCTTTACTCATATTATTATTGTTATCTAGATTAATAAAGTGAACAGAGATCCTTCCAGAGACATTAACTGTCCACCAGCAGACTGAGACCCACTGGACAGAAGTCCACACCGAGGACCTGGTCAGTCTGAGAGGTTTGCGGCTCTGGTCCGACTCGGGCTCACTTATTTACGTCAGAAGCTCAGCTACTTCACATTTACATGCTACTGCTAAAGTTGTTAGCTCAGTGAGATGTTAGCCTTATTTATCTCGGACTTCAGTCAAGAGCAACTGAACTTTTTGTTTTGTCTTCAAAACATTTCACCATCTTTTCCAAGTGGCTTCTTCAGTCACGACTGAAGAGACCAGGAGTGCCACAACTCAGGTGAGGAACACCACCATTTGGTCAAACTGTTATACATTTGTGCACATAAGTTTAGATATGCTGGCAGAATTTTTTTTATTTTTTTTGGCCATTTTTCAGAGAATATGAATGATAACACAAAACCTTTTTTCACTCATGGTTAGTAGTTGTGTGAAGCCATTTATTGTCAAACTACTGTGTTTCCTCTTTTTAAATCATAATGACAACAGAAACAACCCAAATGATCCCGATCAAAGGTTTACATGTCCCTTGTTCTTCATACCGGGTGTTGCCCCCTTTAACATCACTGACAGCTTGGAGTCTTTTGTGGTTGTTGTGGACGAGGCTCTCTGATGGTGAAGCTGCCACTGAATATGTCTTGGACTTTATTTACATCAGTTATGAAGAAATACAAACAGTATGACACTCTATGGTAAATCTGAAGGGTACCAGAAGAGTTCCAGGGTTCTTACCTTTCGTGCTGTTCATGACCATTGCCATGGTGCTGTTGTGCAAGGCGCCCAGCTTCTTCTTCAGGGAAAGCAGACCCTGCTGGTATGATGCCTCATGGGCCATCAGCATCTTCTCCACCTGCTGCAGTGAGTTCAGCAGCTCGTGACTGGATGGACACTCCTGTGGGCGGGGCATGGTAAAATTACAGATGCGACTTTCAAGGTTCAAGGTTTGCTTCTTTGTATTTTGGAACATATTTCTAACTGATTTGTTTTGAAAGAGGTACTTGAAGATGATCATAAGAATATTTTTTTTGTGGGGAAACTAACTTTAAAAAATACAAAAATATCGTCCTTCTTACGTACAGTAAACACGACCTGTTCACATAAAACTTTCACACCTTCACTGTGTGGCAGTTTGGCACCTCCGAGACGAGACTGGGTCCAGACGTGTGTCCAGACGTAGGCAAATACTGAAGGACAAACGGCATCTCTCAGGTGTGAGGTCTAAACTTAGCCGCGAGGTTTCCTGGGCCGCGGTAACACCTGGACGAGAACTGGATCTGAGTCAGAGGCGTTTGTGTGGCTTGACAGCGAGTTGGAGGACGGGATCAGATTCATCACGTGAAAAACTGTATTTAAACGTCAAATCTAATTTAAAACCAGTTTTTCCTCAATTTAAGTTTGATGAAACATCTCCATTTTAATAGCAGCAGTTATCAATCCTGACAGTGTTGTCATGGAAACAAAGCTGGAAAGAAAGTAAATTTGAGATAAATGGCTAAATTTGAGCACAAATAGCTTCAGTTATCTGCAAATTGGAGATTAATCTTTGTTTCTGCTGTTTTATTCACATATTTATCTTATCACAGGTGGAAATAAACATGTTTATTTAATGGATAAATAAGGCTAGCTCACCCGCGAGCTGTTTCCAAAAACAGATTTGAACAGTTTTAGCAGATTCGTAGTACAAAAACATCCCCTTCAAATAATTAAAAGTCTTGTTTTCCATTAAAATGGTTCCCAAACAAACTCAGACTCATTTTCACATTGAAAATCAGAGGGTTCAAAAACAGTGAACAGCTGGTTTCAAACTTTAATCATTTTAAAAGTGGTTAAATCAGTTTGTCTTTAGTTAAAGATGGTTTAACACATTTTTTGTGAAGCCCCGGTCACACGGCACTAACACCGAAGCCAAAACGAAACAAGAAATCTGGACTTACGTTGACTTTCTGAGACATCGTTTAACCGTCGTCCAGCTTCGTTTCTGCAGCCGGCGCATCGTCAGAATTTTCAAACTGTTGAAAAAATGTTAATGAATCCCGACAACCTCAATTCGTCTGTATTCCATTTTGCTTTCTGTCTTAATGGTTCCTCGTTGTTTGCGTCGTTCTCGTACCGTCAGCGTTCTGTTTGACTGTCGTCCAACTTCATCCAACCTTCTGTAATTGTAATTTACTGTTATTTCAAACCAAAATGAGCTTGTAGTTAGATAAATGTAAATTAGTCCTTTGTGTTGTCAGTCTGAACGTCATAAACACAGTTTGTGTTCACTTAAATTGTTCCTCAATATGTCTTTGAGTAAACCTTTGTATCTAAAAAATAATTATAATAACTGAAATGACTATTACTCTGTGAAAAGTAATTTGGTCTGTTAATGTTACAAGCGGTGCAGTGTGTCCTGTGTGCACAAACCCTCAATGCACACTTGTTTTCTGCACATCATTTTTGTACTTGTGCACATTTCCTGAGAACATTTCTGTTCTTTTATGACAAAGTTGAAAATGCTGGACTTTTCTTGTAATATTGTTGCTCTACACTGTGTAGTACCATTGCTGTACTTTTCCACAAACACTGTGGAATTCTAGAATGTTACTGCTGCACCAAGAATTTCTGAAAAAAAGAAAAGCAAACAAAAACCCCACATTCCAGGAAAGAGGTGACGCCTTTTAATTTGACAAAATTACCACAGAGAACTAAAATAATATATATGAGATGTTCTAAAAGCTGAGAGATGTTCTCACCTGAGCCGATGAGGAGGAGAGCTGATGGAAAGACAGCATCACCATGACGACGGTCATGGCCTTCATGCTGTTTGATAAAAGCTTCATCATCAGGATTCTGAGCAAAACTAAATCACTTCTTCTCCAGGTCAGTTTCCAGATTCTCCTCCTGGATCCTCCCCGCTGAGCTCGCTGCCCCTCCCTGCAGGTGGAGGAGGAGCTGCTGCTCCTACATCTGGAACAAGCTTTCACTTTTCATCCATCAGCATCTTCACAAATAGTCTGACAGATTAGAGGGAGCAGTCAGCTGGCGGCGGCGTCTTTTAATCACCAGCAGCTACATTTTGGCGACTCGACCGGTTTCAGTGCACTTCAGGAATCTGACATTTCCTCCAGTTTCTCTGACTGTGTTTCTGGCTCCTAAATGACAGGGCGGCCCTGTGCGCAGCCAAATCCGCATCCAAGGGGATCCTGTAATAAAGGTCTGAAAGCCTCTGAAGGCAGCTGCTGCAGACACGACATCTGGACAGTTTGAAGAATTATGTGGAAACAAACAATAGATATCTGATTATTGTGGTTTCTTTACGTTTATAAAGGGGAATAAAAAACACCTTTGTTCTTAAAAAAAAAAGAGGTTTTTAGACCCTCTAAAAACACAAAAAGATGCAGGATTCTGAAGAGGTATAGTACGAGTTCATAACACAACTAAACCACCAACAGAGGGCACTCACAATTCTTTCATCTAAACAAACCTTTATGACATCAAATAGAAGAGTGAGAATGATAAAGCTTTACATGACTCCTCTGTATCCTGAAGGTGAAAAAGAAGACAGCAGGCTACAGAAGCTTTTCTTGTTGTTTGACATTTGTGTGGAACAACCCCTTAGCTCAGATTAGATAATTTGACTGTAAAATTCAGGGAGGTGATGGTCTCGTGGTTAAGTGTTGGGCTTGAGACCAGAGGATCCTCGGTTCAAATCCCAGCATGACTGGAAAATCACTAAGGGCCCTTGGGCAAGGTCCTTATCCCCTAGTTGCTGCCAGTGTGTAGTGAGCACCTTGTATGGCAGCACGCTGACATTGGGGTGAATGTGAGGCATTATTGTAAAATGCTTTGAGTGTCTGATGCAGATGGAAAAGCGCTGTATAAATGCAGTTCATTTATTCTAGATTAAAAACACATCTGGTGTCCATTAGCTACAACCAGTGTCACTCACAGGTGTTATTTCTAATTCAAGTTCGAGTTTATTCAGTTCAAGAAAGAACTTTGCAACACAAAATAAAACAAAACTGATTTCTCAGCCAGTCAACGCATACAACCGAATGGGTGTACACCTACCCCCTTTTACCTCAGCAACTTTTACTTATCACAGCAAAACAAAAAGTGAGCAGAACAGCAAAACACAGACATCTTAAAATAATCAATAACTCAAATTCCTCATCATATCCACACCAATAACAGCACACATTGCACAATCCAAAAATAATAATACAAAATCAATAACTTAATTGTCTGTACTTTAACCAACAGCTATATAGTCCTTCAAATTTGTCAGAGAATTCAGACAATTTAGACAATTTTCATATATTCAGAAAACATCAGTTCCTTATATTGGTGTTTAAACTGATTGACATTTGAACATCACTTGAGTTCCTTTGCCAGTTTGTTCCATATTTTAGGGCCACAAGTACAAACACAGAAACCTTTCCTGTCGTCTGAGCACCAGCAATTTTAAAATGATACAAGCCCCTTAAAATGAATTATATTTTCCCTCTCTCCTTGAAAAATTCTTGAATTATGAGGGGCAGTTGCTTATTTTTCACTTTCTACATTAATTGCACAGTTTTAAATGTAATAATATCTTGAAGTTTTAATATTTTAGATTTAATGAACAACAGGTTCGTATGGACCCGATAACCTGCATTGTGAATTGTTCTTAATGCTCTTTTTTGAAGAATGAATAATGATTGCAATGTAGTTTTATTAGTTATTAGTACTGCAATACGTTTTGACACTTCCTTTTGAATATGTTGAGCTTTCCAATTAATTCTTTCATCAATAATAACACCTAAGAACTTATTTTCTTTGACACACTCTATGATTAGCCTTTGTATATTTAACTGAATTTGTATGACTTTATTGTAATTCCCAAATAACAATATTTTAGTTTTAGACAAATTTAGTGATAATTTATTAATATCAAACCATCTCTTTACCTTTATCATTCCAATATGTAAATCAGACAAAATATGTCAATTTTCTCCTGAACAAAACAGGTTTGTATCATCTGCAAACAGAACTTCCTTAAACAGATCCAAAACTTTACATAAATCACCAATGTTCAAAATAAATCATTTTGGTCCCAACACAGAACCCTGAGGAAGCTGACAAACAATGCCCAGATACAAAGAGCAGCAATCCCAGAGTTTAACAAACTGTTTCCGGTTTTGTAAATAATTTTTAATCCAGTTCAAAGCCACTCCACTGATCCTGTACAGTTCCACCTTTTGAAATAATATGTTGTGATCAATTGTATCAAAAGCCTTTCTTAGGTCAACAAATAAACCTATTACTATTTCCCTTTGGTCCACATGACTACTGATCTCTTCTTATTCAAAACTTGTTTTAAAGTTTGTTTTTACTTATGTTCTGTTGTCTTTTAATGGTCATGTGTTAACATTTTCATGTTTTACTTCACTCACATTTAATATGAGAGAACAACGCGTTTCACGTGTAGCGTCGCTCAGGTGTGACTAAATAACAAATGTCTGGTCACAAACTAAATAATTGGTCACATGACTGACAATTTTTCCAAGTCCTCAATTCTCATTCATTCAACAGTATCACAGATGAGATGACAATCATAATAAGTAGAAAAACAAAAAATCGTCATCAATGTTTGCACATTATCTGTCTAGATATTAAATAATACTATTTAGCAGAGGTGGGACAAAATCACCAGCAAGTCACTCTGAAGTCATGAATTGACAAATCACAAGTCCCAAGTCAAGTCTCAAGTCACAATGACCACCAGTTGTTTGCAAGCTGACTTGAGACTTGACTTGTGACTTGAGACTTGCCGATTCTTGCCGATTTGGACAGACATGGACTGTCACTGTCACAGACTGTCACGTCACCCACGTGAGCTCTGTTCCACATGAAGCTCCAGCAGATGTGGACATGAATGAGATGAGCAAACTGCTTCTCATGACTGTACAGTCATCTACAGAGGAACAGACTGATCATATTTGTATTGTCCGCTTGATGAGAGGGATTTAATAAAATGCAATGTTTTTATATAGTGCATCATTTTTATTTTTTTTAATGCATCCATGTGCTTCCTGATATGAGGCAGTTTCCATCATTTGCAATGGGACAGTGATGGTAGCTCACTGGTAAAGTTTCCAACTGGTAATCAGAGTTTTTGGTAGGCGCGGGTTCAAATCCTGTGGGTAACATGTATTTTTAATTTTTTTTTTCAATTTGTTTTTCTTTTTTTTTTTTTAGCTGCACAATATGTATCACGCAGCTCCTGGCAAAAGCTGGTCTTGCTTATGTTAAGGTTGAGACATGACTTGTCAAGCAACTCTGTGATACTTTCCACAGCAGCTGTCAGCTTCCTAACTGCTAGTTCAGCAGTTTTTGCATGTGTGTTTAAAACAGTATCATCGGTATACAGTAGTATGTAAGTTTGGGCACCCCTGATGATTTCAGTGATTTTCCTTTATAACAATAGCAATTTCAGTTAAATATATCATATAACAGACAAATACAGTGATATTTGAGAAGTGAAATGAAGTTTATAGGATTTACAGAAAGTGTGCAATAATTCTTTAAACAAAATTAGGCAGGTGCATAAATTTGAGCAACCCAACAGAAAATACATCAATATTTAGTAGATCCTCCTGCAGAAATAACAGCCTCTAAACACTTCCTATAACTTCCAATGAGAGTCTGGATTCTGGTTGAAGATATTTTGGACCATTCTTCTTTACAAAACATCTCAGGTTTGTTGGTTTCCGAGCATGGACAGCCCGCTTAAAATCACACCACAAATTTTCAATAATATTCAGGTCTGGGGACTGAGATGGCCATTCCAGAACGTTGTACTTGTTTCTCTGTATGAACGCCTTAGTAGATTTGATTGAGCAGTGTTTAGGGTCCTTGTCTTGTTGAAAGATCCAGCCCCGGTGCAACTTCAGCTTTGTCACTGATTCATGAACATTGTTCTCAAGAATGTTCTGATATTGACTGGAATCCATGTGACCCTCAGCTTTAACAAGATTCCCAGTACCTGCACTGGCCACACAACCACACAGCATGATGGAACCACCTCCAAATTTTAGCGTTTTAGTGTTTTTCTTGGAATGCTGTGCTCTTTTTCAGCCATGCATACCACCTCTTGTTATGTCCAAATAACTGAATTTTAGTTTCATCAGTCCACAGCACCTTATTCCAAAATATAGCTGGCTTGTCCAAATGTGCTTTAGCATACCTCAAGCAACTCTGTTTGTGGCGTGTACGCAGAAAAGGCTTCCTCTGCATTACAGTATTATACAGTATCTCTTTGTGCAAAGTGCGCTGTATAGTTGAACGATGCACAGAGACACTATCTGCAGCAAGATCATGTTGTAGGTCTTTGGAGCAGGTCTGTTGACTATGACTGTTCTCACCATCCTTCGCTTCAGCTTATCTGAGATTTTTCTTGACCTGCCACTTCGGGCCTTAACTAGTACTGTGCCTGTGGTCTTCCATTTCCTCACTATGTTCCTCACAGTGGAAACTGACAGCTGAAATCTCTGAGATAGCTTTTTGTATCCTTCCCCTAAACAATGAGGTTGAACAATCTTTGTTTTCAGGTCATTTGAGAGTTGTTTAGAGGCTTCCATGTTGCCACTCATTAGAAGAGATGCAAAGAGGGGAACCATTTGCAAATGGCCACCTTAAATACCCCTTCTCATGACTGGATTCACCTGTGTAAGGAGGTCAAGGGTCAATGAGCTTACCAAACCAATTTTGTGTTCCAATAATTTGTGCTAAATGTATTCAAATAAATAAAATGACAAGGGTGCCCAAATTTATGCACCTGCTTAACTTTGTTTAAATAATTACTGCACACTTTCTGTACTAGAAACTTCATTTCACTTCTCAAATATCAGTGTGTTTGTCTGCTATATGATATATTTAACTGAAGATTCTGATCCAGACAACCAATGATTTATAAAGGAAAAAAAAAAAATATGAGGGGTGCCCAAACTTTTGCATACAACTGTACATTGCAGATTCAATTCAATTCAATTTTTTTTTTATATATAGCGCCAAATCACAACAAACAGTTGCCCCAAGGCGCTTTATATTGTAAGGCAAGGCCATACAATAATGATGTAAAACCCCAACGGTCAAAACGACCCCCTGTGAGCAAGCACTTGGCTACAGTGGGAAGGAAAAACTCCCTTTTAACAGGAAGAAACCTCCAGCAGAACCAGGCTCAGGGAGGGGCAGTCTTCTGCTGGGACTGGTTGGGGCTGAGGGAGAGAACCAGGAAAAAGACATGCTGTGGAGGGGAGCAGAGATCGATCACTAATGATTAAATGCAGAGTGGTGCATACAGAGCAAAAAGAGAAAGAAACAGTGCATCATGGGAACCCCCCAGCAGTCTACGTCTATAGCAGCATAACTAAGGGATGGTTCAGGGTCACCTGATCCAGCCCTAACTATAAGCTTTAGCAAAAAGGAAAGTTTTAAGCCTAATCTTAAAAGTAGAGAGGGTGTCTGTCTCCCTGATCTGAATTGGGAGCTGGTTCCACAGGAGAGGAGCCTGAAAGCTGAAGGCTCTGCCTCCCATTCTACTCTTACAAACCCTAGGAACTACAAGTAAGCCTGCAGTCTGAGAGCGAAGCGCTCTATTGGGGTGATATGATCAATGCCATGACACACCTGTGGCAGATCATTAATACTGAGACTAAACAGGAGGGGGCCCAAAACAGAACTTTGTGGCACACCCATTGTACACTTAATATTATCAGAAAAAACATTAACTTTAACACATTGCATCCTGTCCAATAAATAAGAAGCCAATTACTCATACTTTAGTCAGATTCTGTGGAGACTTTCAAGTCCAGACTTAAGATGTACTTATTTTCACTTTTGTATGGCTAGCATACTGGCATAGTATGTTTCTATGCTTTTTATCCTTTTTAATTCATTTATTAGTAATTGGAGTGTGCCGCGGCCTCAACTTTATCTAAATTCTGGGTCTTTTAGTGATGCTTAGGGCTAGTGGCCGGCGATCACCTTAGTATTTCTTCTATTTTTCTTTTTGCTTAATGCTGACAAATTATACTGTATTTCTTGTCTTTCTGATGCCTGATTCAGTTTTTTTTTCTCTCTATTTGAGGTGCGGCCCCATCAAGAGATGGGTGTGGTGTCTGTTTCTGTAACCCTCCTGTCCTGTGCACTGGCAACATTTCCTGTATTTTAATTTAGTAAATTGTCTTGTAATTTGTATCTGTTGCATGGCCCAAGCAGAGGGTCACCCCTTTTAGTCTGGTCTGCTTCAGGTTTCTTCCTCAAATCATCAGAGGGAGTTTTTCCTTACCACTGTCACCTGTGTTCTTGCTCTGGGTTTGGTTTATTGTTTATTTATTTGGATCCCCATTAGCTGCAGCACACACACACACACACACACACACACACACACACACACACACACACACACAAAAACCATCTATAAATGATCAAAAGCCATACCCAGATTGCTTGCTATGTCCAGAAATATTGTTTTAGAAATACCATAAAAGAACATTCATTTGAAATGAGTTTGATGCATTCTGGTATTGAATTCCATTCCTTCATACCCCTAAATATGGCAGTGTTTTTTATGTCTTGGCTACAGGTCGCATAAAGTTTCCCACCACAGCATGTCTGGTTACGTATCCATGATTTTCTGAACTGAAAGAGAAATTCCTAACAAAATACACAGTATTTAGTGTTATTTACTTAGTGACAATTTTTCTAGTAAAAATGATCAGTGAATATAGAAGTCTATCTTTAATTAACATCCAGTTTAAATTTTTATGCAATGTAATAGTATTTGTCCTATAACTGCAGTTGAGTTCTGTACGAGCAGCCTTATTCTGAATAATCTGTAATTTATTTATCATTTCCCCAGAGGCATTTGACCAAATTGTTGGGCAATAGTCCAGGTATACTAATAATAATGCTTTAATAGCATAATTCAAAGTTGTACAACTTAAAAACCTTGCATGTCTTTTCATAATCAATATACCCCTGCCCATTTTTACAGAAATATCATTTATATGTTTTTTTCCATGATAATGATTTGAGTCTACCATTACACCCAGTAGCTTAGTCTCATCTACTTGATTTATTCTCATATTATTAATTTAATGTTTAATACGGGATTTTTTATAATAACACGACTGGAACCAATAATCATGCAGTTAGTCTTTACTGTATTTAACACTATCTTATTGGACGTTACCCAGTCAACTACCTTGTGCAATTCCATATTTAAAACAGCTTCCAAGTCATTTTGTGAGCTTGCTGATGTGTAAATGGTTGAATCATCAGCATACATTAGTATACTAACTTTATCAAAGATATATGGTAAATCATTCATGAAAATTGTAAATAATAGGTAAGGTTAGACCTTACTTGTATGAAGTGCATTGAGGCAACTTTGTTGTGATTTGGCACTATATAAATGAAATGAATTGAAATTATTCAGAGACAAAACCATTAATATAATCATTAAACAATTCATACACACATCACTAAGATTCAAATCAAGTTTATTTTAAGGAACACTTTGAGCCACTGCAGAAACTGTCCCTCTCAAAATAAGCAAGTTTGGGTAGGATTACTTTGAAAAAATACATGTGGATTACATGTATGTATGTACTTACATTTGGATTATGTGTAATCTGATTACTTTTGGATTACATTTCAAAGTAATCCTACCCAACCCTGAAAATAAGACAAATATTCTGAAATCTAGCCAAACTGTCTTGTATTAAGCAAAAAATCTATCTGCCAGTGGGGTAAGAAAAATTTACTTGTTTAGAATTCTCAAAACTTGCAAAGTGTCTAGACACTGAATAATCAAAATGTGCCTTAAAATTAGACAGAATTCTTATTTTACGATTAGCCCATCTTAAAATAAGGAAAACAATCTTGTTACTTTGTTTGGATGATTTGAAATCCATTGTCTTTCCTTGTTACTGATTAAATACAACTTGACATTAGCTGGAAAAACTTATGAAGAAAAAGTGAGAAACATTTTCCCATTTTTTCTTCTGTAAAAAAAAATGCTTGACAAGATTATTTTTCTGTTTAGACAACAATTTAGTCATTTTTTAAAGTCAAAAAGTCTTTTTTTTTTTTTTTTACTTTCTTAGATATCAGTTTTTGCAGTGAGGGCGTCTGCTGTATAACCAACAGGTGGCGTGTCAGAGTTATTTAAATTCCAGTAAGTGCCTGCAGCTTCTCCCTTGTTTTCACTCGGGGTCGCCACAGCAGATACGTGGTGGATCTGTATGTTGATTTGGCACAAGTTTTACACCGGGTGCCCTTCCTGACACACCTCCACATTATATGGAGGATGGGCAGGGCTGGACTCGAACCAGGAACCTGCTGCACTTGAAACAAGCGCATTAACCTGCTTGTCCCACCACCACCCTACATTCTGATTTTTTGAAAATATTTTTTCTCCAAACGTGCAGTGGTTATGCCAGTGACGTCACCAATTATTCCAAACAAACCCATTTTGCAATAAAATAAATAAATTGAAATTACTCGAGGCTCATGTGTAAACAGTTCTGTGACAAGTAAAAAACCATCTCATTAATGTTCACTAGAGGGCGCTGACTTTGCACTCAGAGTGACTTTGTGTTGAGGCCTGGGTTTTTAGTTTTAATTTGTCGCCCTCACTGGGGGAATATATCCCTCTAGTCTGAAGGTTCACTGCATGTTTCAAGTTCAAGTTTATTATTAAAGCCATTTCAATAATATAATAGAATCCAGTTGATGTGCTTTGGTTTGCTCCCATATCTCACACCACAATGACAACACAACACACACAAGACAAGAAGCCAAAAAGCCACATAAATAACAATGAGTACAACACTAATACACACAGAAAAGTCGCATAGTTACAGAGTACAGCAGCAGTCAGGTTCAGTGGTGCAGAAAGTGCAGAGAGACGTGGACCGTGGTTATGAGGTAAAACCACAAAGAGCTCAGAGCAGGTTCAGGTGATGGACATCTTGTGGACAGGTACTAACCCTAAAGTGTGATTGTTTCCATGACTGTAGAGGCCCTACGTACCACCCTCTCAAGCTGATGTTTGTCCTGGCTGGTAGCACGACCAGACCAGACCAGGATGGAGAAGGTGAGTGCACTTTCAGTGGTAGCACGATAGAAGTGGGTCATGCCTGCTTGACTGACCCCAAAAGTCCTTATCTGACGGACAAAGTGTAGTCTCTGATGGGCTTTGGAAATAATGAGACTGGTGTTCAAATTCCATGATGGAGATTGATGGATAGTGGTGCCTAAGAAGCGGAAGAAGGAGACCCACTCCACTACTTGGCTGTTAATAGAGATGGGAATGTGCTGGCCTGGCTTTTTCCTGTAGCCAACTATGAGTTCCTTGGTTTTGGTTGCGTTAAGGATTAGGTTATTGTCTTCACACAACTGCACTAGGTGTTTGATACCATTAAAGCTACTTCAGGTTATTTCACCAGCTAAACTAATGCAGTGGCTAAGCTAAAGTACGCATCAGCTAACATAAACTTAGCTCAGCTTCTACCTGGAGCTAGGCTAAGATAAACAGAGGGTAGCTATTGCTTCTGGCTAAGCTAATCTAACTGTAGTTTCTTGGCTAACTTGTCCAGCAAATTTAAAGCTAAATTAACATAAACTTAGCTCAGCTAACTTCTCCAGCTAAGATGATGTCCATGTGAAGCTAATGAAAATAAATTGAGCTAATTTTGATTTAAGACACCCAAGTTCACTTTAATTCACGGGATATAAAATCCTAAACCCATTAAAAATATCAGACTAATGAAAGTAATTAATTAAAATGAACAAAGATCCAGAAACACCTGATCTGGATTACTGAGACTCTGAAGGCTACAAATGTAAAGACTCTGGATTTATAACAATAATTATAGTGGGCGATTTTAACATCCACACAGATGCTGAGAATGACAGCCTCAACACTGCATTTAATCTATTATTAGACTCTATTGGCTTTGCTCAAAAAGTAAATGAGTCCACCCACCACTTTAATCATATCTTAGATCTTGTTCTGACTTATGGTATGGAAATTGAAGACTTAACAGTATTCCCTGAAAACTCCCTTCTGTCTGATCATTTTTTAATAACATTTACATTTACTCTGATGGACTACCCAGCAGTGGGGAATAAGTTTCATTACACTAGAAGTCTTTCAGAAAGCGCTGTAACTAGGTTTAAGGATATGATTCCTTCTTTATGTTCTCTAATGCCATATACCAACACAGTGCAGAGTAGCTACCTAAACTCTGTAAGGGAGTTAGAAGTGTCTGACTCCGTGGTATAACTCACAACTCGTAGCTTAAAGCAGATAACCCGTAAGTTGGAGAGGAAATGGCGTCTCACTAATTTAGAAGATCTTCACTTAGCCTGGAAAAAGAGTCTGTTGCTCTATAAAAAAGCCCTCCGTAAAGCTAGGACATCTTTCTACTCATCACTAATTGAAGAAAATAAGAACAACCCCAGAGTCAGAGCTCTATTGAGCTGAGTATTCCATTAACTTTAACTAGTAATGACTTCATGACTTTCTTTGCTAACAAAATTTTAACTATTAGAGAAAAAATTACTCATAACCATCCCAAAGACGTATCGTTATCTTTGGCTGCTTTCAGTGATGCCGGTATTTGGTTAGACTCTTTCTCTCCGATTGTTCTGTCTGAGTTATTTTCATTAGTTACTTCATCCAAACCATCAACATGTTTATTAGACCCCATTCCTACCAGGCTGCTCAAGGAAGCCCTACCATTATTTAATGCTTCGATCTTAAATATGATCAATCTATCTTTGTTAGTTGGCTATGTACCACAGGCTTTAAGGTGGCAGTAATTAAACCATTACTTAAAAAGCCATCACTTGACCCAGCTATCTTAGCTAATTATAGGCCAATCTCCAACCTTCCTTTTCTCTCAAAAATTCTTGAAAGGGTAGTTGTAAAACAGCTAACTGATCATCTGCAGAGGAATGGTCTATTTGAAGAGTTTCAGTCAGGTTTTAGAATTCATCATAGTACAGAAACAGCATTAGTGAAGGTTACAAATGATCTTCTTATGGCCTCGGACAGTGGACTCATCTCTGTGCTTGTTCTGTTAGACCTCAGTGCTGCTTTTGATACTGTTGACCATAAAATTTTATTACAGAGATTAGAGCATGCCATAGGTATTAAAGGCACTGCGCTGCGGTGGTTTGAATCATATTTGTCTAATAGATTACAATTTGTTCATGTAAATGGGGAATCTTCTTCACAGACTAAAGTTAATTATGGAGTTCCACAAGGTTCTGTGCTAGGACCAATTTTATTCACTTTATATATGCTTCCCTTAGGCAGTATTATTAGACGGTATTGCTTAAATTTTCATTGTTACGCAGATGATACCCAGCTTTATCTATCCATGAAGCCAGAGGACACACACCAATTAGCTAAACTGCAGGATTGTCTTACAGACATAAAGACATGGATGACCTCTAATTTCCTGCTTTTAAACTCAGATAAAACTGAAGTTATTGTACTTGGCCCCACAAATCTTAGAAACATGGTGTCTAACCAGATCCTTACTCTGGATGGCATTACCCTGACCTCTAGTAATACTGTGAGAAATCTTGGAGTCATTTTTGATCAGGATATGTCATTCAAAGCGCATATTAAACAAATATGTAGGACTGCTTTTTTGCATTTACGCAATATCTCTAAAATTAGAAAGGTCTTGTCTCAGAGTGATGCTGAAAAACTAATTCATGCAGTTATTTCCTCTAGGCTGGACTATTGTAATTCATTATTATCAGGTTGTCCTAAAAGTTCCCTAAAAAGCCTTCAGTTAATTCAAAATGCTGCAGCTAGAGTACTGACGGGGACTGGAAGGAGAGAGCATATCTCACCCATATTGGCCTCTCTTCATTGGCTTCCTGTTAATTCCAGAATAGAATTTAAAATTCTTCTTCTTACTTATAAGGTTTTGAATAATCAGGTCCCATCTTATCTTAGGGACCTCGTAGTACCATATCACCCCAATAGAGCGCTTCGCTCTCAGACTGCAGGCTTACTTGTAGTTCCTAGGGTTTGTAAGAGTAGAATGGGAGGCAGAGCCTTCAGCTTTCAGGCTCCTCTCCTGTGGAACCAGCTCCCAATTCAGATCAGGGAGACAGACACCCTCTCTACTTTTAAGATTAGGCTTAAAACTTTCCTTTTTGCTAAAGCTTATAGTTAGGGCTGGATCAGGTGACCCTGAACCATCCCTTAGTTATGCTGCTATAGACTTAGACTGCTGGGGGGTTCCCATGATGCACTGTTTCTTTCTCTTTTTGCTTTGTATGCACCACTCTGCATTTAATCATTAGTGATCGATCTCTGCTCCCCTCCACAGCATGTCTTTTTCCTGGTTCTCTCCCTCAGCCCCAACCAGTCCCAGCAGAAGACTGCCCCTCCCTGAGCCTGGTTCTGCTGGAGGTTTCTTCCTGTTAAAAGGGAGTTTTTCCTTCCCACTGTAGCCAAGTGCTTGCTCACAGGGGGTCGTTTTGACTGTTGGGGTTTTACATAATTATTGTATGGCCTTGCCTTACAATATAAAGCGCCTTGGGGCAACTGTTTGTTGTGATTTGGCGCTATATAAAAAAAATTGATTGATTGATTGATTGATAACCAGGGTTCTGCTAATTTGCGGCTATCATGCCGTTGTATTATAACGAGCACCACTAGTTTAGCTTATGGCAAGCTAAAAGTGGACGCTCTCATTTTGGCCGAACTACTATACAGTTTTTGTATATTCTGTTAGTGTGCACCCACGGCCACGTGCTTGATGAATTCCTGCACAAAATTCAAATTTCAAATTCAAAGGAATTTTATTGTCATATGCACAGAAGAACATGTTCCCTGCACAATGAAATGTGTCTACTGCATTTAACCCATCCTAATTGCCAGTAGGAGCAGAAGTCGCCATTAGGCGCCTGGGAACCAGCTCCAGATGTACATCCCTGCCTTGGTCAACAGCAGGGCTGAGCAAACCAACACCGACCCATAACAAACAACACACACACAACACAACACATAGGCCGGCCCGGTACATAAACATATATTGAAAAGCAAAACATGAGGGAAAAGGAGAAAAAAAAAACCCTCATAGCCGCTGCATTACACAGCAGCAATGAGGAAAAAAATCCCCATCAGCACAGAAAAACAATAATCACACAGACAAAAACAAGGACACAGGACGACAACCGAGATTTGAAAAGGTCCAGTTTATCAGAACACTCCGGAGGCAGCCTGTTTGGCGCCGTCAACGGCCTTGTCTGACAATCCTGGAGGGGGAGGGGCAGCCCTGAGCAGTCCACTGTCACAGTCAATGTCAGAGCTGGAGAAGCTGAGGGGAGGGGGGAAGACCAGGGAGCGAGGCTTAAGTGTTGATCTTCTGAGGAGGTTTTATCACAGCGACCTTGAAGTGCAGCTGTGTTTGGGGAAGCTAAATGAATAACCAGATTAGCAGACGCCTGAAAGATTCCACAGTTCTGAGAACAGAGTGGCTCTCAATGCATCTGAATGTAGAATGTGGTCTTCACAGACGGTCAGAGCGGGTTCCAGGGCTGCAATTCTATTCGAGATGTTTTCCAACGCGCGGTTAACCCCCGCCGACTGCGCAGCCACTGCCTTCCCAATCGAATCAATCATGTAGGGCAGCCTGGAAGGACCAATCAAAGCTGCTTCCACTTTCTTGATTTTCCGGTAAACCAGCGCAGTGCCCGCTCCACACAGCAGAAAGCCGGTCACCACCAAGCCGAATATGTACACATCTTCGACGTCCTTCACAGAAAGCATGTAAAGGCACATGACCTGCCATCTCCTCCATGAGTCCATCATGTAACCCATCACATGCGTCCCGGCAGGACAGGTCGGGTCCTCCACCCCCGAATGTCTTGTAGAAAAAATAGTGTCAGCTGCGTTCAGAGACCACTTTAAACAGATCCATAAGGAGGGAGATAAGGATAAGGATAAGGAGGGAGGGAGAAGAGAAAAGTGCGTCCGTCTCAGCCGAGTGCAAGCTGGCAAAAAATAAATAAAAATTGCGCTGACGGTGCATTTTCATGGGTAACATGATCGTAAGTCAATACTCACACTCATCCAGCAGCATCTTCTCAAGTCGGCAAATTCAGTGCTGGGTCAGGCGAAAGTAGTTCGGCGATCTATCCCACAATGCTAAAACAGCAGAGATGTCGCTCTGAGGAGAGCGGCACGCTGAGCGGGTGATTAGGTACCAGCTAAAAGTAAAAAAACGAACTACAGCACAAGAGGTGTTTTAAGTCTGTGGAGTTAAAACACAGTGAGACAGTTACTGTTACAGTTTAGAAACAGGAAATAGTACAAACGGGATGCGGGTCACTTCCTGTTAAAACTTAAATAACTTTTAATTACATCATTTTTTTTTCATAAGACAACTAAATTACTTCATCTTCATAAACATTTGTCTTTTTTAAAGAAATGAATGATAAAAATATGAAAAAATATTAGTTTATGTAAATTGTGAATTTAAGTTAATTGTGCATTAAATTCTCATGTATTAATTTTTTTTGTTGTACTGATAAAATTAATGTGATTTTTCCTCAAACATGCAGCATGACTTTATATGGAAATATTTTCTCATTTTATTTATTTGTTTATTTATTTGTTCTGTGGACACTGACGTTGCTCTGACTGCTGCTTTGTTTTTCTTTATTAGCTGAACCAGAAACCAGAATTATTAAATTGTGGTTTCCTCTGCATCTGAGTGGAAATTCTTCTAATCCTCTGGGACAGTAACAGTGCGATTAAATGAAACTGCCAGGAAAAGCACAATACCCCTCCATCAGACTACAGGTGGTCGTCACAGCAACGGGGTTAATGATTCAAACCCCTGTTGAAAAGAAATGCTCGAACAGGAATCTTGGCAGATGTACATGTGCCAGTTTAATCCAGGAGAAGTTCTTCAATCTCAGCCTCAACTTGATCTAAATTCTGGGTCTTTTAGTGAAGCTTAGGGCTAGTGGCCGGCGATCACCTTAGTGTTTCTTCTGTTCTTCTGACAAATTATACTGTATTTGTTGTCTTTCTGCTGCCTGATTCTGTTTTTTCCTCTCTGTCCGAGATGCAGCTGGATCCACATGCTGGATTAGATTCCTGGAATGGACGTGGAACAGACTCTGCTGCAGCCATTACACAAAAGGCTATACCAGCACCGCAGAGAGGGCACCAGTGGACCTCAGTCTGCAGTTCATCTCCACCTTAAAGACACTAACCACACGTTTGAGGACAAGGAAGTTAAAATATTAGCCAGAGAAAGGAAATGGTTTGAGAGAGGAGTGAAGGAGGCATTCAATGTGAAACAGCTGAAACCCAGCCTTAACCGGGGAGGGGGTCTGAGACACACTTTGTCCCCTGTTTACAATGGGGTACTCAGGTCAAAGCAGTTTCAGTCTTCTGTTTGTGGTAATGAGTCATTCACTTCATCAAGAGAGGCATCAGTCCCATCGTTAGGAGGGACAGCTGCCCTGTCATTAGGAGGGTGCTAACTAGAGCACAATAGGTGCTAATTAGAGCAATTGTTTAGTGACTAGCCTATAGCAGTCTGCCTCTTGGTAGGAGGGGTCTGGTTAGGTTTAAAACTCCAGCTTTTGTGGCTTCTGTTATTCTTCTCTACAAGAGTCAAGACAGAAGTCAGACTACCAGAGCAAGAATTTTAGCTGAGGAAGCTTCTGCGATTTGAAGTGAAACGTCCTCGCGTCAAGCAACCCAGTCCAGTCGAAGATTCAAGCTTCTCTACTCTTTGAGTCTGGTCTGCTTGAGGTTTCTTCCTCAGTATCATCAGAGGGAGTTTTTTTCTTCCCACTGTTGCCTGTGTTCTTGCTCTGGGTTTAGTAAGGTTAGACCTCACTTGTGTGAAGCACCTTGAGGCAACTTTGTTGTGATTTGGTGCTATATAAATGAAAATACATTGAAATTAAAATGGAATCAAACTCAATCTGTTTGACCTTTCAAAATAAAATCACAGGGTGACCTTTAGCCTAAATGTAAATTACTGTTCAGAACAGATGACAAATGGGAAAGGCAGGACTGCCGGTTTAGTGTGGGTTTACCCACTGGTTAACCACGGGACACTGCTGGTGTCTCTCTTTTTGCTCCGTATGCATCACTCTGCATTTAATCATTAGTGATCGATCTCTGCCCCCCTTCACAGCATGTCTTTTTCCTGTTTTTTTCCCTCAGCCCCAACCAGTCTCAGCAGAAGACTGCCCCTCCCTGAGCCTGGTTCTGCTGGAGGTTTCTTCCTGTTTAAAGGGAGTTTTTCCTTCCCACTGTTGCCAAGTGTTTGCTCACAGGGGGTCGTTTTGACTGTTGGGGTTTTACATAATTATTGTATGGCCTTGCCTTACAATATAAAGTGCCTTGGGGCAACTGTTTGTTGTGATTTGGCGCTATATAAGAAAAAAGTTGATTGATTGATTGATTGATTGGTGTTTGGTCTGGATCAGTTAACGGAGCTTTAATGAGAGAATCCATGAACAGATTTCATGTCGTTGACTAATTAAGATTTGATGTTGAGATGAAGTGGAAGTGGTACAGCCCACTACCACACTCAGTGGGTGACACCTTCCTCCCTCTCCGTCTCTCTCTCTCTCTGTG
Organism: Thalassophryne amazonica; assembly: GCF_902500255.1. NCBI lineage: Eukaryota > Metazoa > Chordata > Actinopteri > Batrachoidiformes > Batrachoididae > Thalassophryne > Thalassophryne amazonica. The sequence continues at coordinate 115,386,626 of NC_047110.1, read as the reverse complement.
AAGGAGGGATCAGTCAGTCGACGGGATTTAGCTCCTGTTCGGATGCTCGTCTCTGGTTCTGACCCACTGGCGGAGCGGCTGGCGTGAGTAACACACTAATGTAATTTCTGCGGCTGTGGCGGGTGCAGACTGATGATGATGATGATGGTGGTGGTCTTGTTGTCGTCCTGTGACAGATTTTGTGCAGCTGATGAGTTTGACAGGTCACATGTTCATGAATCCCAAACTCCTGAAGATGGACAGATTAGTCCATGATGAAGGTCGGAGACGACTGAGGTGCAGGTTTTAGGTGATGAAGGTTTTCTGACTGATTCATCAAGAGCTTCACTGTGTGTTTGCTTATGTGAGGAAAAAGAACATGTTTTGTCCTTTTGAGTATTTAATGGAAAGTGAGGACATGTTTAAATTTTTTGAATATTTTCTTATGGGCATATTTGTAGGTTATTTATGGAATGTTAGGACACTTTGGGATGGTGGGAAGTGACAACAGCTGAAACCAAAGACAGATGTGGGGACAGTTTTTGAAAACCAAAAAGATAAAGTAGGATTTTTTTTTTTAATTGTGGGGAGAGTTGATTGAAGTTGGTGATATTTATGTGTCACAAGGACATTTTGGGAAAGACAAAAGTACGACTCTTGTCTCTTCTACATTTCCACCGTCTGCATGGTTCTGCTGGGCCTTCTCCTCCTTTTCCTTCCTTTCTTCCTTTTCTTTGCACATCCCTTCAACCTTCCCCTTTTCTTCCCTGTATGTTGGAGCTCCATAACCTCAGTCTTCTCAGGTCTTCTCCTGCACTCCCTTCACTGCACACGTCTCACCCCTCAGTCTCACGCTTTTGTTTGTGCTCCCGTCACAAATCGAGTCACATTTTCGTGACTATTTCTACTCCTCCCCCCCCCCCTCCCCCCCCACACACACACACACACAAACACACAAACACACATCACGAAAAGTAAATTAATCTATTAGTTTGTGATGCCATCACCAAATAAATTCATGCTCCCATCACGAAAATGTGGTGCTTTTCATGACGGTATCATGTGATGGTGTGAGACTGGGTTGCACCCCTCTACATTACTCCACTGGCTTATAAACCTGACCTTTAACCTTTGCCTTAAGTCTGAATCATTTGGATGGGCCTTAACTCTTTGGTTACACATCACTGCTGATCCCCTCTTCCAGTTGTTCTATCCAACCCCTCGTCCGCGTGATGACACCAGGGTAACAGATGAAGTAGAGGATCTCCTTTTGGAGTGAAATATGGTGGAGACCTTGAGGCCACTACGGTAGCCATGAAGGCCCAACTAGAACCCTGATGGCTAACGGGGCTTTTGTGAAAGAAGTCCTCAACAGCAGATCAGTTGAAAGAGGTGATGACTTGTAACCCAGTGGTTGTGAAAAGCTGATGAAGGCTGCAACAGATCCTCAAACCCCGACTGGCTGGGATGTTTGAGCCATCAGACCAGAATAAGGATATGTGAAGACCGTGTGTTTGTTGGCGTGCAACAACATTCCCACGTTAAACAAACCCAGACACAGGAGTCTGTAGATCGAACCTGGATGTAGAATTTCCATGTCAAGACAGGGCCTGTTCAGTCATCTCTGCGTTCACCATCCCATCTGGGAATCAGTCAAGAGATGATCTTCCTCGCCACCGAGTGATTGCAATGACAATTCATTAATCCTTTATCTTCCAAAGTCCTCCATTCTTCCAGCTTCCTCTTCATTTCTTCCTCTTGGTGCTGCACAACAACAATATTTTCTGCAAAACCTACAGCAGGTGGACTGGTCTTTTATCCCAGAAGTCAGCCCATCTAGAAGCAGGTCACATAGGTAAGGGCTTCAAGAAGATCCCAACTCTGAGGGAAATCCTGTCTGGTCCCCTGCTTTGAACCTGGGTCCTCACCCCCTCATAAATGTTCCAAGCAATCCTTTCAGACTCCTCTGGTCCACTGCACTCGTTCATGCTCTCCCAAACATCTTCATGAGTTGCTCAGTCTATAAACCGGCAAACACCAAATACAAGCCTTTGGTTCTGTCTTGATGGTGGGCTTAATAAGGGGTGGAGCACAGGGTGCAAATGCATTTGGGATGTGTTCAAGAGCATGTTGTTATTTAAGCAGTCGGAAATATCGATGTGAACCCACACAGATGGTTAGTATTTACTGCTTTTATTAAGCATGGTTGTGTTGTCCAAATATCGTATCAATCAATCACCTGTCTGTCTTTTTAATCCAGAGTGTAGGGCTACAGTATTAAGAAAACCGACACCATGAGAGGATTTTTGATCATTTAAAGGATTAACCTCAACTTGTCAGACTGCACAGTGAACATGGTGTGTGACTGACGGAGCTGCGTCAGTCACAGTCAGTCAGAGCTGCGTGTCGTCAGAGCGAGCTGCAAAAAGTTTGTACCTGAGTTTTCAGAGGTGGTGTTTGTAGTTGCCATCTGCCACGCCGGTGTTTGCCAACCCGGACAGTGGGAATACCACCTCAACCGGCAACTTAGCCCCGCGACTGGACAGCAACAACGTCCGAGGCCCAACGTGGTGAATTCACTGAGGCCGCGCGCTGCGTCATTAGAGCCGCGCGTCACGAGTGCCGCTTCCCCGAGGCCTCGTGCAGCCACCGCGGATCCATCAGCGCGGAAACACCGAGGCCGCGCGGCACCAGCGCAGTGCAGATCCATCCCGGTGACAAACAACGCAGGCTGTTAACATCGGCGATCGACAAGCTGCTCATAAGCCGACCATGGGGGCCTAAGAAGGTTCTGACAGCGGAGGAAGGTGACGATATTAAAAAATCTCTGGACTTTCTATCAGAGGAGATTTCTGTTGTGAAGCAGCAACAGAAATCAATCATGGATCTGGTGGAGGAGGTGAAGGCATTACGGCTCCAGAACGCTGAGAAAGACCTGCATCTGGTGCAGCTGGAAAATAGAGTGGCTGAATTGGAGCAGTACACCAGAATTAACGACGTCATCATCACAGGTCTTCACATCAAACCACGGTCCTACGCACGGGCGGTAACAGATGAGAGCGGAGGGGAGCCCAGTGAACAGGAGGTCAGCTCTGTGGAAAAACAGGTTGCTGATTTCCTCCTATCTAAAGGTATAGAAATGGATTTAAATAACATTGAAGCGTGCCACACCCTCTGCCCCGGAGAAATGACGGTGATAAACGAACCGTCATCATGAGATTCATCAACAGAAAATACAAAACAGCACTGTTAAAACAAGGAAGAAAACTGAAAGGGACAAACGTATTCATCAATGAACATCTCACCAAACGGAATGCCGACATCGCCAGGAAAGCACGCTTCTTAAAGAAACAGGGAAAAATCCAGCACACATGGACTTCAAACTGTAAAATATTCATCAAACTGAACGGATCACCTGAACAAGCAAAAGTCATGGCAATAAGGAACATCGAGGAGCTGGACAAATATGAACAATAGGTATGAGGACTCAAACACATCACAGCACCATGATGCAGACTGGAGCAACCCACTCATCCACATCATCTACACCCGGAGACAAGAGAGACATAATGACTAAGGATAATGATCCGTTTATTTCTGCCCAGGAGCTCTGTCTAGATACATTTAATTATAATAACCACCCCTTCGAATCTGAAAATGATCCTGATACCTTTTTCAGTGAGAATATTGTGAGACAGTGCAAATATTTTACAGAAGAACAATTCAAAAATTATAAAATCAATGATGAAGATTTTTCAATTATACATTTCAACAGCAGAAGTCTTTCTCGTAATCTGTCCACTATTAATGATTGTTTGAAAACATCCAAAAAATGTTTTTCAGTTATTGCAATTTCAGAAACATGGTTAAATGAGGATAATAAAGATCTGGTATATCTTGATGGTTATGAATTGTTCCTGGTTAATAGGCAGACGAGAAGGGGCGGAGGCGTTGCATTATTTGTAAGGTCAGATTATAACTGTAAACTCATTAACAACATGTCATTTACAGTGGACAACATCATGGAATGTGTTACCATAGAAATGACATCTATAAACTCCAAAAACATAGTTGTTAGTTGCATTTACAGAGCTCCTGGGACAAATATTGACACCTTTGAAGACGTTATCTTAGGAATGTACAACAAAATCAACAGAAATAAGCATTTATTTGTGGAGATTTCAATATAGATTTTTAAACCCTCACAATCATCCACAAATTACCTCATTTATAAACACCTTGTACTGTTTAGGACTGTTTCCAACCATCATTCATCCTAGCAGAATAACTATGGACTCAACAACTCTCATTGACAATATTTTAACTAACGTTATATCCGGTAATCTTAGTGGGGGACTACTGGTCAGTGATATCAGTGATCACTTGCCAGTTTTCTCAGTCTTTGCATTGGAGGGTTGTTGTAAGTATCGAAGCAATATCAAATTCATGAGTAGAAAAGTAACACCTGAAACAATTGATAATTTAAGGGAGGATTTATCAAGTCAGAATTGGTCAGATGTTTTTGTTGATGATGTTGACAGGTCATATGATGCTTTCATCTCCATTTTTTCCAGTTTGTATAATAAACACTGTCCATTTGTTGACAAAATATATAGAAATCAATATAGCAACAAACCATGGATAACTAAGGGACTTCAGAGGGCATGTAAAAAGAAAAACGTACTATATAAACAATTCATAAAACTACGAACTAAGGAAGCTGAAAGTAAGTATAAAACATATAAGAATAAGTTAATCAATATCATGAGACTCAGTAAAAAAGATATTATAATGAGTTACTTGTCAAAAATAGAAATAATATCAAAAACACATGGAACATATTAAATGAAATAGTAAAAAAGAATAGAGTAACTAGAGATTATCCTTCATTTTTTCAGAGTAACAACTACATCACGATTGATAACGACGAGTCTATTGCTGAACACTTTAATGAATACTTCGTTAATGTGGGTAAAAATCTTGCCAGTAAAATTGACTCATCAACTAATAACTTCTGGGTAAATAATTCAACGTTTAACAAATCTGTTTCAATGTTCATTGGTGGTACTCATGAAAGGGAAATACTTGATCTGGTTCATGGTTCAAAAGGTAAGAAATCGACTGATTTTAATAATTTGGATATGGCTTTATTAAAAAAAGTTATTGATTGTATAGTAAAACCGTTCAATTATATTTGCGATATGTCACTAAGTACTGGTAAATTTCCTTCTCAAATGAAAATAGCCAAAGTAATTCCTCTGTTTAAAACTGGTGACAAACACACATTTTCTAATTATAGACCTATATCACTCCTGCCACAATTTTCCAAAATTTTGGAAAAAATATTTGCTAAAAGATTAAATGATTATTTACTGAAGCATAACATCATTTGTGAAGAACAATATGGATTCAGAAGGTCTCGAACTACATCACATGCTTTGATGGACTTTGTGGAAAGTATTGCAACTGCAGTTGATAATAAACAATACACAATAGGTGTTTTTTTTTATTTACAGAAAGCGTTTGACACAATTAACCATGGAATACTATTAAGTAAACTGCAGAAATATAGAATCAGAGGTCTGGCATATGAATGGATAGCTAGTTATTTACAAGGCAGATTTCAGTATGTTCAATTCAATAATACAAATTCTGAACTCAGGGATGTCACATGTGGGGTGCCGCAGGGCTCAGTGCTGGGTCCTTTGTTGTTTATAATCTATATAAATGATATAAGTTGGGTGTCGAGTTCACTGAGATGTGTCCTTTTTGCGGATGATACAACTGTGTTCTGTAGCGGTGAAAATCTTGAACAGCTTCTGGACATAGTGGAGAAAGAACTGGAAAAATTTAAGGTTTGGTTTGACGCTAATAAGTTGTCACTCAACCTTGGGAAAACTAAATGTATTATATTTGGAAATAAACAGGCACCCAAATGTAAAAATTTAACTATAAACAATAAGGAAATTGAGTTAGTAACAGAGAATAAATTTTTAGGTGTTATAATTGATAATAAACTTAGCTGGAAACCACATATAAATTATGTGAAATCAAAATTGTCAAAAACTATAGCCATTTTGTATAAAGCCAAAGACCTATTGCCGCAAGAAGGGTTACTTACTTTATATCATTCTCTGATGGTACCATATATGACATATTGTGTTGAGTCATGGGGAAACACTTACAAATCAAATACCAATCCAATATTCCTTTTGCAAAAATGAGCCATACGAATCATCTGCAATAAACAATATCGTGAACCAACTCATTCTCTATTTGTGTCTTTAAATTTATTAAAATTCATTGATTTGGTCGATTACATTACAATTCAAACTTTATTTCGAGCGAAAAACCAAGCCTTACCGAGACATGTCCAGAGTCTGTTCCGATTGAGGGAATCCAGATATAGTTTAAGAGGTTGTGCAATTTTTATGAAACCACCAGTAAGAACAAATGTAAAGGGTTTTTGTGTGACTGTGGTTGGGGTGAGGAAATGGAACAAATGTTCAACAGAGGTTAGAATGAGTAGTACCTTAGTGAGATTTAAGAAACTACTCAAAAAGAACATTATGTCTAAGTATCATAAAGAAGCAAATATAATTTGATTTATATGGAATGTTCAATTTATAAGTGGGACTTATTGTATATTTGACTGTGTGGGTATGTATATGCGTATGTAGATATATAGATATGGGTAGGTGTATATGTATATAAGTGACTGTGTATATGTATGTATATATTTATGTTTGTAAAGTATATACGTATGTATATAGGTATATGTGGCACAGCCCAAGCAGAGGGTCACCCCCAAGAGCCTGGTCTGCTTGAGGTTTCTTCCTTATAGGGAGTTTTTCCTCACCACAGTTGCCTAGTGCTTGCTCTGGGGGTTGGTAAGGTTAGTCCTTACTGGCGTAAAGTGCCTTGATTCGACTTTCTTATGATCTGGTACTATATAAATATAATTATAAGTGAATAGTATATTGATGTGTATGTCTGTGTGTCGACATGTAGTAGTGAATTTATATTTATGTAAATATGACTGATTAGAATTGTTGGACTTGTACTAGCAGGGGTGGGCGCTAATAAGCTTTGCTTCAGCCCACACCCTTTCGGACTCACTAGTTTTGTCTGTGTTTGTTTGTGGAATTGTTCATTTTTTTCTATTTGAATATTTTGTGTGCCGAATTAAAAAACTTTGTCAAACTTTGTCAAACTTTGTCAAACTTTGTCAAACTTTGTCAAAAAAACAGCGGCCACCAAAGCTCCCTGAGTGAAGCAATCAGATGCAGTTTTACATTTTTCCATGAGTGCTTACTTTTAATTCATTTCGTGGTTATTTTCAGTTTTCTTTCATTCTCCATGTTACAGCATATGGCAAATAATATAAACTGTGCCCCTGGGGGGGGGGGGTAGCTCCCCCTTCACATGAAAATCACAACAGTGTCAGGTGGAAGCTAGCACTGACACCTGCGCTGGTTGTGCGATGCTTTGCGGCGGGTTAAAGATGGAGCTGTTGGTGGTATTTTGTTATAAAAACACTTCATTGAAACCTTGGAAAACACACTAAACAGGAACTGATTAAATCTAAAACTAAGAAACAGATTTGTTACTAATGAAAGTAATTTTCCATGAAGTCTTGCTTCTTTGTGTTTCTGCCTCACTTCGGTGTCTCCCCATGCGATTATTTGGTGTAACTCTAATAAAAGCACTCAGCATGATGAAGAGGCGTGTCCACTTCAGGCCCAACATTCATTATTTCCCATTCGAGTTCAGTGTTGCTTTTATTCACCCATTAAATCATGGAAATGTCAGCGCTCACATCCAAGTCCCAGCAGGACCAGATGGAGGATTTCAGGATCTGCAGCTGAAACCAGCAGACTGTGGAGAATTGACCCTGAAAGTCCACAAACGCTTAAATGGAACTGCAAAGTGCATCTGACACAGAACCGTTACAAGTTTATCAAAGTCATTTTCAGCCCCGGTTAGCTCAGCCAGCGCTGGATTAACACTCACAAAATATTTATTTGTTCTGTGCAGATCCAAGGCAGCAAAGAAACTTTCATTTTAATTAGCAAACTTCAGTTTCAGTTCTTATGTAAACCGACATCTGTTAGAGGGTTTGTTCTAAAGGTTTAGCACAGAAACAGAGTATCAGGAGGACGAGCCCACATTTTTGTGTGAATCAGGATGTGGATGTAGATTCTGGATGGGTTTTTAAACCCTATTTTACATCATGATGTGGAGCACTTTACAACATTTGTCAAAAACTAATCCCCCACCTGTCAATCGTGTATATTACATAATGGAGAATCAACAAATTAAATGATTTATCTGACACAGACAAGGATCAGGTATCTGTTAAGGACTGGTCTGGTGAACTGTTTTACCTGACCTGATCAGTGAAAGGTCGTAGCTGGTGTAGATAGGGATCAGATTCTGACGCGGTGAAACGTCGCAGCTGGTGTAGATAGGGATCAGTTTCTGACGTGGTGAAACGTCATAGCTGGTGTAGACGGGTCAGTTTCTGACGCAGTGAAACGTCGCAGCTGATGTAGATGGGGTCAGTTTCTGACGCGGTGAAACGTCGCAGCTGGTGTAGATAGGGGTCAGTTTGACATGGTGAAACGTCGTAGCTGGTGTAGATGGGGATCAGATTCTGATGCGGTGAAACGTCGCAGCTGGTGTAGATAGGGATCAGTTTCTGACGTGGTGAAACGTCGTAGCTGGTGTAGATAGGGATCAGATTCTGACGCGGTGAAACGTCACAGCTGGTGTAGATAGGGATCAGTTTCTGACGTGGTGAAACGTCGTAGCTGGTGTAGATAAGGATCAGTTTCTGACGTGGTGAAACGTCGTAGCTGGTGTAGATAGGGATCAGTTTCTGACGTGAAACGTCATAGCTGGTGTAGACGGGTCAGTTTCAGACGCAGTTAAATGTCGCAGCTGGTGTAGATGGGATCAGTTTCTGACGCGGTGAAACGTCGCAGCTGGTGTAGATAGGGATCAGTTTCTGACGCAGTGAAACGTCGTAGCTGGTATAGATAGGGATCAGTTTCTGACGTGGTGAAATGTCACAGCTGATGTAGATGGGGTCAGTTTCTGATGCTGTGAAACGTCGCAGCTGGTGTAGATAGGGGTCAGTTTGACATGGTGAAACGTCGTAGCTGGTGTAGATGGAGATCAGATTCTGATGCGGTGAAACGTCGCAGCTGGTGTAGATAGGGATCAGTTTCTGATGCTGTGAAACATCGCAGCTGGTGTAGATAGGGGTCAGTTTGACATGGTGAAACGTCATAGCTGGTGTAGATGGGGATCAGATTCTGATGCGGTGAAACGTCGCAGCTGGTGTAGATAGGGATCAGTTTCTGACGTGGTGAAACGTCGTAGCTGGTGTAGATAGGGATCAGATTCTGACGCGGTGAAACATCACAGCTGGTGTAGATAGGGATCAGTTTCTGACGTGGTGAAACGTCGTAGCTGGTGTAGATAGGGATCAGTTTCTGACGTGGTGAAACGTCGTAGCTGGTGTAGATAGGGATCAGTTTCTGACGTGGTGAAACGTCATAGCTGGTGTAGACGGGTCAGTTTCTGACGCAGTTAAACGTCGCAGCTGATGTAGATGGGGTCAGTTTCTGACGCGGTGAAACGTCGCAGCTGGTGTAGATAGGGTCAGTTTCTGATGCTGTGAAACGTCGTAGCTGGTGTAGATAGGGATCAGTTTCTGACGTGGTGAAATGTCACAGCTGATGTAGATGGGGTCAGTTTCTGACGCGGTGAAACGTCACAGCTGGTGTAGATAGGGGTCAGTTTCTGATGCGGTGAAACGTCACAGCTGGTGTAGATAGGGGTCAGTTTCTGACGCGGTGAAACGTCAGCTGGTGTAGATAGGGATCAGTTTCTGACGCGGTGAAATGTCGCAGCTGATGTAGATGGGGTCAGTTTCTGACGCGGTGAAACGTCGCAGCTGATTTAGATAGGGGTCAGTTTCTGACGCAGTGAAACGTCGCAGCTGATGTAGATAGGGGTCAGTTTCTGATGCGGTGAAACGTCACAGCTGATGTAGATAGGGATCAGTTTCTGACGTGGTGAAATGTCGCAGCTGATGTAGATGGGGTCAGTTTCTGACGCGGTGAAATGTCGCAGCTGATGTAGATGGGGTCAGTTTCTGACGCAGTGAAACGTCGCAGCTGATGTAGATGGGGTCAGTTTCTGACGCGGTGAAACGTCGCAGCTGGTGTAGATAGGGTCAGTTTCTGATGCTGTGAAACGTCGCAGCTGGTGTAGATAGGGGTCAGTTTGACATGGTGAAACGTCGTAGCTGGTGTAGATGGGGATCAGATTCTGATGCGGTGAAACGTCGCAGCTGGTGTAGATAGGGATCAGTTTCTGATGCGGTGAAACGTCGCAGCTGGTGTAGATAGGGGTCAGTTTGACATGGTGAAACGTCGTAGCTGGTGTAGATGGGGATCAGATTCTGATGCGGTGAAACGTCGCAGCTGGTGTAGATAGGGATCAGTTTCTGACGTGGTGAAACGTCGTAGCTGGTGTAGATAGGGATCAGATTCTGACGCGGTGAAACGTCACAGCTGGTGTAGATAGGGATCAGTTTCTGACGTGGTGAAACGTCGTAGCTGGTGTAGATAGGGATCAGTTTCTGACGTGGTGAAACGTCGTAGCTGGTGTAGATAGGGATCAGTTTCTGACGTGGTGAAACGTCATAGCTGGTGTAGACGGGTCAGTTTCTGACGCAGTTAAACGTCGCAGCTGGTGTAGATGGGATCAGTTTCTGACGCGGTGAAACGTCGCAGCTGGTGTAGATAGGGATCAGTTTCTGACGCAGTGAAACGTCGTAGCTGGTGTAGATAGGGATCAGTTTCTGACGTGGTGAAATGTCACAGCTGATGTAGATGGGGTCAGTTTCTGACGCGGTGAAATGTCACAGCTGGTGTAGATAGGGGTCAGTTTCTGATGCGGTGAAACGTCACAGCTGGTGTAGATAGGGGTCAGTTTCTGACGCGGTGAAACGTCAGCTGATGTAGATAGGGATCAGTTTCTGACGCGGTGAAATGTCGCAGCTGATGTAGATGGGGTCAGTTTCTGACGCGGTGAAATGTCGCAGCTGATGTAGATGGGGTCAGTTTCTGACGCGGTGAAACGTCGCAGCTGATTTAGATGGGGTCAGTTTCTGACGCGGTGAAACGTCGCAGCTGATTTAGATAGGGGTCAGTTTCTGACGCGGTGAAACGTCGCAGCTGATGTAGATAGGGGTCAGTTTCTGATGCGGTGAAACGTCACAGCTGATGTAGATAGGGATCAGTTTCTGACGTGGTGAAATGTCGCAGCTGATGTAGATGGGGTCAGTTTCTGACGCGGTGAAACGTCGCAGCTGATTTAGATAGGGGTCAGTTTCTGATGCGGTGAAACGTCGCAGCTGATTTAGATAGGGGTCAGTTTCTGACGCGGTGAAACGTCGCAGCTGGTGTAGATAGGGGTCAGTTTCTGACGCGGTGAAACGTCGCAGCTGGTGTAGATAGGGGTCAGTTTCTGACGCAATGAAACGTCGCAGCTGATTTAGATAGGGGTCAGTTTCTAACGTGGTGAAACATCGCAGCTGGTGTAGATAAGGATCAGTTTCTGACACGGTGAAACGTCGCAGCTGATTTAGATAGGGGTCAGTTTCTGATGCGGTGAAATGTCGCAGCTGATTTAGATAGGGGTCAGTTTCTGACGCGGTGAAACGTCGCAGCTGGTGTAGATAGGGGTCAGTTTCTGACGTGGTGAAATGTCGCAGCTGGTGTAGATAGGGGTCAGTTTCTGACGCGGTGAAACGTTGCAGCTGGTGTAGATAGAGGTCAGTTTCTGACGCGGTGAAATGTCGCAGCTGGTGTAGATAGGGGTCAGTTTCTGACGTGGTGAAACGTCGTAGCTGGTGTAGATGGGGATCAGATTCTGACACGGTGAAACGTCGCAGCTGGTGTAGACGGGGGTCAGTTTCTGACGCGGTGAAATGTCGCAGCTGGTGTAGATAGGGGTCAGTTTCTGACGCAATGAAACGTCGCAGCTGATTTAGATAGGGGTCAGTTTCTAACGCGGTGAAACGTCGCAGCTGGTGTAGATAGGGGTCAGTTTCTGACGCGGTGAAATGTCGCAGCTGGTGTAGATAGGGGTCAGTTTCTGACGCGGTGAAACGTCGTAGCTGGTGTAGACGGGGATCAGATTCTGACGCGGTGAAATGTCGCAGCTGATGTAGATAGGGATCAGTTTCAGGCAGTGCCCAAAATGTTTGTCTTTTTCATAAAAATATCTACTATTTGTGTCTTTCTTGTTGATAAATAATTTCAATTTCTGAAGTTTGTTGCTGTTTTAAACCTTATATGGGTATTTGTGAGCACACTCTTTCTTTTCACAGTTTAGTAAAAAATAGGTTTGATAATTTTGGTAATACTGCAAACAAATATTGGTAAAAATACAAGTAACTCATGAGCAGTGATGCCGGTAACACATTACTTAGTAAAGCGTTACTCTAATACGACAGCTTTTTTTTCAGTAATGAGTAATCTAATGTGTTAATCTTTCCAAATCAGTAATCAGATTAAAGTTACTTCTCCAAGTCACTGTGCATTACTATTGTTTTTGCATTATGGGTCGATGGCAGCATTAAACTTGGCCCATGGGCAGGGGGTCAGGGTTCAACTGAACTGCCTACTTTCAGTGAGTTGCAGCTTTTCATCCGCGGTTTTCAGCAGCCTCTTCAAGTTGAAAAAACAAATGTCGTCTCTCAAAGCGCAGTGACGACAGCACACCTACACTGAGCTTTACAAAGACATTTTAATGCTCTTCCCCCCCCCCCCTTTATTTAAAACTCTGAGCCACTCTGTGTGTCCTCTCTAAAAACAGCTGATCTGCAACGTGTGAACAACTAACACTTTTTTCCACCCTAATGTGCCTAAACTCTCTTTTGGAGGATGACATGATGTAAAAAACACTGATAAAAATTTCTTACCTGTCAATCTGGTCATGTTATCTGCATAAATAAACATTATCCATTCTTTGTACTCAAACGGAAAGCAGGGGTAAATCCAGACAGACAGGGGGTGTAGAGCAGGGCAAGGATGTGGCTCCCCACAACACCCCTAGATTAAAGGTCCACTTTTGAAGCCACGGGAGCCGCAGTGCATACAGGGACAGACTTGGGAATCTGAGAATGAGCTGAAGTCCTGGAGTATATGGAGCTGGAACCGGGGCCAGGTGGGACACAGAGAACCGAGGATGAGGAACTAGCAGGACGGAGGAGAACAGAGGTGAGTGACACTGGAAGCCTTTAACCACAAGCAGATCACTGTAGGCTTAATGCAGGAATGTTCACAGTTCATGAAATGTCCTCAGAGGTCAGCTGCTGCGCATCTAATGATGCAGTTTCAATTAAGCAGGACCTGGCTTTAGAAATTACTTGGAAAGATGTTGTGCATCAGAGCTCATACAATTTTTGGGAAACAGCTCTTGAATACACTTCTTGGAAACAGTTCTTGGTCATGCACAGTAACAAATGGGAGGAGTGTGAGAACAGGATCTCACACACATGCAGAAACTTAGCTGAACATTGGCAGAGCTACACACGAGAGCAGATGAGTTCCAAAGCGACGTTGTGCAGAAGGTGGCGTGGGAGCCAGGAGCATGCAGTGTGGAAGCAGGACAGCATCTGGAAACACCAAAAGATCTACAAGCTCTAATCTGGAAATTAGAGGTCGCCAGATTACCTTGAAATGAGTTGCGGGAAGCTCAGACGTCAGACTGCATGGAAGCATCAGCGTAGACAGGCTCATGGATTTCTCATGGAGTCACGAAGAGTCACAGAAGGCTGTCACTGGTCAGGGTCACCAAAGACTTTGGCCAAGACTGAGCTCAGAGACAGGGTTTAAGTAGCGCAGACCATGACGAATTTCAACACCTAAAATGTTTAGAGAGAATTTAAATGTTAGAATGAATTTAATAGTTACATTTATAAACAATGTAGGTTATAAATTGTAAGTTTTACTGCTACAGTGCCATCAACAGTTAAATATGAGGTCAAGAAAGATCTCTTTATTTAATGTTTTATAAAACAAGTATTTATGTTCATTGAAGTCAAGAAAGGGGGACTAGAAAGTGAGTGTTGGCAAAACAGGTTATTATTTTCATACTGAAGTGGCGGGGGGGGGGGGGGGCATCTGCTGAAAGTAACTAATAAAGTAACTAGTAATTTATCTTAGTTACTTTTGAAATTGAGCGATCAAACTTTTTGAAGGAGTCATCAGAAATCAGTAACTGGATTACTTTTTTAAAGTAACTGTGGCAACACTGATCATGAGAAAACCAGATGCAGTATTTTCACGTGTCTGCTTAAGACGTTACTTTTCCTTTCTGCTTCCCGTTATGGATTATTTCGCAGTACGCGGCTCTGCTGCAGCTTTTCCTCCATTCATTCGAAACACAAACCACAATGATTAATAATGGGTTTATATATACATATATGTATGTATGTATGATGTATAAAGTTAAGATTGAGCTGCTCTAAACTTTCCTGTCCGTCCAAACCAACTGGAAACTGTTGGAGGCGTCACATCACTGTCGCTGTCCAGCTAAGATTCACAGACAAAAATGATGGGCGTGGCCACTGATCTCCTGCCAAACATCAGTCTGTCTGTGAAAACCAAAAACCACTCGTCTGTGAAATTGTTCTGTCATCCTTCCTTCTCTTGTGGCAGTTTCTTTCTCCTCTAACCACAAACTTGCCACACAAGCAACGCGAAGCAGCAGCTCATAAATACCGTAATCACTGAGTCGATGACACCCAGTCACTGTTTCATCACGGCCTGGCAGGTGCACGGATCGCACAGACGGCCATGATTAAAAGATTAAAAATGAAGTGGGCTTCATAGATAATTGGCAAAGCTTCTGGGGAAAACCTGGTCTTGTTAGGAGAGACGGCATCCATCCCACTTTGGATGGAGCAGCTCTCATTTCTAGAAATCTGGCTAATTTTCTTAAATCCTCCAAACCGTGACTATCCAGGGTTGGGACCAGGAAGCAGAGTTGTAGTCTTACACACCTCTCTGCAGCTTCTCTCCCCCTGCCATCCCCTCATTACCCCATCCCCGTAGAGACGGTGCCTGCTCCCAGACTACCAATAACCAGCAAAAATCTATTTAAGCATAAAAATTCAAAAAGAAAAAATAATATAGCACCTTCAACTGCAACACAGACTAAAACAGTTAAATGTGGTCTATTAAACATTAGGTCTCTCTCTTCTAAGTCCCTGTTAGTAAATGATATAATAATTGATCAACATATTGATTTATTCTGCCTAACAGAAACCTGGTTACAGCAGGATGAATATGTTAGTTTAAATGAGTCAACACCCCCGAGTCACACTAACTGTCAGAATGCTCGTAGCACGGGCCGAGGAGGAGGATTAGCAGCAATCTTCCATTCCAGCTTATTAATTAATCAAAAACCCAGACAGAGCTTTAATTCATTTGAAAGCTTGTCTCTTAGTCTTGTCCATCCAAATTGGAAGTCCCAAAAAACAGTTTTATTTGTTATTATCTATCGTCCACCTGGTCGTTACTGTGAGTTTCTCTGTGAATTTTCAGACCTTTTGTCTGACTTAGTGCTTAGCTCAGATAAGATAATTATAGTGGGCGATTTTAACATCCACACAGATGCTGAGAATGACAGCCTCAACACTGCATTTAATCTATTATTAGACTCTATTGGCTTTGCTCAAAAAGTAAATGAGTCCACCCACCACTTTAATCATATCTTAGATCTTGTTCTGACTTATGGTATGGAAATTGAAGACTTAACAGTATTCCCTGAAAACTCCCTTCTGTCTGATCATTTTTTAATAACATTTACATTTACTCTGATGGACTACCCAGCAGTGGGGAATAAGTTTCATTACACTAGAAGTCTTTCAGAAAGCGCTGTAACTAGGTTTAAGGATATGATTCCTTCTTTATGTTCTCTAATGCCATATACCAACACAGTGCAGAGTAGCTACCTAAACTCTGTAAGGGAGATAGAGTATCTCGTCAATAGTTTTACATCCTCATTGAAGACAACTTTGGATGCTGTAGCTCCTCTGAAAAAGAGAGCTTTAAATCAGAAGTGTCTGACTCCATGGTATAACTCTCAAACTCGTAGCTTAAAGCAGATAACCCGTAAGTTGGAGAGGAAATGGCGTCTCACTAATTTAGAAGATCTTCACTTAGCCTGGAAAAAGAGTCTGTTGCTCTATAAAAAAGCCCTCCGTAAAGTTAGGACATCTTTCTACTCATCACTAATTGAAGAAAATAAGAACAACCCCAGGTTTCTTTTCAGCACTGTAGCCAGGCTGACAAAGAGTCAGAGCTCTATTGAGCTGAGTATTCCATTAACTTTAACTAGTAATGACTTCATGACTTTCTTTGCTAACAAAATTTTAACTATTAGAGAAAAAATTACTCATAACCATCCCAAAGACGTATCGTTATCTTTGGCTGCTTTCAGTGATGCCGGTATTTGGTTAGACTCTTTCTCTCCGATTGTTCTGTCTGAGTTATTTTCATTAGTTACTTCATCCAAACCATCAACATGTTTATTAGACCCCATTCCTACCAGGCTGCTCAAGGAAGCCCTACCATTATTTAATGCTTCGATCTTAAATATGATCAATCTATCTTTGTTAGTTGGCTATGTACCACAGGCTTTTAAGGTGGCAGTAATTAAACCATTACTTAAAAAGCCATCACTTGACCCAGCTATCTTAGCTAATTATAGGCCAATCTCCAACCTTCCTTTTCTCTCAAAAATTCTTGAAAGGGTAGTTGTAAAACAGCTAACTGATCATCTGCAGAGGAATGGTCTATTTGAAGAGTTTCAGTCAGGTTTTAGAATTCATCATAGTACAGAAACAGCATTAGTGAAGGTTACAAATGATCTTCTTATGGCCTCGGACAGTGGACTCATCTCTGTGCTTGTTCTGTTAGACCTCAGTGCTGCTTTTGATACTGTTGACCATAAAATTTTATTACAGAGATTAGAGCATGCCATAGGTATTAAAGGCACTGCGCTGCGGTGGTTTGAATCATATTTGTCTAATAGATTACAATTTGTTCATGTAAATGGAGAATCTTCTTCACAGACTAAAGTTAATTATGGAGTTCCACAAGGTTCTGTGCTATGACCAATTTTATTCACTTTATATATGCTTCCCTTAGGCAGTATTATTAGACGGTATTGCTTAAATTTTCATTGTTACGCAGATGATACCCAGCTTTATCTATCCATGAAGCCAGAGGACACACACCAATTAGCTAAACTGCAGGATTGTCTTACAGACATAAAGACATGGATGACCTCTAATTTCCTGCTTTTAAACTCAGATAAAACTGAAGTTATTGTACTTGGCCCCACAAATCTTAGAAACATGGTGTCTAACCAGATCCTTAATCTGGATGGCATTACCCTGACCTCTAGTAATACTGTGAGAAATCTTGGAGTCATTTTTGATCAGGATATGTCATTCAAAGCGCATATTAAACAAATATGTAGGACTGCTTTTTTGCATTTACGCAATAGCTCTAAAATCAGAAAGGTCTTGTCTCAGAGTGATGCTGAAAAACTAATTCATGCATTTATTTCCTCTAGGCTGGACTATTGTAATTCATTATTATCAGGTTGTCCTAAAAGTTCCCTAAAAAGCCTTCAGTTAATTCAAAATGCTGCAGCTAGAGTGCTGACGGGGACTAGAAGGAGAGAGCATATCTCACCCATATTGGCCTCTCTTCATTGGCTTCCTGTTAATTCTAGAATAGAATTTAAAATTCTTCTTCTTACTTATAAGGTTTTGAATAATCAGGTCCCATCTTATCTTAGGGACCTCGTAGTACCATATCACCCCAATAGAGCGCTTCGCTCTCAGACTGCAGGCTTACTTGTAGTTCCTAGGGTTTGTAAGAGTAGAATGGGAGGCAGAGCCTTCAGCTTTCAGGCTCCTCTCCTGTGGAACCAGCTCCCAATTCAGATCAGGGAGACAGACACCCTCTCTACTTTTAAGATTAGGCTTAAAACTTTCCTTTTTGCTAAAGCTTATAGTCAGGGCTGGATCAGGTGACCCTGAACCATCCTTTAGTTATGCTGCTATAGACTTAGACTGCTGGGGGGTTCCCATGATGCACTGTTTCTTTCTCTTTTTGCTCTGTATGCACCACTCTGCATTTAATCATTAGTGATCGATCTCTGCTCCCCTCCACAGCATGTCTTTTTCCTGGTTCTCTCCCTCAGCCCCAACCAGTCCCAGCAGAAGACTGCCCCTCCCTGAGCCTGGTTCTGCTGGAGGTTTCTTCCTGTTAAAAGGGAGTTTTTCCTTCCCACTGTAGCCAAGTGCTTGCTCACAGGGGGTCGTTTTGACCGTTGGGGTTTTACATCATTATTGTATGGCCTTGCCTTACAATATAAAGCGCCTTGGGGCAACTGATTGTTGTGATTTGGCGCTATATAAAAAAAAAATTGATTGATTGATTGATTGAAAAGCAGTCCAGCAGTTAGCAGATGGAGAGCGGCGGCGCTCGTCAAGACTGATGTTCTACATGCGGGAAGCAGCCATAAACAGCTCCACCACCGAGTGTCAGCACGGCGGGAGCAGAGAGGGGCATGATGGGAGGTGAAGCTCGTGAAGCTGCGTCTGACACACAGCTAATCCTCAGTGCTGTTGGCAGGTCGCAGCTTCGCGCGCCCAGTGCTAATGGAAGTCACAGAGAACATGGCGGCTTCAGCCCTGTTTGAAAAATCCAGACAGATTTTCATTTTGTTCTCAGCCAGGCTGCATCTCGACGTTTATCTCTTCAAAACCTGTTGTCACGTCTGTCGTACAGATTAAATGCCCCGTGATTAAGCTAACATAACGTGAAGCGGGAATGCTGCAGGAAGCTAACAAAGAACAACTACTCAACAAATCAACTTTACCAAACTGGAAACATTGAAGACAAGCTAGCCAGCATAACTAGCTTATAATCAGTTCACGTGTACGAGTGTGCTATGAAGCAAATGCGATAACGCCATCTCAAGATGTTTCTGTGTTCTTAGTTCTGTGATGTTTACTAATGTGAAATATTTGCACCACAGTCCATCTTCCAAGAGATGCTACAAACGCACACTCCATTAGTTGTTCCCGTTGTTGTTCGAAGTAAACATGACACGTATAATGGTTTTAATAATCGAGCTCTCTGTGTTAACAACAAAGCAAAGAGCTACCGCTGCTAAATCCAACATGGCCACCAAGACAGCTAATTATACGATGATTACAGCAATAATTATCATGTTGGTGGTGATATCGCAAGTATTTTTATATATAAACAGAGCTAATACACACACACACACACACACACACACACACACACACACACACACACACACACACACACACACACACACACACACACACATATATATATATACGAGGTCTGTTAGAAGTATCGGACCCACAGAGGCGCAGCAACAGCACCTCCGTGATGAAGCCTGCCCTGACATGCCCACCTCTTCCACAATTTCTCGGATAGTCACACGACTGAAAAGCCACTGAAAGCCGAATGGTTGATGAGCTGGGCATGTCACAACATGTCCTGTGAGACTTCAACACGGAGGCGCTTTTGCTGCACCATCAGCTTTGTGACAATGAATTTTGCCGCCACTCTTTTCATGGCAAAATCTTCTGTCACAGTGGAATGTGCCGAAAAAGTGCTGATGTCCACCTCTTCCGCAATTTCTCGGATAATCACACGGCGGTCCCACATCATCACAGCGTTCACTTTGGAAATGATCTGGTCGTTTCAGCGTGTTGATGCCGATCGGAGCGTGGCTCGCCCTCCACCGTTGTGCGGACGTCTTTAAACCGGTTGTACCGCTCCTCAATCTGTGTGATGTCCAGAGGATCGTCACCGAAAGCCGTCTGAATAATCCGAATGGTTTCCACCTGGCTGTCGCCCAGTTTGTGGCAAAATTTGATGCAGTCACACTGCTCCAGTTGTTCTGCCATTTTCCTTGAAATGAAAATCCGCCGAGCGCACTGCACAAGTCCTCACACAAAGGCTGCTTACAAGCAAATGACGCAACCGACAGGCGTGAAAAACTTCACGCATGCGCACGAAGGTTCAAGGTTGGCTCATGCAAACACACGTGATTCAAATCCATCAGGTTTTTGAAAAAAAATTAAAAGGTCAGATACTTTTCTAACAGACCTCGTGTGTGTGTGTGTATATATATATGTATATATATATATACCATACATGCCATAGCATACATAATTTTTATAGAGCCTTTTAAAACCACCCAAACTACAGAGTGATTTTATTTTATCCGGGCAATTATTCCAAATTTTTACACCTTTGACAGAAATACAATGACTTTTTGCGGCAGTTCGAATCTTTGATTTCTGAAATAATAATGTTCCTCGTAAATTGTAACTGGAGTCTGTCAGGGCAAGCGGCAGCCCGGCACCAGGAGCAGCTGGACCCATAATACAGACTCCCAGACTAGGCTTAGGTGTGAATGAAATCATGGTCTTTATTCCAGGCTCTGGCACGGTCAGTGGCGGCACCAGGAAATTTTTGTTGGGGGGGGGGGGGGCTGAGGGGGAGCTGGGGTAAAAGTTGGAGGGGCTCCACAAAATGTCATTGAAATGAACAATATATAGTAAATTGCTTTATAAATACCATGGTATATGTTTTAGTCACCCGTGCTCCTCTAAAATGTGGTATCAATGCACACACACATCACTTAGAATGATTGCCGAACAACAATATACAGCTTCTGTATATTCTGTGTTAGTGCGCGGCTGCAGCCGATGTGCTTGATAAATTCCTTTGCAAATAGTAGTTCCCAGATAATTGTGATATATTCCTGTGAGATAATAAGTATATCTCATCTAACTCAATTCTAAAATTTACCAGTAATAAAATTATAAAGATAAGTGAAGTTTTAAGAGTGGCTGTAATAAATATTAAGGAAACCTAAATTTTTGGAGTATGGAGTTAAATTTGTCCCATTAATACATGCAAATGCACAGAGGCTGATTTACAAATATCCTTTGATTTGTACACATGCTTTGTGATCCACAAACACAAATTTCTGATTTGTAACTTGTGTGTGGGTTTTTACAAATAAATGTTTATTTGCAAAACTGAAAATTCTGTTTATGAAGGGTGATTCAGCATTGGTGGATCACCGAACACACACATTCATCACTTTGCTCAGTTACGCAATATAGAGACATTCTCAGTGCAAAACTGCAGTTGAGATCCACAAATATGTCAGTCGTTATTCACATTATTGGCGGAATTATTGGGGAGGCTGTGGGGGGCTTGGCTCATTATTGGGAAGGCTTAAGCCCCCCCCTTGGTGCCACCACTGGGCATGGTACACAAGCAGGGTTAGGCTGAGACGCAGTCATGGACAGGCAGGGTTATGTGGCACGAGCAAACACGGACATCCAGGGACAACAATCTGGCAGGGAAGTGAAGGACTGTGAGGTTTAAATGCAGGTGGACTAATCAGGATGTGAGATGAGGAACAGGTGGCATTAATGAGGTGCAGTGAGGAAAGCTCTAGAAAGGGGCGTGGCTAGTGAACAAAGATTATACACGGGCAAGATTGTGAGGGGGGAGTGCACAAAGTGGAGTGATATAATAGACAAAGACACGTGAGCTGGTGCCAAGAGTGTGAGTGAAAGATACAAGGTAGGTGCAGTGAACACAATCAGATATGAGTGAGGGACGAAGACATGATGGCAGGTGCAGGGGTGTGGAGTGGAAACAAGCAAATGGCAATGAGGAAAAAACAGAAACCAAAGTCAGAGTAAAATACAACTATGAACAGGAACTTGAACAGAGCAAGAGACATGAGAACTAAAAGAGAACCAAGAGATAATAAGTACACAAGACAAAACTAAACTGGAACTGACTAATGACATAAGAATACAATAAAGATAACCAAGCAAAGACTAGATAATAAACAGAAAGCAAAACCCGATATAAAGTACAGCAGAAAATGACAGAAATGAAAACAGTAAAAATAAACAGATGATAACAAAATGATCCATAATGTGAACACAAACCAGCTGGAGAAAACTAGAACGGAACTGAACATATAGCCAAAGAATAAAAGTAACAAAAAAAACAAAATGACAAAGCAAAACAGAACAGAGAATAACCACATCATGAAAATAACAACTAATAAAACAAAGCTGGGGCAGATCGAGATGAACTAAAGAAAGAGCAAAATAAGGATTGAAGCCTAGATCAGGTGGGCGGGCATACTGGCTATAGGAGCCATGATTACTCCTTCGCAACTCAGATGGACTAGATGTCTGAAGAACGAGTGCCGTGGGACCTGCTGTTTTCTAAGCTGAAGGAGGGGTCAAGGCCCTGTGGTCAACTGCGACTGCATTTTGAGGACACAGTAAAATGTCACCTTGGCCTGGTGGGTATCAGCTATCAGCAGATGGCACTCAGCAGTGAGGGAAGGTGCGAAAGAAGTTCCCAGAAACTGGGAAAACTGGTAAAAGTAAAGATGCTGACGGCATGCAGCTGACTCAACCAAACTAACTTCTGGAAGTGAACTCTGAACTGTTTTTTTCTGAACATTTGAGCTGTTTTTTTTTTTAACAGTTTTTTGAACATTGTGTATGTTTTTCCCCTCTTTTCTGTCTTTCTTTCTTTTCTCTTTTTTGTTGTGCAGTACTGTCCTTGTCTGTAACAGACTGACCGACAAGAGGTATGCAATCATGCGTTGGCAGGATGCATTTTTATGGAAGCCAATAAACATCTTGACCACTTTAATGGCAGCTTTGCGTGTGTCTGATCCAGACAAAGTCATCGAGTGTTCCTGTTTTACAAACAGCTTTTCTGTTTCTCCTTTGGACAATATTGATCTCTGCAGTAGTTGGCGTGATCATTATCTACATGCTGACCCCACTAACCTGCCGGCGTGCTTCCAGGAAGTCACCATGTCGCAAAACTTTATGCATAAATAAAATTCTCTTTGTGCACATTAAACTCTCCGGACGCTTGTTAAGGTGGCCGGCTGAGCTTGCTGGGTGTGTGTGTGTGTGTGTGTGTGTGTGTTAAGGGAGGCCTTTAGTCTCCAGCAGGGTTACGTTGTGATCGCGATACCTGTCCGCCACTTTGTCTGAGGCGTCTGGTGTACTGGATCTGATAATTTGTCAGTTTTTTTCAATGTAATGAGATGACAGCCAATCACATAACAGTAACCAAAAGAGGCAGCAGCGCCCCCAACAGGGGAGCCGGGTAGCACTGTGCCCTACCTCTGTTTCCCAATCCTGGTCCTGAGGACCCAAATTACTGCAAATCTTCTGTTCTTCCTGTTGGAAATGCACATAATGAGGGACACAGTATTAAAACGTTTAATACTTTGGGTTCCAGGGACCTGGACTGGGAAATGCTACAATGATGGCAGCCAGCTGTGCCTCACATGATTTTAAGTCTTGAAGGCTGAAGAAAAGATGCAACGTGGACTCTTATATTTTGACACATTATACAGGATGAACAAAGAGCAGACCAATATGTAGAGTTGAGTTCAAGTCCCAGTGAGGCTGTCTGTCTTGTGTACTTGAACAAGATACTTTGTATGGATGGTCTCAGTCCAGCCAGCTGTACAGGGATACCGGGGTTGGCTGGCCAAGTAACCTGTGATGGACTTGCATGCTGTCCAGCGGGGAGTCAGGGACTCTTGTCTATTTCATGATGTGGATTCCAGGGAGAAGCACCGGCACCAGTAGGGATGGCATCAAAATTGTGATCCAGCCTGCTTATAGTCCAAATCATTGTTCTAAAGCTGGGCTCTTCAACTGATTCCAGAAAGGGCCGAGAGCACCTCACCCACCCTCCATTAACATCACTGTGAGCAGATAGAATCAGTTCATCAGTGAAGTCACCTGGTGGAGTGGGTGGTTGCACTCCTGGCCCTTTCTGGAATCAGTTGAAGAGCCCAGCTTCAGTCCCAGTTTGAGATCTGTTGTTATTTTTAATCGTCCTTCCTGGTTTGACCTGCTGCCGGAGCTTCATCTGTCTGGACTGAAGCCCTCAGATCCATCAGCTGCTCTGTGTCTCATGGTAAAGATATCTTCTCTCCCAGCAGATGTTCTTTCACCATTTTAAAGGAGAACTTTTTGAACTGAAGAACTTGAAAGTGGAGTTGAGTTTGATTCTGAGCTTCAGAGATGTGAGATAAAACTGTTGAAGTGACTCAGACGAGGCTCTGCAGACTTTTCTGCTCCCCGGGTTAAAACTGACAATCAGGCCTCAAAAATAAGACCCGACACAAAACCACAGACGGACTCAAATCCTGCCCTGTGTAATTGGAGGAAAAGGTGACTAAAAGATGCTCCGCCTCCTGCCCTGTGCCTGACGTGCAGCCGGAGACAGACATCACAGTGATGGCTGTGTTTTTAACCACCTTCTCGTTATCTTGACGGCGGTGAGGTGGAAGGAGTTACGGTGTTAATAATGAGTGTTAATAATGAGTGTGCGAGCGAGCGAGCTGTGTACATCACTGTAATTATGTCGTCCTGCTGAGATCTGCCGTTAGTTCAGAGATGAATCAGCACTTCCTTTGTGGGCCAAAATAATCGTTCAATAACCAAACAAGAAAACAAAAACTCTTTAAACCCCGAGACACCCACAGTGAAAAACAGGTGACAGTTAAATGTCGTCTTTGTTGGACTCTGCTGATGTGTTTGGTTGACGTCATCGTCTCTGAAGAAACTGGACGTCATGAGGGTGAAACGTACAATTTAAATGCTTTTAAGATTGTAGTGTGATAAACGTTTCACCTTTAGTGCAGCTTTTATTTCTGAAGTGTAGCAGTCACAGTCTGAGGCTGGTTTATCCTTCAGGACACTCCATCAGTGAAGGTTCTCAGCCATCCAGGTTGGAGATCTACATCACATGGATTCTTTTCTGGTTGAAAACTTGGAAGAAGTCATCCAGAGAACGTCACTTGGATCAGTGTGAAGATATGCTGAAGTGGAGTAAACACAGAAACACAGCGTTCCTCCACAGAGTGTAATGGAGGCAGGTCAGGTCACTGACAGATCATGGAACTGTCCAGGGTCCTGGCTGGTAATCACGCAGGCAGACCACTGGTCCATCCCCACTTCTTGCAACAAGTAACTGTCTTATCCAAGTGAGGTGAAATGTGGGTGTGTCCTTGAACAAGTGAAACATGGGTGTGTCCCTGACTTGGTGGAAAAATGGGCGTGTCCTTCCAGTAGGACCCAAAGATCCTCCACAGAGACCTGGGACCAAAGACATCCAGCCACCACCTGAGGAGGCAGAGCATGATGCCATAAGTACACTGAGGATATAACGCCTGCCATGCAAATTTGTATTTATTTATTGCTGTTGTAGTCTGACCTTACTGACACAATCACAAATCTCCCACCGGCTCCACTGCACGAAACTCTGTGGCGTCAGATCAGTGGCATAAGCACTCGCGCGATAAAACATGCATTCAGGCGTATTAGATAATTTCACACACGTCGATATTACCTGCGAACGCTTAAATTATCTCTGCATATGCGCACTCAAGGGAAACTGCTCTCCAAGCAAGGAGGAATATGTGACCAGTGCAGCCCCACCCTCAAAGCTGATTTTTGGTCTGTCGCTCCAAACTTATGGCACAATGGGGAGGGAACCAGGGTCGGTACTGGCTCTGCTGTTGAACTTTTGAATGCATGTTTTATCTGGATTCTTGAAGATCACATGTGGTGTGCCCCAGGGTTCAGTCCTTGGGCCTTTGCTATTTCTTTTGTACATTAATGATTTATGTTTGGTTTCCAAGACCGCAAGTTGTATTTTATTTGCTGATGATACAACTGTGTTTTGTAGTGGGGCTTATTTGGGACAGCTCCTGGACATGATGTAGAATGAATTACAGAAATTTAAACAATGGTTCAATTCAAACAAATTATTGCTTCATTTTGGTAAAAGTAAGTGTATTATATTTGGGAATAAGTCCAGGAACTTAAGCAGAAACTTATCATTACATGATATTGAAATTGTAACAGATACAAAATTTCTTGGTGTTTATATTGATGATAAATTAAGCTGGAAAACATTAATTATGTTAAATCTAAAATGTCAAAAGTCCTTGCAATTCTGCATAAAGCACAAGACTTCCTCTCCCAACATTCTTTGGCCATTTTATATCATAAATTACTTGTTCCATATGACATACTGTGTTGAGTTTTGGGGAAATACATATAGAACCAATACTAAAGCTATAAGAATCAGTAATAAACCATATCGTGAGCCAATGAATCCGCTGTTTGCTTGTTTACAAATTTAAAAATTCTGGGACTTGATTAATTACATCACAATACAAATGATATATCAAGTTAAAAATAAACTCCTGGCTCAACCTGTCCAGGATCTGTTTAAAATGAGTGACTCCAGCTACAGTTTGAGATGGACATTATTATTTGAGAAATTCAAGATCCGAACTACTGTAAAAAGTCTGTGTTTACATTAAAGGTGTTATTATTTTGAATAATTGCCCTGATAATATTAAATTACTCGGTACATTAGTTGGCTTTAAAAGGCTTTACAAAAAGAATATATTTACCTGTTATAGTTTGAAGGATTAGGTTCACCGATTTTGTCATTGTGCTTGGGATTGTGCACTGTTGCTTGTTTGGTGTTGGAGAAAGTGTAGTGACACGGACCCACAACAGGGGGCGCAAATGAATGGTCAATAGATGAGCCAAAAGGTAACAATTTAATGTTGTGAATGTGCACAACGACTATACAGACAATCACAGAATCTGACAGCAGTCAATACACAAAGGTGACGTGTGGGCAGGCTCGAGGATAGAAGACGTCTGTCCTGAGAAGAGCCGGAACCACACGATTTCCACCGCCACAGAACCTGGTGAATACTGGAGCCGCCAAGTCCCGAATTCACAGCTGATCACCGTCCCCGACTGTCGGATCTGGTACTGCTGGTGAGGAGCACAAACAGTGAGATGTGGGTGTGTGCACACCCAGTAACAAAAACAGTCAGAAGGTGGAAAGTCACCTCCACCTCTAATCACACACACGTGCAGCTCCTGTTAACCACTTATCTGGTTGGAGTGTGAAGCGAAGCCGTCGCTGATCACATCAAACGCCAATCCCACAGATAAGGAAACACTTACAGGAAAACAGCTGCAAAGAAGTTCAGACTGTTAGTCAGTGTTTTCACTTTAGCAGAGAATTACCTTCACAGGTAGATGATATCTCGGCAATGAGGTGGAGATGACGTCCGGCTTTTATGGAGTGATGAAATGATGTGTGACAGCTGTCACTCCCGGTTGTGTCTGTGGCGGCAGCGCCCTCTCGTGCCTGAAGCCCGCACTTCAGGCAGGGCGCCCTCTGGTGGTGGGCCAGCAGTACCTCCTCTTCTGGCGGCCCACACAACATTTGGTTGTGTTTTGAAATTTTAGTACATTGATTAAGTTATTTGGTTTGTGAACATTTCTTTTGTATTTTTGTTATGAGTGTATATATTTATATATGTATGCATTCTTTATTTTTATGGTATAAGGGGAGAGTATTTATAAGCGTTGCTTCTGCCTTCACCCTTTCGGCCACACGGGTTCATTGTATGTTGTTCTTTTTATGTGTTTTGTTATTGTCTGTGTTGTTGTTCATCTGTGTGCTGAAAAATAAATGGCTTGGCCCTTCCTCTCAGTAGGGTAGTAGGTCCTGTGTGTCTTGGGGGGGCAGGGCCTGTATTCTACATCTCATACTCACAGTGCTGGTTTGTTTCTATGTGTAGGGTGGTTGGGTGGACCTTTTCGTTAGGTGTTTGGTCTGCAGTCCCTGTGTTGCTTCTTGCTTCCTGGTGGTGCAGGGTACTGAGCCCCTCTCAGTGGATGTCCTGTCACATGGGGTGACTGAGGGCTCCTTAAGGGGGTCATGCCTGCAGTTTGTGGGCTGTGTGACACTGTTGCATCCCTGCACATGATCTCATCCTGTCATCTGTCATACTGTCACTGGCATTGTCATCGTTAGGCCCCGCCCACATGGGAACAGATTTAGGTGTATCTGCATACGTTTTGTATCTTTTGGACCCGTATCCATCTGTCTCTTCTTATCTTCTTCTGTCTGTGATTATTCAGGAACTTCAATGTTATTTATAAATGTCCTACATTTGGACCTGTCCCAAAAGTTTATGGTTTCTATTCCAGGTCAGACAAAACATTTATTTTCACAACTCTCTTTGGGAATGCACACACATCTCCCAGTTGTTCTGCCATTGATGGAAGCATTTCCGGAAGGCCTCTTTAAGAAAGTGGTCCAGCTGGGCTGTTGTGTTCCGCATGATGTCTTCTTGTGACTCAAACTAAATCCCTTTTGGTGTCATTTTGTTCTTGGAACAGCCAAAAATCATAGGGAGCCATGCCAGGAGAGTAGGGAGCTTGACAAATCACAGGAATGTTATGTTTGTCCAGCAAAGCTAGAATCAGCCCCATAGATCCCACTATTTACAAGGCACAGCATCATGAAGGTGACGTAGGACCTCCCGTTAATACTCTTTATTAATATTTTGCCTTCTAGTGTGTACTTATGATGCACCACGCTGCAAGAGTCAAAGAAAATGGTCAGTATGACTCTGACCTTGTTGCGCACGTGCCATGCTTTCTTTGGCCTCTGTGATGTTGGATGTTCCCATTGCGATAAAAGATTTGGTTGTACCCACAAACCCATGTCTTATTACCAGTGATGACAGTGTCCAGAAAGTAGGGCTTGCTGTTTCAGCATTCCAGCGTGTTCTATGGGACTTCCAGGTGCAGTTGCTTCTGTTGGAGAATGTGAAGTACACGGATGTCTGAATAAATAACAATTTATTCTGCAAATGTGCACAAACAACCAAATATGCTTTTGGACAGACAATTACAAAACGGTGATGCGTGGGCAGGCCTGAGGGTAGGAGACGCCTATCCAGAGAAGAGCCGGGACCCACGATATTCCACCGCCAACGGTGACCTGCAACACACCAGAGCCGCCAAGTCCTGAATCCCCAGGTGGCCACCGCTCCAGCTGTCAGATCCGGTACTGCTGGCAGGAACAAACACAGGTTAAGGTGGGCGTGTGTACACCCAGCAAACAGTCAGCAACTCACAGAAATCCTCCTGGAGGAATAAATCCAGATACTCCCAGAGTGCAGAGGAAAAACTGGAGGACGTGCAGTGTCAAATGTTATACTCAGTAGTAAGAAGTTTGGAATGGAAACGCCAACTCCTCCAACTTCCACAAACTCGGCTACAAGCTGCAAGTATAAATCACAACTGCAAAGACTTCAGAAAACAATGAATGTGCGTACGGCACAAAGCGGCTGAGTAGGTTTACCTGTAAGGTAAGCAGATAACTCGGCAGAGTTATGGTGTCTCTCCCAGGCCTTTATGGGTTGGGTGATGGTGATGAGTGACAGCTGTCAAGGTCCACCTGGAGATCCAAACAGGTCACTGCGCCCTCTCGTGCCTGAAACCTGCCAACAGGCAGGGCGCCCTCTGGTGGTGAGCCAGCAGTACCTCCTCTTCGGCAGCCCACACAACAGCTTCTGCTCCGCCATCAGCAGCTTTGGCATGAATTTCACTGTCACTCTCCACGTGCCCAAATCCTCCATCAAAGTGACATGTACCGAACCTGTCCTTATCCACACCTTGTCCTCAAATTCTTTGATGGTGACATGACGGTCATCCAAGACCAAAGTCTGTATTTTGTCAGTCACTTGGTCATTTCATCTTGTGAATGTTCTACCAGAGCGTGCTTCATTCTCCACTGTAGTGCGCCCATTTTTGTAGCGGTTATACCGCTCTTTTCTTTGTGTTATGCTCATAGCATCATCACTAAAGACCTGCTGAATCTTGTGAATGGTTTCCTTGGGTATCACCAAGGTTTTGGCAAAAGTACCTTTGCACAAGTTGTTCTGTCATGCAAATGAGAATGCGACGGACACATCTTCAGTCTCAGGCCGACTGCTAGCAACTGATGAGCTCTGCGGATGAGGAAAAAAAAAATCACACATGTGCAGGAAGGTTCCCAACACCTCTCCACCAAACAACAACGCACACACTTCATTGGTATCCGTAGGATGAAATAAGGTTGGATACTTTTTGAATGCACCTTGTAGATTTAAAAACAAAACAGAACCTTATCCTCTTCTTCCAAACATAAATAAACCAAAACCACAACAAACATCAGGATGTTTGAATGAAAATAGATATTTCAAATAATTTAACATTCTGTTGGTCATCATTAAAGAGAAAAAAATAGTGTTGCTTCGACAGTTAAATTAATGTACATGAATGGGAGGGTTGTGTTGAAAGAGGGTGAGACTACCACACGGGTTGAGTGTGCAGTGTCAGCACACACCATTCAGAGGACGGGGTGTCAATGGAAACCATTTTCGTGCCGCGAGTATGCTATGGCTGAACCGAGCCAGGCTCAGTGTTGCAGACCAAACGGTCCCCCTAAAAATCGGTCCCCCGATGATGCAGTTCTCGGATTATCACCTTGTTTCTGCTTCAAACTGCCTCCAGTCATCATCTATCTCAGCGAAGCTTTTGTACAACAATCATTTACACAGAAATTCAGCATTATTTCATCACAAAAGATGGAGGAAGCGATCAGAGCACCGCGGCTAAACAAGCTGCTAGCTGATGCGTTCACCACGCGTTGGAAATTTCAAAGCATCATGGAATTTCGCCTTGTTTCTGCTTAAAACTGACTTTAGAATAATTTAAAAGGCTTTACTTTGTCATCTGATGGTTAATAATCACATTCATCCATTTGATTGCTTTGGGTGAAGAGACTCCGTCTCAGACGGGCTGCTGTCGTCGATTTTTAGGGGCAGACCGTTCGGTCTGTGACACTGATGTTGCAGACCGAATTGGTCCACCATGCCTTTACTGCACATGCATCATTTGGGACCTCAGCAGCTCGTCTGAGTCTGACACTCTGCACCCAAAGTGATCAAAGGGAATAGTGTAATTATTAACCATCAGATGAGAAAGTAAAAACTCTTAAATCATTCTAAAGTCAGTTTTAAGCAGAAAAGAAGCGATAATCAGTAACGCTTTCAAATGACGGAGGCGCAGTGAATGTAGCACAAGCTCCCTCTCATTCACACACATGTACTCAGTCTTGCTTCTACTGACTTTCATTCCCCTTCTCTCCAAAGCATATCTCCACCTCTCCAGACTAGACTCAACTTGCTCTCTACTCTCACTACAGATCACAATGTCATCTGCAAACATCATAGTCCATGGGGACTCCTGTCTGATCTCATCTGTCAACCTGTCCATCACCACTGCAAACAAGAAAGGACTCAGAGCTGATCCTTGGTGTAATCCCACCTCCACCTTGAATGAGTCTGTCATTCCTATTGCACATCTCACCTCTGTCACACTACCGTTGTACGTGTCCTGCACTACCCTAACATACTTCTCTGCCACTCCAGACTTCCTCATACAATACCACAACTCTCTTTTTGACACCCTGTCATAAGCTTTCTCTAAATCCACAAACACAATGTAACTCCTTCTGGCCTTCTGTATACTTCTCCAACAGTATTCTCAGAGCAAACATTGCATCTGTAGTGCTCTTTCTTGGCATGAAACCGTATTGCTGCTCACAGATCTTCACCTGTTTTCTAAGCCTAGCTTCTACTACTCTTTCCCATAACTCCATACCTCTGTAGTTACTGCAGGTCTGCACATCACCCTTGTTCACTCCACCACCAAGTGTCCTTGTCTTCCTTCCACTGTCCAGATGTCACACCCAGTACCTTCCTAGCTGTCTCCCTCACTACATCTGCAGTACTTTTCTAGTTTTCCAAAATTGCTTCCCCTCCATCCATTGCCTCTCTCACGTCCTCCGTGAGTTTCACACAACAGTCTTCCTCCTTCAGCTTCTTCTATCTGATGCTTTGTTGAGCTCTGACTCGTTACATCTTCATTCATGTTCCTGTGTAACATTCATTTACTTGAAAGAACGGGCAGTGGGCGGGGCTTTTATTTGACGAAGAACAAGTCTGATATCAGGCCAGAGGCCCGTTGCTGCTTTGTTCACCAACAGAATCTGTATCATGAAATGGATCAGAGTCTATGACTCTGCCTGGATGGGACACAGGTCCACCACTGGTTACTTTGCTAGCCAAGGTCGGTACCCATTTACTGTATTCTCCCAGACTATAAATCACATTTGATTTTTTTACTGGTCCTGCAACTTACTCTGGTGCAATGTAAAGTATGCCTTCAGCAATAATAATAATAAAAACTATTTACATAGTGCTTTCTCAGAAATCAAATCAAATCAATTTTATTTATGTAGCGCCAAATCACAACAAACAGTTACCCCAAGGTGCTTTATATTGTAAGGCAAAAGCCATACAATAATTACAGAAAAACCCCAACGGTCAAAACGACCCCCTATGAGCAAGCACTTGGCGACAGTGGGAAGGAAAAACTCCCTTTTAACAAGAAGAAACCTCCAGCAGAACCAGGCTCAGGGAGGGGCAGTCTTCTGCTGGGACTAGTTGGGGGAATCACAGCACTAAACAAAATAATCACCAATAATGTAAATACACTACAACAATGCACAAAAATCCCAAGTTAAAACGTTGATAAAAATCAAATAAACTCATGTTTTTATTGTAGTGTTTCAACTCTGTGGTCCAGCCATCACTGCATATCTGACGGTGGCAAATACAACCAAGTCTAACGGCATGTCGTGATTCAGCAGCACAAAATATGCATTAATCTGTTGGTTTGTCATATTGTCATGAAAAATTTCTGTCATGGGAGCATGAATTTATTCTAATTCATTCTGTGACAGGTGCATGTAGTTAAAACTCCGGGGAGGGGGGGGTCTGGGTGGTTATGGTTAGGGGAAGGAGTAGGATTAGGTTATGGTTAAGGTTAGGGTTGGGGGAGAGTAGGGTTAGTAATAGTGAGTTAAAAAACAAAAAAAAAACCCATCACGAAAATTTGAATCATTTTGTGATGGGAAGATGAAAAAAAAAATGTGAGACTGGGCAAATAACATCCAATATGTTGTCCATTGCATGTTTATTTGTCCATCGTGGTTCATTTTGTAATTTAAAAGTCCTTATGTTAAGTAACAGCACATGCTGTTGTGTGCACATGTGCTACTGAGCTCCTGTCTGTTGTTAAATTCACCTGTTATGTGCAGACGCAGGTTGAGGAGCGGACCAACGTCTGACCGAACCCAGCGCTAAATAACCAGAAAGAGGTTCCACAAACAAAACGATTTTATTTCCCCTTCGGTGCAATAATTAGTGTACAACATAAATATTTAGTTTGTCTGGCGGAGTGAAGGACGGCGCGCTCTCCAGCGCCCAAAAGGATCGAAGCCTCGGCGCTTCTGGACTCAGATTCACCGCCAAACACCCCCCAGGTGGACACGACAAACTGACTCTGTGAAGGATGGAAAAGGTGAGGTAAGTCAACAGAGCTACAGCAAATATCCTTCAGAGGCACAGACTATCAGCAACACATTAAGGTCTGAATTTAAGCTTTATGTAAATGAGCAGCTTCTCACAACAGGTGGAGGATCATCAATCCGTACGCCACGGCAGTGAGAAGCAAACTGCACAATTCTCATCAATGTTCAAATATACTGCATAACAAAATGCCGAATTACTGTTAACGATCATTCAGACAATAATCACCTCTGATGTGTGCTGACAGCATGTGTCCCTCACCCGTCCTCCTTCACAGGCACGAGGTGTCAAACCATGGCGCGGTCCTCAGCGTCTCACAAACGAACATCACAAGGTTGAGTTCCCGGCAATTCTGCTTGAATCACTCATGGCTTAAATGCAGAACGCCATCTCATTATCTGCTTCAGCTGAAAGTCTTTAAGTTTGCATGTGAACATCCTCCACAGGTGCAGCTAATAATGCTGATGAGGGTGAAGGACTCTTCTGCCAGCACCTTCTCCACAGACAAAAACCAGTTTGCATACCACCTGGAGAGCAAAGAAAAGAAAACAACACAAAAACATCCAGCCAAACCCCCAACACACAACATCACCCACACAAAAACAGTGTTCTATTCAATTTATTTCATTTATACAGTGCTAAATCACAACAAAGCAGCCTCAAGACCCTTCGCATGAGTTAGGTCTAACCTTACCAACCCCAGAGCAAGCACACAGGTGGCACAACTGATGAGGAACAACTCCCTCTGATGATACTGAGGAAGAAACCTCAACCCAGACCAGATTCAAAAGGGGTGACCCTCTGCTAGGTCATTCTAACAGTTACAAGGTTTTATACAAAATTTTTACAAAACTGAAGAAACAGGAAACAGAAAACCAAAGTAACATCAAAAACAAAGTCCATTATTGAAATGACCACAACTGTGTCACAGGCAAGGGGTCATCCAGCACCCTGGGATGCAGGGGCCAGTGTCCATCCATCAATGTCTGTCCAAGTTAAAATTGACTTTCACATACAGAAAAAATGTGCAACTTATACTTCAGAAAACATGGTACATGATTACACAATCTATCAATTACCCCAAATGTCTTTTTTAAAATGGACTACGCTTAAAGCGCTTTATCGTAAGAATATCTAGAGTTGAGGAGGAAGTGTAGACCACCTGCCACAGGGGTGGACCACGACCAGATGGTCCTCAGTTTTATTCCTCATTCAGACAATAAATCACCCAGGTCTCTTGGGCAAGGTACTTAATTCCCCAGTCACTTCTCTTTTTGCAGTTCTGTTTCATTGGTGTAATGCTAGTGTTGAGCAATTTATCAACAATAACAACAGACCACAGATTGAATTAAGTTTGGTGCAGAACCATCTATTGAACAAGTGAAAAAAAAAAGAAAAACACAAAAATAAATGAATACCCCAATATTTACAGTTCTGCAGTTAAGATCCAGATATTAATACAGGCACAAGATTGTTTCAACAAATTCCTTGGTTAGAACAGCAACACCAACTAAACAGCAATTCAACATCCCACCAGCAGAACTTGTTGACTGGTACAGTCCATGAGCTGAACCTGTTTCATGGTCTTGGTTGATTGTGGACATAAGCGAACGTACAACATTTCACATGCAGGAAGGATTTGACCCTGAACTTTGACAGGCCGGGCTAACCGCTGTGCTGTGTGGTACCTGTCCAGATGTTCCCAAGTCCGGGACCGGCTTTTCGGCAGCGAGTCCGCCATGTCTGTCCCTGTTGTTTGTGTGAAGCAGTTGCACTCAGTGTGTAAACTGTGCTGGCATAATGAGTATATAATCATGTTGTGAGTGCCTATTCAACCCCCGCGGCAGAGAGCAATCCCACGTGGTAACCGCAGGAAAACGAGGTGCGCCACGCTGTTTGTTTAGTCAGGAAAGTGACGACGACTCAAGGTGACTGCACAAAGTCCACACAAACCCATTTAACACAACAAACAGGAAATATCTGAAGTACATGGACCGTTAACTAATCTGAGAATTAATGTCTATGAAGACAGCGTGCAGGACATAATGTGTCATGGTTACCTGTGAGTGGTTGAATGTGAGGCATTTTTTTAAAGGCCACTTTTGAGCTTCAGATGGAAAGTTCTATATGAATTCAATCAATTTACCACTTTTTATGCAGCCAAGTCTGGAGTTCGAGATACTCTGGCAGACAGTTTATGGACCTGTACACCTCCAGGGCCCGGAGGCGAGCAGGGAAGGTAGAGGCCGATCCCTCTCACCCAGGACACAAACTTTTTGTCACCTTCCCCTTTGGTAGATGGCTGAGGGTCCATCAGGACTAAACCTCAAGACACAAAAACAGCTTCTCGGGGTGTTTTGACATCAAATTTTGAATTGAACAAAAATGGGGTAAAATTTGGTCTGATGAAAAAACAAACTTTACTATGCCTAATCAATCTGTTTGAAGGGTAATTGGTGAAACTTTCATCAAATCTGAGTCGGGCCATCGGGACACCTGCATTGCCACCCACCTGATTTTCTCAGAGACAGCTCATTAAATCATTCTAAAGTCAGTTTTAACTCTGTGATGCTTTGAAATGACCAACACGCAGTGAACGCATCAGCTAGCAGCACATGTAGCTGTGGCACTCTGATCACTTCCTCCCCCATTTATTCTGAAATAATGCTGAATTTATGTGGAAATGATTGTTGTACAAAAGCTTCAGGTATCTGTGGCTCAGACAGATGATGACTGGAGGCAGTTTGAAGCATAAACAAGGTGATAATCGCTGAACCGAGGCTAATGACGCATGCGCAGTGAAGGCAGGTGGACTGATTTTTAGGGGGGGACTGTTCGGTCTGCGACAGTTGTCCACAAAACACCTTCAACATTAAGAGAGCTCCTCTTGCCAAACTGGTAAGAGGAGGGAGGAGGACTTTTAAGAAGCCTAAGCAGACAAGCTGGTGGAAAAGACGAGAGGAAAACAGAGATATCTCCGTATGTAGGATGACAGCGAGTCATCTACATAATTATTTTATGTTACTTATTGTCTTAATGTATTGATAAATTGTTTAGGTTTTTTTTTTTATCATATTCACAGTATTATCATTATTATTATTGTTATTATCAGTATTATTGATATTATTTTATTTTCTGTTATTCTATTTTGTCATTTGATGTTAAATGGACCACAATGTGTTTCCACTTTCTTGTGTCATGCATGTATTTTGAACACATTTACAATTATGTTATGTACTTATACTGAACTTATTAATAAACTCACGCAGCCACACACACTTTTAATATGTACATAATCAGCATGTGAATGAGATGCGTTCAAACATCTTCAAGCTGTGTAACAATTCATTTTGTGGTGAACTGCATGTTTTTTTGGCACTCTGCTACTAGAAGGCGCTCTTATTTTTCAGCTAAAACAACACAGGGATGGCATCAAACACAATACACTTTTTACTTATGGTGACAACATGGTGACACTTAACTCACTAAACCAACTGAACTACAAAAACACAATAAATCAATAACACGAACAACATTTTTAAATGAACATGTACCACAATAACATTTAAAACCACAAAACTCAGAACTTCCATAATGCATTGCAGCACAACAATTTAGAGGTTTAGCAACCGGCCCGGCGATCGCTCCAAATTAATTATGCTGAGTATCATCATTATGACATTAAATTATTTTCACGATTATGCATTTCTTAATGTAGTTATATGATTGTTGATTTTACTGTTCATTCATACGTAGGAGCGCAGAGTGCATTTATTTTTTATTTCCTCTTCCCTTTCTGTGACAACCAATCACAGCTCTTACAGGACCACGTCATACCTAGCAATGGGGTCAACCCCACCTCCTCACTAAGACAGGAGTTTCTGTCAACTCCTTGCCCAGAGTTGCTCTCAGACACCTCTTGGGTCTCTGAGGCTGGGAGGCCCTGCCAGGATATTTTAGGCTCAGTTTTGCGCTCTTTGAGAGGACTTTGAGATGCTCCGAGGATAAGGGCCCTGATTGTTGTGGGACATTTTTTTTGGGGGGGGGGGGGGGATCTTGGATCTTGAATTATGGGGGGGAAGTGATTCTGGAAAACGACAACAAAAATCTGCTCATTCATTTGGCTTTTCAAAAATAATAAAGAAAGAGACTAAATAAAATGACTCAATGATACGTAACCCTGCCAATGATGCCAACTGACATCATGTGACCTGAGACGGTCTAGAACCTGATCCTGCAGGGAACCATCCAGAATCTGCAGAATAAAAGGTGGCTGATGGAGAGAGTGAATGACAGACCAGTACAGAGAGAGAGAGAGAAGAGATGACAGCATGAAAAATGAGTGTGTTATCAGTTTCTGCTCACTCGTCTGGAGCATCCCCTTCTCTTTTCCTCCTGAGCTTCTTTTAAATATGTTCTCCTTTCTGGCGAATAACTCGTGGTGACCGATGTGCGGAGAGCAGCTCTGCTTCACCTCACAAACTACAAATCAAAGTTTCTTACAAACTTTAAAACTACAGTAAAAAGTCTGTTAGTTTACTGAAGAAGGAATCTGCAGATGCACTTTGTCTTCATGTAACAGCAGTGTGAAAAGTTAGAATGAACATTTAAAATATAGTTACAGCATACAACATTTGTTAGTCAATAAATAAATAAATATAGAAAGATAAAAAGAAACAAATTGATGGGTGAACATAAGCAGTTAATTAACTGTCAAACTGTAAAAGAGAACAAAAGGAGAATAAAAATAATTTTTGGAAGTTGTCTCACGTCAAGAAAGTGAACATTAATGCAAATAAATCAACCCTCTGCAGAACTGAGGAAAATTTAAAGCAACACGAGCTTCAAGACTCTGGAAAACTACATTTGAGAATTACAAAGATTTATTTCTGGAACCCAGTGATCCGTCCTTCCAGTAAATGTTCTGGTTATTTTTTAAGGTGATCTATAAGAGAATTAACTGGAAATGAAAATTGAGATATCTGCTTCCAAAGTGAGCTGAAACTTTATGAAGGACACAGATTTATCTCAGCAAACACATCACCATGGCAACGCCATCACATCACGCTTCCTCTCAGCTCGGTGTCTCGTTTTCCTCACAGGCGTGTCACTGCGTGTTGACAGTGTGCTGAGCCGGCGTGTGCACATGGTGCGGCGTGCTGTTACAGTGTCTACTGAGGTCTGATTGACAGCTTCAATTTGATGCTGCAAGCGATAGAGGAGGCGATAGTGAGGACTCTCCTCTGGGTGTCATCCTGCAGCGTCTATCACAACAGCCATCTACAGCTGGAGGAGCAACATTTATTACAAACACACCCTTGATTTCAAAACGCTGCTTTAATGCCACAGAAAATCCATTTGCATTGCAAAGACACGGGGGACAGACAGGCGTGGGACACGTGTAAAGCTGCTGTTGCGTGAGCTCACCCATCCTGAAATATTTCATTTAAATGATAAGCACTTTTACCTGAAGCAGTCCACAGTCACATCTGAGTCCACTTGCATGCGAGTTTGTTCTCAGGTGGGTTAAACCCCGTCACACTCAGCCATGTTTCCACTACATCTACAGACACTGGGTGAACACAGTAAGAATGTGTACAACATAGTATGAACACAAATGGATAAGGATGCCATGTGGACACCAAGAACAGGGACGACATGGTCGAACTTTGGACATTTTCAAAAAAATGTAGTCGAGAAATGTGCTTCTGGTCACTGTCCATGGTGCTGAAATGCAGCCCCCCCCCCCCCCCCCCCAAAATCTCTTATATCAAGGTTCATTTCAAAGCATGCACCCACATGCACAGAGCATATTTTAGCCTTCAATCCCCTAGTTGCTCCCGGTGTGTAGTGAGTGCCTTGGATGACAGCAGCCTGACATTGGGGTGAATGTGAGGCACTGATGTGTAAAGCACTTTGAGCATCTGATGCAGATGGAAAGCGCTATATAAATGCAGTCCATTTACAATTTAAGTGTGTTTAAATACAGACAGACACGTTTGGCAGGAGAGCTGTTTTTCTGACTGTAGTTTATCATTAAACCTACATGTGTGGACACAAGAAAACTTGCAGAACAAATGACAAAGCACCGTGTGTGGTGGAGTATTGATGACAAAGTGGGACATGCATGTCCCGTGGAATTGTTTGTTGTAAAAGTGGAAAAAGTTTTAAGTATGTAGTATGCGTGTGATCAGGTGCAAGGTAAGAAATTAGTGGGAATGTGTTATACACCATGAAGACATGACAGGGACATACATTGAAGTGAGGACTTGGAAACAACACCTTTAAGGGTTAACCTTAGGATAACATTAAGAGTTATGGTTAAGTTTAAGAATTATGAGTAAGGGTTAAGGTTAGGTGTTCTGGGTTATGGTTCAGTTAAGGTTCATAGTGCAGCAGATAACAGAATATTTACAGAGGAATTGTGCAAATGTTCATAAAAGCACCAAATTCGGCACAAATACACCTTAGACATCACTCTTTTGAAGAAAAAAAAAAAACAATTGTCCATTTGAATTTTAAATAGGCAGCCAGGTAGGGGTCAAAGAATTACACAGGGGTCAAAATTAAAAGATGCTCCAATCATATTGAAAACTATACCATATTATAGGTCTGATCATAAAGATTCCAAAAAGGTATAGTTTGGACAATCTGTGACAGAATGTTATGGAATTATGAGGTAAAAACAGCAAGAATGGTGACAAAGGTCAGTTTCAGTTTGTACAGGGGTCAAAATTTAAAGTTGCTCCAATTTTGGTAAAAAAAAAAAAAAAAAAAAAAAAGAAGTGATGCAAATTATTGGTTGAGTTAATAGGGTTTAAAAAAAGAGTAATTGAACCATGGGTCATGCTTAGTTATCATGTTACGGGGTAACACATATGTCACATGTCATAGAATCCAATGGATGTCAACCTTGTTTGACCTTTACTTTGGAGACCAAACATTCAACACAATCAATACTATTCCATATGTTATTCCATTTGTATGTCCATTGATTAGTCCATTTATTAGTTCCATTTAAAGTCTCAGTGAAAGACAGAAACAGCTTGAACAACATTGTTTTTCAGTCTTTTTATTGATTTTATTATTTTCAACATTAACAGAAATAAACAACATAACAGTATCATCATATAATAACTTATTCAAGTATTACTCTTTACATTCATAACTGTATACCCCCATCAAAAAATAATAATAAAATAAAATAAAACAAAAACACCCCCCCCCCCCCTTAAAAAAATAACAATATTTGAGGGAAATGGTGATATTGTGTATGTGGAAAAAGTTTTAGATCTTTGAGTTCATCTCATACAAAATGGGAGCAAAACCAAAAGTGTTGCGTTTATATTTTTGTTGAGTGTATAAAGAACACTACCTGCATTAGGTTAACATATCCAAAAAAAAAAAAAAAAAAAACCAGGAGGACGCTGGTCACACTTTACTTGTTATGATCCATAAAGGGTTCCCATGTTGAGTGGAACAGCTTGACATTGTCTCTCAGTGAATATCTGATTTTTTCCAATTGTAAATGGTGCATAACATCTCTCAATAGGGCTGGATGGGTTGGAGGAGCTTTGCTTTTCCAATTCAACAATATAAGACGTCTCGACAACAACGTCACAAAACTCAAAACATGCATTTCTTTTTTACTTAAATCCTTACATGTAGATACACCAAACAATGCCATTATTGGATCTGGGGGGAGTTTCTTCTTAAAAATTTCAGACAGTGTTTCAAATATTTTAACCCAATAAGTGCCGATACTAATGCATGTCCAGAACATATGTGACAATGAAGCGGGAGCCTGGCCACAACGATCACATGTGGGATTTACTCCTGAAAACATTTTAGACATCTTCAATTTGGACAGGTGTAATCTGTGCAATATTTTAAATTGTATTAGTCCATGTCTGCAGCAGATTGAGGAGGATTGAACCTGTTCCTGCGCTGTAGTCCACTGTTCCTCAGTCATGTTAACACCTAGTTCACTGCGGTGCACTGGGAAAGGCTGGAAATATTTCTCTGACAAAGTCACGTACTTGTAAGTACTTGAAAAAATCTTTGCTGTCTATATTAAACTTTTTCTGGAGTTGTTGAAATGTGGGAAAGACATTATCAATAAATATATCTTTAAGTGTATGCACACCTTTGAATTTCCATTGTTGAAATGACAACCCTGAAAACAAAATATGGGCTTGATTATGGACCAACGGCGTTAAAATTGAACATTGATCCCAGTGAAAATGCCTTCTAATTTGAGACCAAATCTTAAGAGAATTAAATACCACAGGGTTTTTGCATTTATATTTACCAAGTTCAAGGTTTGAATAAACTCAAGACCTCAGTCCATTGGGAGAAAAAATTTGACTTTCCATCTGTTCCCAAACAGGTCTATGAGCTCCACCCCCGAATGACATGCAACGTATGTTATAAGACCAATAATAGAGCCGAAAACAGGGCAGTCCCATTCCTCCCATAGGTTTAGGTCTTTGTAAGAATGTTTTTTTTAATTCTGGGTGTCTTTTTGTTCCAGATAAACTGAGAAATTAAAGAGTCAACTTTCTTGAAAAATGCTTTTGTTAATAAAATGGGAATGCATTGAAACAGAAATAAAAATTTGGGTAAAGTGAACATCCTGACTATATTTATTCTTCCAGCAAGTGAGATAGGTAAAGTTTTCTTCTGTTTGTTGAAATAAATTAGTAAAGTTATGTTTGAAGAGGCCAGAAAACTCTTGAGTCACATTTATTCCCAGATATCTAAACCTATTCGAAATGGTGAAAGGAAACAAGGCAAAAATGCTTTTGTTTTGTTTCGCTATGGAGTTAATTGGAAAAAGTATGCTCTTTGATAAGTTAACTTTATATCCTGAAACTTTCTGAAGTCCATTAACATATTCCTAATTTTCGTCAATGATTTTGTAGGATCTGTGATATATAGTAGCAGATCGTCTGCGTAAAGCGATACTTTATACTCCGTACCACCTCTAAATATGCCTTTATAGTCCTTTGCAGAGCGTAATGAAATGGCTAAAGGTTCTATAGCAAGAGTGAATAACAGAGGGGACAAAGGACATCCTTGTCTCATGGAGCGATGGAGAGAAAAGGGACAAGAGTTTATCGTGTTTGTCTGTACTGTGGCCCGAGGCATAGCATAAAGCAGCCTGATGAGAGATATATAATTAGAGCCGAGTCCAAACCTCGACAGGGTCGAGAAGAGATAATCCCACTCGACCCTGTCGAAGGCCTTCTCAGCATCCAGCGAAAGTAAAATTTCAGATTGATCATTTGTATCGTACGTGTAAATAATATTAAATAACCTCCTAATATTAAAAAACAATTGCCTGTCTTTCACAAATCCCGTTTGGTCCTGGGATACAATTGTTGGTAGAACTGACTCTAATCTCCCTGCTAGTATCTTCGCTAGTATTTTATTATCTACATTTAATA
The DNA here is from genome assembly GCF_902500255.1 of Thalassophryne amazonica. Taxonomy (NCBI): domain Eukaryota; kingdom Metazoa; phylum Chordata; class Actinopteri; order Batrachoidiformes; family Batrachoididae; genus Thalassophryne; species Thalassophryne amazonica. The sequence continues at coordinate 115,343,652 of NC_047110.1, read as the reverse complement.
GGCTAATGGGTCTGTATGAGCCTGGTTCGAGAGGATCTTTACCAGGCTTTTGGATCAGAGAAATAGTAGCCTCATACATAGTTGAATTCAAACAGCCTTTACTTTGTGCCTCGTTGTATACATCCAAAAGAAGGGGTGAAATCTGTTCCCCGAAGGCTTTATAAAATTCTGCGCTATACCCGTCTGGACCAGGACTTTTTGAACATTGCATATTTTGAATAGCCTGTTTTATTTCCTCTAATGTTATTTTTTGTTCCAATTGCATTGTATGTTCGGAAGATATAGATTGGATTTGAAGACCTTCAAAAAATTTCTCAATTAATATTGGATCATTTTTAGATTCTGAAGAATAAAGTTTTGTATAATATTCAAGAAATGTTTTATTAATCGGCTTCGGGTCACTAGTTGTCTGCCCTGTACTCATTTTTATTTCTGTTATTAACCGCGAGGCTGCAACATCTTTAATCTGCCGTGCTAACCACCAGGTTGTCACCAAAAAAAAAAAAAATCATTATTCCTTAACCACATACAGCAGTTCCACCATGAGGCAGAGGTTTTGGAAAATAAAGCAGTTTTGACTTATGACTTAGTTTTAATTTATAAATGAAATGATTCTGTAATGAATAACTACATTAATGACAATTCTGTCTTTGTACAAAGTTAAAATAAAACACATGACTTTTAATTTTAAATAATGCACTAATTCTGAAGTTTTGTAACAAACACACACAGATGCCAAAGGGATTATGGGTAAAATAGCCTCCCTTAACACTGATTGGTTGACTCATTCATTCTATGTAAAAACAAACATGTTCATGTACGTGTGTGTTGGTTTACATATAAATGTACTTTTGTAAAATATGCCTTTTTTTTCATATGTAAAAAAAAAGCTATTTGCAAAAGCCAAAAGTCTAGTTGTGATTAGACAACCATCTGATATAACCTGATAATACTGCCATGAACACTACTGGCCAGTAGATGGCAGTAGAGACCGTGAAAACTTGCCAAAACAACTATTCCAAATAATCTGTGTCTGCTACGTTTAATCTGCGTGGAATTTAATAAACACAAACTGAATTTCAGACATCTTACTCTGGAACAAAGACAACAAACAGTGTTGTAAAGGACAATAAGCAGGACATTATAAAGCAAACAGGAAGCGATTGCAGCTCACAGTGATTCCAACTGAAAATAATGGAGGAGCATCCTGAGCTTCTTCTGTCATTTTTACATAAAACAAACACAATAATGTGTATAAACCCAGAGAATATATTCACAAGTGTTTTAGGCACAATATACAGAGTTTAATGCTGTTGTCCTGATCAGAGCGTCTCAAATGCATTTCTTCTGTCGTGAATGTACTGAGATTACCCATAATGCACCTGGACACAGCATGTCCACACTAAAATCTTTAAAATTCGTGCAGTACTTTAAAACTAAAACATATAGCTGATATTTTCACTTTAGAAAACTTCAGACGTGACGTTAATTTAAATAATTTGTCCAAAATTAGTTAGGTTAAAAATTTAACCATAAGTTAAAACTGTATGCGTCTGGATGACTTGGGTGATATTGCCAGCTAGAAAAACGGTCACATTTTGTTTGTGTTCTGTGACCAGTTCTCCTCTGATTGCAGAGGATAGAGTGGTTTCTCCTGAAACCGGCTCTTGTCTGTTTGTAGAAGATAGAACTGTATGTCTACTACAAAACATTTAACAGGTAGGCTCTAAAATCTTTGATATCAGACTTTAAAAATGTTTATTAACTATTAAAGCTTTATTCACTAAGCTTGCAATAATATATTAGCGGTCTAAAAATTATCAGACCAAAACCTATCGGAAGGTAATTGATCCAATGATGGTTTTTCAAAGTTATCTGAAAAGCTAATCTGATAATGAAAACGTTAGCTTTGATAATTAGTGATTAGCGGATTAGCAGAACTGTGCCCACCACCACTGGTTATGGTTAAGGTTCAAAGTCGTGGTTAAGAGTTAAAGTTCAGAGTTATGGTTAAGATTCAGAGTTATGGCTAAGGGTTAAAGTTCAGAGTTATGGTTAAGGGTTAAAGTTCAAAGTCGTGGTTAAGGGTTAAAATTCAGAGTTATGGTTAAGGGTTAAAGTTCAAAGTCGTGGTTAAGGGTTAAAGTTCAGAGTTATGGTTAAGGGTTAAAGTTCAGAGTTATAGTTAAGGGTTAAAGTTCAGAGTCGTGGTTAAGAGCTAAAGTTCAGAGTTATGCTTAAGGTTCAGAGTTATGGTTAAGGGTTAAAGTTCAGAGTTATGGTTAAGGGTTAAAGTTCAAAGTTGTGGTTAAGGGTTAAAGTTCAGAGTTATGGTTAAGGGTTAAAGTTCAGAGTTATGGTTAAGGGTTAAAGTTCAAAGTTGTGGTTAAGGGTTAAAGTTCAAAGTTGTGGTTAAGAGTTAAAGTTCAGAGTTATGGTTAAGGTTCAGAGTTATGGTTAAGGGTTAAAGTTCAGAGTTATGGTTAAGGGTTAAAGTTCAAAGTTGTGGTTAAGAGTTAAAGTTCAGAGTTATGGTTAAGGTTCAGAGTTATGGTTAAGGGTTAAAGTTCAGAGTTATGGTTAAGGGTTAAAGTTCAAAGTCGTGGTTAAGGGTTAAAGTTCAGAGTTATGGTTAAGGGTTAAAGTTCAAAGTTGTGGTTAAGGTTCAGAGTTATGGTTAAGGGTTAAAGTTCAGAGTTATGGTTAAGGGTTAAAGTTCAAAGTTGTGGTTAAGAGTTAAAGTTCAGAGTTATGGTTAAGGTTCAGAGTTATGGTTAAGGGTTAAAGTTCAGAGTTATGGTTAAGGGTTAAAGTTCAAAGTCGTGGTTAAGAGTTAAAGTTCAGAGTTATGGTTAAGGTTCAGAGTTATGGTTAAGGGTTAAAGTTCAGAGTTATGGTTAAGGGTTAAAGTTCAAAGTCGTGGTTAAGGTTCAGAGTTATGGTTAAGGGTTAAAGTTCAGAGTTATGGTTAAGGTTCAGAGTTATGGTTAAGGGTTAAAGTTCAGAGTTATGGTTAAGGGTTAAAGTTCAAAGTTGTGGTTAAGGGTTAAAGTTCAGAGTTATGGTTAAGGGTTAAAGTTCAAAGTTGTGGTTAAGGGTTAAAGTTCAGAGTTATGGTTAAGGGTTAAAGTTCAAAGTTGTGGTTAAGGTTCAGAGTTATGGTTAAGGGTTAAAGTTCAGAGTTATGGTTAAGGGTTAAAGTTCAAAGTTGTGGTTAAGAGTTAAAGTTCAGAGTTATGGTTAAGGTTCAGAGTTATGGTTAAGGGTTAAAGTTCAGAGTTATGGTTAAGGGTTAAAGTTCAAAGTCGTGGTTAAGAGTTAAAGTTCAGAGTTATGGTTAAGGTTCAGAGTTATGGTTAAGGGTTAAAGTTCAGAGTTATGGTTAAGGGTTAAAGTTCAAAGTCGTGGTTAAGGTTCAGAGTTATGGTTAAGGGTTAAAGTTCAGAGTTATGGTTAAGGTTCAGAGTTATGGTTAAGGGTTAAAGTTCAGAGTTATGGTTAAGGGTTAAAGTTCAGAGTTGTGGTTAAGGGTTAAAGTTCAGAGTTATGGTTAAGGGTTAAAGTTCAAAGTTGTGGTTAAGAGTTAAAGTTCAGAGTTATGGTTAAGGGTTAAAGTTCAAAGTTGTGGTTAAGAGTTAAAGTTCAGAGTTATGGTTAAGGTTCAGAGTTATGGTTAAGGGTTAAAGTTCAGAGTTATGGTTAAGGGTTAAAGTTCAAAGTTGTGGTTAAGAGTTAAAGTTCAGAGTTATGGTTAAGGTTCAGAGTTATGGTTAAGGGTTAAAGTTCAGAGTTATGGTTAAGGGTTAAAGTTCAAAGTTGTGGTTAAGAGTTAAAGTTCAGAGTTATGGTTAAGAGTTAAAGTTCAGAGTTATGGTTAAGGTTCAGAGTTAAGCTTGGGACTAAAACAGCTGTATCCAGTGATGTGAGGGGAAAAAAATTCCATCAAAAAGCAAAGTGGCATGAAGAGTTTCGTTTTGCTCGTGCTGTAATTGGATCACGTCCACGCCGCCACTCAAACTCTTTCACAGTTTCATATGAAACATTTTCCTCCATTAGTTTGACTGACACCTCCAACCTTTATCTTGAAGCAGCTGTTAGTGCTGAAGGTCCATCTGAGCCCCTTCCGTCAATAAATTAGTCAATGCTCCTACTCCTTCAGTTATTACACCCTTTCCCAGAATGCTTTGCAGAGGAGCAGCGAGGGATGTCAGCTGGTGTTTGTGCATGTTAATAAAGTTTGGCAGAAGACAAAATCTCATTTCCATTGTTATGGTAGAGTTCATCAAAACCTGAACAGACTGAAATCTCACAGATGTCTTAGTTTTGTCCCCATGTTGACTCAGTTCAGAGGAGCAGTTTGTTCTGACATTTTTGGCAGAGTTTTGACATATTTCCCCTCCCATAGGCTCGGCGGGACAGCCGCTGGGTCGTCAGTGTTCACTAACCCCACTGTTAATGCTAATGCTAGCAGGCTAACAGAGATAAATGCTGTGTTTTCTGGATTATAAATTGTGTTTTTAATTTTTATGGATTTATTTTTTATTTATTTGAGAGATCTTGTGACTTATAGCACAAATTAGGGGTGTAAGTAGACAAAATGAGAGACTTTGTTCTTTAGACTGAGTGTCTGAATTGTCTTTCCAGATTGTTACAAAATTTTTTAATCTTTAATTCTTGTGAAATATATGTTTGAAAAATAAATGCCACATACTGTCGTGTGACTTATCGTCCAGAAAATACAATGAACACATTTTTGGGGGAAGTCATTTAAAAATATGGGCTACAGTGTTGCCATGTTTCTCATTATCTGGATCTCATTACTCTTGCTTGCCTCTACTGGTGGTTGGCTCTCACTGCGGTATTGTATCACTTCCTGTTCCGGAGCACAGCGGTGTTTTTCTGTATCTGTTAGCTGTTTAATCTGCGCAGTTAGATTGATCTAGTTAACTAGATAACGATTTGTTTCACAGTGTAATCTTCACATGCCTTAACTAAAGCACTCCCTCTGCTGAATCACCTCTAAATTATTTACACATTATTCACTTTGTGTGTTTTTAGGAATCCGCTAGCTTAGCGCAGCTACTAGCTCTTAGCCGATTTAGCATGGCGGCTTCTCCTGTCTCTCCTGCACTTTTCTGCTCTGGGTGTGAAATGTTTAGTTATTCCTCGGCCTCCTTTAGCAGTAATGGTACTTGTAATAAGTGTAGCTTATTCGTAGCTTTGGAGGCCAGGCTGGGCGAATTGGAGACTCGGCTCCGCACCGTGGAAAATTCTACAGCTAGCCAGGCCCCTGTAGTCGGTGCGGACCAAGGTAGCTTAGCCACCGTTAGTTCCCGTCCAGCAGATCCCGAGCAGCTGGGAAAGCAGGCCGACTGGGTGACTGTGAGGAGGAAGCGTAGCCCTAAACAGAAGCCCCGTGTACACCGCCATCCGTTCACATTTCTAACCATTTTTCCCCACTCGACGACACACCCACCGAGGATCAAACTCTGGTTATTGGCGACTCTGTTTTGAGAAATGTGAAGTTAGCGACACCAGCAACCATAGTCAATTGTCTTCCGGGGGCCAGAGCAGGCGACATTGAAGGAAATTTGAAACTGCTGGCTAAGGCTAAGCGTAAATTTGGTAAGATTGTAATTCACGTCGGCAGTAATGACACCCAGTTACACCATTTGGAGGTCACTAAAATTAACATTGAATCGATGTGTAACTTTGCAAAAACAATGTCGGACTCTGTAGTTTTCTCTGGGCCCCTCCCCAATCAGACCGGGAGTGACATGTTTAGCCGCATGTTCTCCTTGAATTGCTGGCTGTCTGAGTGGTGTCCAAAAAATGAGGTGGGCTTCATAGATAATTGGCAAAGCTTCTGGGGAAAACCTGGTCTTGTTAGGAGAGACGGCATCCATCCCACTTTGGATGGAGCAGCTCTCATTTCTAGAAATCTGGCCAATTTTCTTAAATCCTCCAAACCGTGACTATCCAGGGTTGGGACCAGGAAGCAGAGTTGTAGTCTTACACACCTCTCTGCAGCTTCTCTCCCCCTGCCATCCCCTCATTACCCCATCCCCGTAGAGACGGTGTCTGCTCCCAGACCACCAACAACCAGTAAAAATCTATTTAAGCATAAAAATTCAAAAAGAAAAAATAATATAGCACCTTCAACTGCACCACAGACTAAAACAGTTAAATGTGGTCTATTAAACATTAGGTCTCTCTCTTCTACGGCCCTGTTAGTAAATGATATAATAATTGATCAACGTATTGATTTATTCTGCCTAACAGAAACCTGGTTACAGCAGGATGAATATGTTAGTTTAAATGAGTCAACACCCCCGAGTCACACTAACTGTCAGAATGCTCGTAGCACGGGCCGAGGCGGAGGATTAGCAGCAATCTTCCACTCCAGCTTATTAATTAATCAAAAACCCAGACAGAGCTTTAATTCATTTGAAAGCTTGACTCTTAGTCTTGTCCATCCAAATTGGAAGTCCCAGTTTTATTTGTTATTATCTATCGTCCACCTGGTCATTACTGTGAGTTTCTCTGTGAATTTTCAGACCTTTTGTCTGACTTAGTGCTTAGCTCAGATAAGATAATTATAGTGGGCGATTTTAACATCCACACAGATGCTGAGAATGACAGCCTCAACACTGCATTTAATCTATTATTAGACTCTATTGGCTTTGCTCAAAATGTAAATGAGTCCACCCACCACTTTAATCATATCTTAGATCTTGTTCTGACTTATGGTATGGAAATTGAAGACTTAACAGTATTCCCTGAAAACTCCCTTCTGTCTGATCATTTCTTAATAACATTTACATTTACTCTGATGGACTACCCAGCAGTGGGGAATAAGTTTCATTACACTAGAAGTCTTTCAGAAAGCGCTGTAACTAGGTTTAAGGATATGATTCCTTCTTTATGTTCTCTAATGCCATATACCAACACAGTGCAGAGTAGCTACCTAAACTCTGTAAGTGAGATAGATTATCTCGTCAATAGTTTTACATCCTCATTGAAGACAACTTTGGATGCTGTAGCTCCTCTGAAAAAGAGAGCTTTAAATCAGAAGTGCCTGACTCCATGGTATAACTCACAAACACGCAGCTTAAAGCAGATAACCCGTAAGTTGGAGAGGAAATGGCGTCTCACTAATTTAGAAGATCTTCACTTAGCCTGTAAAAAGAGTCTGTTGCTCTATAAAAAAGCCCTCCGTAAAACTAGGACATCTTACTACTCATCACTAATTGAAGAAAATAAGAACAACCCCAGGTTTCTTTTCAGCACTGTAGCCAGGCTGACAAAGAGTCAGAGCTCTATTGAGCCGAGTATTCCTTTAACTTTAACTAGTAATGACTTCATGACTTTCTTTGCTAATAAAATTTTAACTATTAGAGAAAAAATTACTCATAACCATCCCAAAGACATATCGTTATCTTTGGCTGCTTTCAGTGATGCCGGTATTTGGTTAGACTCTTTCTCTCAGATTGTTCTGTCTGAGTTATTTTCATTAGTTACTTCCTCCAAACCATCAACATGTCTATTAGACCCCATTCCTACCAGGCTGCTCAAGGAAGCCCTACCATTAATTAATGCTTCGATCTTAAATATGATCAATCTATCTTTATTAGTTGGCTATGTACCACAGGCTTTTAAGGTGGCAGTAATTAAACCATTACTTAAAAAGCCATCACTTGACCCAGCTATCTTAGCTAATTATAGGCCAATCTCCAACCTTCCTTTTCTCTCAAAAACTCTTGAAAGTGTAGCTGTAAAACAGCTAACTGATCATCTGCAGAGGAATGGTCTATTTGAATAGTTTCAGTCAGGTTTTAGAATTCATCATAGTACAGAAACAGCATTAGTGAAGGTTAAAAATGATCTTCTTATGGCCTGAGACAGTGGACTCATCTCTGTGCTTGTTCTGTTAGACCTCAGTGCTGTTTTTGATACTGTTGACCATAAAATTTTATTACAGAGATTAGAGCATGCCATAGGTATTAAAGGCACTGCGCTGTGGTGGTTTGAATCATATTTATCTAATAGATTACAATTTGTTCATGTAAATGGGGAATCTTCTTCACAGACTAAGGTTAATTATGGAGTTCCACAAGGTTCTGTGCTAGGACCAATTTTATTCACTTTATACATGTTTCCCTTAGGCAGTATTATTAGACGGCATTGCTTAAATTTTCATTGTTATGCAGATGATACCCAGCTTTATCTATCCATGAAGCCAGAGGACACACACCAATTAGCTAAACTGCAGGATTGTCTTACAGACATAAAGACATGGATGACGTCTAATTTCCTGCTTTTAAACTCAGATAAAACTGAAGTTATTGTACTTGGCCCCACAAATCTTAGAAACATGGTGTCTAACCAGATCCTTACTCTGGATGGCATTACCCTGACCTCTAGTAATACTGAGAGAAATCTTGGAGTCATTTTTGATCAGGATATGTCATTCAATGTGCATATTAAACAAATATGTAGGACTGCTTTTTTGCATTTGCGCAATATCGCTAAAATTAGAAAGGTCTTGTCTCAGAGTGATGCTGAAAAACTAATTCATGCATTTATTTCCTCTAGGCTGGACTATTGTAATTCATTATTATCAGGTTGTCCTAAAAGTTCCCTGAAAAGCCTTCAGTTAATTCAAAATGCTGCAGCTAGAGTACTAACAGGGACTGGAAGGAGAGAGCATATCTCACCCATATTGGCCTCTCTTCACTGGCTTCCTGTTAATTCTAGAATAGAATTTAAAATTCTTTTTCTTACTTATAAGGTTTTGAATAATCAGGTCCCATCTTATCTTACGGACCTTGTTGTGTGTTGGGGGGCTTGGCTGGACACTGTTTTGCGGTTTTTGTGTTTGTTTTCCTTCCCAGGTGGTTTGAGGCTGATCTCTGGGGAGAATGTGCTGCAGAAGAGTCTCTCACCTCTGTCACGGTGATCTGCTGCACCTGTTGCACTCACGTGCGATTCTCTAATCAGGACGATTTACGACACCTGTGACATTCGCGTGCAGTTCTAAGGACTCTCAACTGGTACCAATGAAGAGATGAAGAACTGCATTTAAGCCAGCAGTGATCTGGGCTTAGGGGCCGGAGAATACGACCGTGTGACGATCGTTTGGGGACGCTGAGGGCCGCTCCAGAAGCTGACATTGCGCCTGTGAAGGAGGACGAGGGTGAGAGGCAAGCGCTGTCAGCACACGTTAGAGGTGATTATCCTTAAAAGCTTATCTGCGAATATAATGTGGCGTGGTTGCGCAGCTAAGTTTAAGTATTGAAGAGAATTGCTCGTTTGCTCCTCACGGCTGTGGCGTGCGGATTGATAATCCTCCGCAAGATGGGAGCAGCTGTTCTTTTGAATTAAGCCTGAAATCAGTCCTGAACGTGTTGCTGATAAGTGTGCCTCTAAATAGTGTTTCTTGATATAAGTACTGAATAACCTCACCTCTGTTCCTCCTTCACAGAGTACAGTCTTGGGAAAAGCCACCTGGGGGGGTGTCGGCGGAACTCCTGAGTCCAGAACGTTCGGGCTCCGATCCGTTGAGGCGCTGGGAGAGCGTGCCACGTCTTCACCCCACCAAACTCATTTATTTTGTATTTTGTGTACAGCACAGTGGGAAGAAAATTAATTTGTTTCTTTTGGAACTGCTTCTGGTTATTTAGTGCTGGGTTCAGTCAGACGCTGGACCGCTCCTCAACCTGCGTCCAGACCATAACAGAATTCTCCGGCCAAACCAGTATGGACCCAGTGGCAGAAGCAGTTCCTTTTCAGGAAAAGGTCCAGAAACACCTGGAGATGATTTGGGAGCAAGTACAGCACCTTTCGATTCAAATTAAGCAGACAGATGCCCGTGTTACGGAGCTTGTAGCGCAGGCTGTTCCGCTTCCTGCGGTTGCAGCTCCGGTTCCATCGAGCCCGGTGCAGATAAGTTCGCCGTCCAGAGATTCGGCTCCTGAACCAGTTATTTGTCATCCGGAGCCTTATTCGGGAGATGTGGAGGTTTGTGCTCCGTTTTTGATGCAGTGCTCCTTGGTTTTTGCTCAGCGACCGGTGTCTTTCTCCTCTGAGAGTAGCCGAGTTGCATATGTTACAAATCTGCTGCGAGGTGACGCCCTGGCATGGGTCACTGCGTTGTGGAGCAACAAATCACCACTGTTAGAATCCTTTGATGAATTTTCCCGTGAGTTTCGTTTGGTTTTTGATCATCCGGTAAAAACAAATACCGTGGTTCAACGATTGCTGAACCTCCGACAGGGGCGACGAAGCGCAGCTGATTATTCTGTGGATTTTCGAATCTTTTCCGCACAGTCCAGTTGGAATGCTGCTGCTTTGAGGGGGGTGTTTGTAGACGGGTTGAATGATTCCCTGAAAGACGAGCTAGCAGTCTGTGATGAACTGAAGGATTTAGACGAATTGATATCCTTGGTTATTTGTCTAGATGATTGGATTAAGGAGCGTGGACGGGAGAGGGGGCGAGCGTGCGAGCGTGCGAGCGGGGTTTTGTGTCTCGGGGCTTTCCCCGACACAAGTCCGGACCGCCTCTTCTTCGTTCCACTGAGACTCCTCCGATGGGACCTCTAGCTCCTCTAGGGGATGAGCCAATGCAACTCGGAAGGGTCAAAACGGCCATATTGCCCCGGTCAAACGAGCGTCAGGAGACAGGATAGTATCATGGCTCCAGGTGTTTTTGGGAAATATTTGGGATATAAATGGGTGGTTTTTGTAAACTGTTTTTTTTTTTGTTTTTTGCACAGCACTTGAGGTAGTTCTGGTGGGGTGAACGGGTTGGCTGATTGGAGTTCTCTTGGACTCAGGTAAGCGTGAGTTCTTATTATTTATAGTTGTTTAAATTCAGTTAGTGGAGTGGGTCGTTTTGTTTTGGGTTTTTTTTTGTTTTTATTTCCCTGTCCCCTAACCTCAACCTCACACACTTCTGACCGTTCGTCTTTGGTGTTGTGGGGTGGTGCAGGTTGGTTGCTGGGCATTCCCATGAGGACCTCTGCACCTGGGGGGAGGGGGGTTTCAGGGCTCTTTTCTTGGATTTAGTTAATTCCCAGTTCCACTCCAGCCTCAGTGAGCCTCTGACCGTTCGCCATTGGCATCGCTGAGGTGTGGGGCAGTGGGGAGATACTCCAGTCGGATCGGTGGGGCCGATCAGTGCCGTACGCCTTTTCCGCTGCCCACCCCTCCTGGTGGGCTGGAGTATAGTCGGGGGGTCAACACCGGCGGTCTTGCCAGTTTTCCCCTGCCCTTGGGGGTGGAGCTGGGTTGCGTTTTTCCTGTTGTCTTCCCCGGCTTAGTAGTCCTGAGCTGATTGCCGCGACGTGTTTGCCGATAGACTCGAGGGGTGTTCCGGGGTCTTTCGGGGTGCTGGGGAGGTCAACGGGGCTTCCCTTTGTTTTTGTTTGCTCCTGGGGTGGTTTTTGGAAATCCCTGGGGGTTTGGGGTTTTTGTTTCCTCCTATTTCCCCCCGGGGTTTGATGGGACGGTCCTCTGGGGGGGAGGTTGATTGTGGGGCCGACCGACCGTGTTGGGCTGGGGTGGGGTTCCTGGGTTGTGGGGGTGTCTCCTGGGGTTTGATGGAACTGTCCTCTGGGGGACGTTAGGGCTCCCGTGTATGCCTGGGGATTCCTGGATGGCTCCTGCCGTGGTTGTTGCTCCTGGGGTTGACGACGATTTACCCTGGGGGAAGTCGGGCTCCACATGTTGGGGGAGGGCGTTGTTGTTTTTTTTTCTTTAACCTGTGTTTTTATGTGTTGGGGGGTTTTTGTTGGGGTTTTTGGGGTTGTATGTTTTTCGTTTTCCCCCGGGGTTTGATGGGACGGTCCCCTGGGGAGGGGTTGGTGGTATTCTCTGGGGGGGGTGCTGGGGGCTTTTTCTGTGTTTTTGATTTTCTGTATGGGTTGTGTTGGGACTCTTTTGGGGTTTTTGGGGGTGTTTTTGTTTTGTTGCCAGCTGGCCTTCCAGCCGCGTCTCCTGGCCTTGTTGCCTGCTGTGGACTCTGGGAGCGTCGTCACTGCCTGCTTCCTGTTTTGGACCCCGGTGAGGGGGCGGTTTTCGGGTCAGGTCTGTGCGGTCGCCGGGAGGCTTCCCGTTGACGGGGGGGTACTATTGTGTGTTGGGGGGCTTGGCTGGACACTGTTTTGCGGTTTTTGTGTTTGTTTTCCTTCCCAGGTGGTTTGAGGCTGATCTCTGGGGAGAATGAGCTGCAGAAGAGTCTCTCACCTCTGTCACGGTGATCTGCTGCACCTGTTGCACTCACGTGCGATTCTCTAATCAGGACGATTTACGACACCTGTGACATTCGCGTGCAGTTCTAAGGACTCTCAGCTGGTACCAATGAAGAGATGAAGAACTGCATTTAAGCCAGCAGTGATCTGGGCTTAGGGGCCGGAGAATACGACCATGTGACGATCGTTTGAGGACACTGAGGGCCGCTCCAGAAGCTGACATTGCTCCTGTGAAGGAGGACGAGGGTGAGAGGCAAGCGCTGTCAGCACACGTCAGAGGTGATTATCCTTAAAAGCTTATCTGCGAATATAATGTGGCGTTGTTGCACAGCTAAATTTAAGTATTGAAGAGAATTGCTCATTTGCTCCTCGCGGCTGTGGCGTGCGGATAATCCTCCACAAGCTGTGAGCAGCTGTCCTTTTGAATTAAGCCTGAAATCAGTCCTGAACGTGTTGCTGATAAGTGTGCCTCTAAATAGTGTTTCTTGATATAAGAACTGAATAACCTCACCTCTGTTCCTCCTTCGCAGAGTACAGTCTTGGGAAAAGCCACCTGGGGGGTGTCGGCGGAACTCCTGAGTCCAGAACGTTCGGGCTCCGATCCGTTGAGGCGCTGGGAGAGCGCGCCACCTCTTCACCCCACCAGACTCATTTATTTTGTATTTTGTGTACAGCACAGTGGGAAGAAAATAAATTTGTTTCTTTTGGAACAGCTTCTGGTTATTTAGTGCTGGGTTCAGTCAGACGCTGGACCGCTCCTCAACCTGCGTCCAGACCATAACAGACCTCATTGTACCATATCACCCCAATAGAGCGCTTCGCTCTCAGACTGCAGGCTTACTTGTAGTTCCTAGGGTTTGTAAGAGTAGAATGGGAGGCAGAGCCTTCAGCTTTCAGGCTCCTCTCCTGTGGAACCAGCTCCCAATTCAGATCAGGGAGACAGACACCCTCTCTACTTTTAAGATTAGGCTTAAAACTTTCCTTTTTGCTAAAGCTTATAGTTAGGGCTGGATCAGGTGACCCTGAACCATCCCTTAGTTATGCTGCTATAGACTTAGACTGCTGGGGGGTTCCCATGATGCACTGAGTGTTTCTTTCTCTTTTTGCTCTGTATGCACCACTCTGCATTTAATCATTAGTGATTGATCTCTGCTCCCCTCCACAGCATGTCTTTTTCCTGGTTCTCTCCCTCAGCCCCAACCAGTCCCAGCAGAAGACTGCCCCTCCTTGAGCCTGGTTCTGCTGGAGGTTTCTTCCTGTTAAAAGGGAGTTTTTCCTTCCCACTGTCGCCAAGTGCTTGCTCACAAGGGGTCGTTTTGACCTTTGGGGTTTTTCCGTAATTATTGTATGGCTTTGCCTTACAATATAATGCGCCTTGGGGCAACTGTTTGTTGTGATTTGGCGCTATATAAATAAAATTGATTTGATTTGTTTTGCTCTTGTTTGCTTGTTTTTAGGATATCTGAATCGCGGTGCGTCCCCTTGTCTGTGCGGTGGAACCACGACCCGTCCTTTATCTTCTTCGCCCTCTTCCTCCTCCACGGTGGTGCTGATGATGAAGAGAAGCAAAACTCCCAGCAGGAGTAGCAGCACACAGACGCCGTCTTCTGTTTGCTACAAAGCCAAACGTAGGAGACGAAGTTTGACCTTTAAAAACAGATTCACGTGTTTGTCCAAACATCCACCAACATGTTCTCTACATGTTCTCATCCATAACTGTGGTTCCAGCAGTTGTGAAGCAGAATGAAGATGATGATTGTGCCTGTGAGTCTGTGCTGATACCCCGGGGTAGGATTTAGGATCGACTACTTCTTACTTACTTCTTACTTCTTTACTACTACTTTCTTCTTACTTACTACATTCTTTATAGGAGATGCAAGCTAAAAGAAATCACAGACTGTAAGGTGGTAGCAGGAGAGAGTGTCACTAGACAGCATAGGATGGTTGTTTGTAGGATGACTTTAGAGGTAAAGAAGAAGAAGAGAGTGAGAGCTCAACAAAGGATCAGATGGTGGAAGCTGAAGGAGGAAGACTGTTGTGTGAAATTTAGCGAGCAGGTGAGAGAAGCACTGGTTGGAGGGGAAGCAATTTTTGGACAACTGGAAAAGTACTGCAGATGTGGTGAGGGAGACAGCTAGGACAGTACTGGGTATGACATCTGGACAGTGGAAGGAAGACAAGGAGACTTGGTGGTGGAATGAAGAGGTCCAGGAAAGCATAAGGAGAAAGAGGTTGGTGAAAAAGTTTTGGGATAGTCGGAGAGATGAAGAAAGTAGACAGGAGTACAAGGAGATGCGGCGTAAGGCGAGAAGAGAAGTGGCAAAAGCAAAGGAAAAGGCATATTGTGAGCTGTACAAGAAGTTGAATAGTAAGGAAGGAGAAAAGGACTTGTACCGATTGGCCAGACAAAGGGACAGACCTGGAAAGGATGTGCAGCAGGTTAGGGTGGTAAAAGATTCAATTCAATTCAATTCAATCAATTTTTTTATATAGCGCCAAATCACAACAAACAGTTGCCCCAAGGCGCTTTAAGATGCACATGGTAATGTGCTGACAAGTGAGGAGTGTGTGCTGAGAAGGTGGAGGGAATATTTTGAAGAGTTGATGAATAAAGAAAATGAGTGAGAGAAAAGGCTGGATGATGTGGTGAGAGTAAATCAGGAAGTACAAGATATGCTTTGGAGAGAAGGGGAATGAAAGTCAGTAGAAGCAAGACTGAGTCCATGTGTGTGAATGGGAGGGAGCCCAGTGGAATAGTGCAGTTACAAGGAGTAGAAGTGGTGAAAGTAGATCAGTTTAAATATTTGGGGTCAACTGTTCAAAGTAATGGAGAGTGTGGTAGAGAGGTGAAGAAGAGAGTGCAGGCAGGGTGGAGTGGGTGGAGAAAGGTGGCAGGAGTGATTTGTGATTGAAGAATATCAGCAAGAGTGAAGGGGAAAGTTTACAAAACAGTAGTGAGACCAGCTATGTTGTACGGCTTAGAGACAGTGGCACTAACAAAAAGACAGGTGGCAGAGCTGAAGATGTTGAGATTCTCTTTGGGAGTGACAAGAATGGACAAGATTAGGAATGAACATATCAGAGGGACAGCTCAGGTGGGACGGTTTGGAGACAAAGTCAGAGAGGCGAGATTGAGATGGTTTGGACATGTGCAGAGGAGGGACCCAGGGTATATAGGGAGAATGATGCTGAGGATGGAGCCACCAGGCAGGAGGAGAAGAGGGAGGACAAAGAGGAGGTTTATGGATGTGCTGAGAGAGGACATGCAGGTGGTTGGTGAGACAGAGGAAGATACAGAGGACAGGGTGAGATGGAAACGATTGATCTGCTGTGGCAACCCCTAACGGGAACAGCCGAAAGACAAAGAAGAAGACTTCACACAAAACGATCAGAATGACAACATTAAATTTAGATTTTAAAGCTGGAAAAGCAACATTTACTCAAGTTTACTTTTATATTTATTCAAGAACCAGATTAAAGGTCTTCTGCTCATGCTCCTCTACTCACAGTCTTCCACTCCTGGTGTTCTACTCACAGTCTTCTACTTATGTTCCTCGACTCACATTCTTTCACTCATGGTCTTCTACTCACAGACTTCCGCTCGTGGTCTACTCACGGTCTTCTGCTCATCTTCCTCAACTCATGTTCTTCCGCTCGTGGTCTTCTACTCACTGTCTTCTGCTTGTGGTCTTCGACTCATGGGCTTCTATTCACTGTCTTCTGCTTGTGGTCTTCTACTCACAATCTTCTGCTTGTGTTCTTCGACTCACCGTCTGCTTCTCATGGTCTTCTACTCATGTTCTTCTGTGTGGCCTAAGCTGTGATGTTCTATGTTCCAGAAACAGTATATTTTCTAAATTATGATAGAGAAAATAAATCCTTCTGGACTTTAAAACAGAGATTTATTAAAAGCACAGCAGAGACCAGAGTGGCATAAACAGGATGTACTGGATAGGCCAGCTACAGTGAGGAAAATAAGTATTTTAACACCCTGCGGTTTTGCAAGTTCTCCCACTTAGAAATCATGGAGGGGTCTGAAATTTTCATCTTAGGTGCATGTCCACTGTGAGAGACATAATCTAAAAAAAAAAAAAAAATCTGGAAATCACAATGTATGATTTTTTTTAAATAATTTATTTATATGTTACTGCTGCAAATAAGTATTTGAACACCTACCAACCAGCAAGAATTCTGTCTCTCACAGACCTGTTAATTTTTCTTTAAGAAGCCCTCTTATTCTGCACTCTTTACCTGTATTAATTGCACCTGTTTGAACTTGTTACCTGTATAAAAGACACCTGTTCACACACTCAATCAATCACACTCCAACCTGTCCACCATAGCCAAGACCAAAGAGCTGTCTAAGGACACCAGGGACAAAACTGTAGACCTGCACAAGGCTGGGATGGACTACAGGACAACAGGCAAGCAGCTTGGTAGAAGACAACAACTGTTATGATTATTTATTAGAAAGTGGAAGAAACACAAGATGACTGTCAATCTCCCTCGGTCTGGGATTCCATGCAAGATCTCACTTTGTGGGGTAAGGATGATTCTGAGAAAGCTCAGAACTACACAGGAGGACCTGGTCAATGACCTGAAGAGAGCTGGGACCACAGTCACAAAGATTACATTAGTAACACATCATGCTGTCATGGTTTAAAATCCTGCAGGGCAGCAAGGTCCCCCTGCTCAAGCCAGCACATGTCCAGGCCCGTTTGAAGTTCACCAGTGACCATCTGGATGATCCAGAGGAGGCATGGGAGAAGGTCATGTGGTCAGATGAGACCAGAATAGAGCTTTTTGGAATCAACTCCACTTACCATGTTTAGAGGATGAGAACAACCCCAAGAAAACCATCCCAACCGTGAAGCATGGGGGTGGAAACATCATACTCTGGGGGTGCTCTTCTGCAAAGGGGACAGGACGACTGCACCATATTGAAGGGAGGATGGATGGGATCATGTATTGCGAGATTTTGGCAAACAACCTCCTTCCCTCAGTAAGAGCATTGAAGATGGCTCATGGCTGGGTCTTCAACATGACAATGACCCCAAACACACAGCCAGGGCAACTAAGGAGGGGCTCCGTAAGAAGCATTTCAAGGTCCTGGAGTGGCCTGGACAGTCTCCAGACCTGAACTCAATAGAAAATATTTGGAGGGAGCTGAAACTCCAAACCTGAAAGATCTGGAGAAGATCTGTATGGAGGAGTGGACCAAAATACCTGCTGCAGTGTGTGAAAACCTGGTGAAAAACTACAGGAAACGTCTGACCTCTGGAATTGCAAACAAAAGCTACTGTACCAAATATTAACATTGATTTTCACAGGTGTTCAAATACTTATTTGCAGCAGTAACATACAAATAAATTATTAAAAAATCATACATTGTGATTTCTGGATTTCTTTTTTTTTTTTTTAGATTATGTCTCTCACAGTGGACATGAACCTAAGATGAAAATTTCAGACCCCTCCATGATTTCTAAGTGGGAGAACTTGCAAAACCGCAGGGTGTTCAAATACTTATTTTCCTCACTGTAGATTATACCTGGATATACACACACCGGCCACTTTATTAGGGACACTTGTTCAATTGATTAACACAAATAGCTAATCAGCCAATCACATGGCAGCAACTCATGTAGACATTTAGTGCATTTAGTCATCTAGATGCGGTAAAGATGACTTGCTGAAGTTCAAACCGAGTAGCATAATGGGGAAGAAAGAGGATTTAAGCATTAGGGCTCTCCAATTGGTTCAAAATGCTGCAGCCAGACTTTTGACACAAAGAAGAAAGTTTGACCACAATACACCCATTTTGGTGTCTCTTCACTGGCTTCCTGTCCCAGTGAGATCAGATTTTAAGATTTTCTCTACAAGGGTCAAGACAGAAGTCAGACTACCAGAGCAAGAATTTTAGCTGAGGAAGCTTCTGTGATTTGAAGCGAAACGTCCTCGCATCAAGCAACCCAGTCCAGTCGAAGAGTCAAGCTTCTCTACTATCAGATTTTAAGGTTCTGCTACTAGTCTATAAAACTGTTCACAGACTGGCACCTCCCTACCGAGCTGACCTAATTAAACCCTACGTACCGGCCCGGGCTCTGTGTTCTCAGGGTGCAGGACTACTTTGTGTCCCTAAGGTGAATAAGAAGTCTGTGGGTCACAGAGCTTTCTCTTATCGTGCTCCTGTTCTGTGGAATGATCTCCCTGCATCAATAAAACGGTCAGATTCTGTGGAGACTTTCAAGTCCAGACTTAAGACGCACTTATTTTCCCTTTCATATGGCAGCATACTGGTACAGTTTTGTTTTACGCTTTTTACTCTTTTACTTAATTTTATTAGTAAACAGAGTGTGCTGCAGCCTCAACTTTACCTAAATTCTGGATTTTTTAGTGTTTAGGGCTAGTGGCCGGCGATCACCTTAGTATTTCTTCTGTTTTTCTTGTTGTTTAATGCTGACAAATTATACTGTATTTCTTGTCTTTCTGATGCCTGATTCAGTTTTTTTCTGTCTGTTTGAGGTGCAGCTTCATCTAGAGATAGGAGTGGTATTTGTGCTGGAGACCCTCCTGTCCTGTGCACCGACAACATTTCTTGTATGTTCATTTTGTGAATTGTTTTGTAATTTATGCCTCTATCATGGCCCAAGCAGAGGGTCACCCCTTTGAGTTTGGTCTGCTTCAGTTTCTTCCTCAGAGGGAGTTTTTTTTTTTACCACTGTTGCTCTGGGGGTTAGAAGGTTAGACCTTACCTGTGTGAAGCACCTTGAGGTAACTCTGTTGTGAGTTGGCGCTATATAAATGAAAATAAATTGAAAAAAAAATTGAAATTGAAAATTTAAGTGACTTTGAATGTGACCTGGTTCTTGGTGCCAGACTGGCTGGTCTGAGTATTTCTCAAAGTGCTCATCTACTGGGATTTACACCCACAACCATCTCCAGGGTTTACAGAAAATGGACCAAAAAAAAAGAGAAGATATCCACTGAGTGGCAATTGTGTGGATGAAAATGCCTTGTTGATGTCAGAGGTCAGAGGATGATGGACAGACTGGTTGAAAGGGTGACTGTGTGATGCCATCGTGCCAATATAGACCAACATCTCTGAGGAACGTTTCCAACAGCTTGTTGAATCTGTGCCACCAAGAATTAAGGATGTTCTGAAGGCAAAATGGGTCCAACCAGGTACTTCAAGGTGTACCTAATAAAGTGGCTGGTGAGTGTAGGTTGTCAGTGGTTAATCTCTCCTGCTGCACTGGTTCAAGAACTTGTGTGTTGAATGTTAAAAAGCTTTTAATCAAAACATGCTGATGTCAGAGGTCCAGAGGCAGTGCCACCGTCCTCCAACGCTTTTTATCTTCAAACTAGCACAACTGCACTTTTTTCCTCTACAATGGGACACGGCACGGCATGGAAATGGGAAATGTTTTGTCTTTCAGAACCGTGTTCTGTTATCTTGTGCCCTGGGGTGTGTGTGTGTGTGTATGTGTGTGTGTGTGTGGTGTGCCAGATGGTCTCTTCATTAGAAGCCTCTGTACCGCGGGCCTCTCCTGCCTGCTATAATCCAGCTGAGCCTATCACAGCTCGCAGTTAGACTGAGTTAATAGTGCATATCAAATAAGAATTGTTTATACTCGTTTATTACAAGCTGTAATAGTTTTTACTGCGTCCCATCACCACAAAATTACGTTGCCTTTGGAAGCTTCGGAGGTTGAAAAGCTTTCAGGAGTGAAGTACTTTTCATGGTTGTTTGGGGAGCCGTGCGTGGCGCCGGCGGTCCGTCACGGCAAAGGCCAAAGCTTGTTGAGTGCATGGAGGCGGGGCTAAAGCTTTGACGGTTTGTCATGGTGCAGGACTTCAAACAACGTGATGTCTGACTCTGAGCCCATTTTATAATGAAAAGGGAAAAACTCCCGTTCAGGTTTATTTTGTTTTGTAAACCAAACACTGTGGACCTGTAGCTAGTCAGCGTGGAGACGTGAGTCCTGTCCAGGGCTCAAGGCCTACTGGTGCTTATCCCAGATACTGTAACACTAAGTGGATGAGGGTTTACGGCTCGAATCCCAGGTTACTTCCTCAGCCAAGATGGGGGTCACGATGCAGAGGGTGTGTCTTGTAGCCTGAACCACACAGCTGGAACTGAATGCCGGTCTGTAACCAGAGTTCATCCCACAGAGTCACCAGGAACCTCATGTACAAAGACTAACATGGACTTTCTACTAAAAGCTGGTGTTTGCCAAAACCCTGAATCTGGTGTAAACACAAATATATTCAGATGTATGAAAGTGTGCGTAGGCATGAATTCACACACGTTCCGTTTGTACGTCCCACTGAACATGGAATTGAGCGTGGAACCAAACTCCTCCCTGGCCACGCCCCATTTAAATATGCAATTTCATGTAAATAAGCCCATTGAGCAGAGATTCCCCCCGACGACACATCAGACAACACGAACACAGGAAAGAAATGATACTATAGATGACTGGACATGACACACAGGGACAGTTTTTTCAGGATGCTGTTAAACAGATTAATCATGAAACTGGAAAAATGTTCATGGGAGCTACAGAGTGTGAGTGTGTGAGGCCACACACACACAGACACACAGAATAGTGCACACACAATGACATTAAAAAGGTGAGGTGTGACATCACAGCTTACACATGCGTTTCTAAATACTAAACACAGGAAATCTGTTAAGAATCTCTGCAGCTCACCATCAAACAAAAATAAAAAAAACCATTATTAATAACAATAAAAACATATTTGAATGTGCACAAATGTGACCGCGCTGGTTTTCGTTTGGAACAATTACACAAATAAACTACTTAAACACAAGCAGCCCCCCCATGGCTCGCCGTGCCAGGCGCCTGCTGCACATCACATATGATCTGAACATTGATGGAATGAAAGGGTGATTCTTAGACTACGGGCACGTATTATGTTCTTTGATCATATTGTATGAAAAACAGAAAAAAGAGGAAATTTCACACTTTTATAGTTATCTTTACAATGAAAGTGTGTTAAGAAATTTGTTCTAGTAGTCTATGATGACTTTTTCACCTTTTTTCAGCATCATTATGCAAATATTGCCGTTTTGTGCTTGTCCCACACCCAGACTTTTGATCTTCAATGATAAAAATGAATGGTAAAGAAACATTTTTTTCTAATGTTTTAAAATATCTCTGAATAAAATATCAGCAAAATAATCAAAACATAATTGGGGTATTCAATGTCATACAACTGTTGTGATTTTTTTTAAACAAAATGTAGTTGTCCCACACTATTGCCGTAATTTCTTCCACAACACTGTAATGTCCCTTTAAACAGTTTGTATGAAAGATTGTTTGGGTAGTTTCTATGGAGATAAACAGTGACATCAGAGCACGTGTATATAGCGCCAAATCACAACAAACAGTTGCCCCAAGGCGCTTTATATTGTAAGGCAATGGTGTGGTGGAAATTACATTTACAAGGCCAATAGTGCCCATAGTTAAAGAATCACCCGAAAACGTAGGCTATTAACAAAAACAAATTCATCATATGATGGCAGCTTTATAGCAACATGTGTGCAGTTAACAGCTCTGATTGCAAATTGAGCTTTAATGTTGGAATGTGATGTACCTGGATGACATTCTGATGATTGTCTTCCACACAGCTGGCACGGCTCGGCTCAAGGTTGACTGGCACACTCCTGACCGATCAGCCAGCTCCTGCAGGAATGCCCCTGTTGCCAGGAAGCCCAGCGTGGTCACCACATATGTGGGCAGAGACAACCACTGGCTCCTTGCCGTATTGCACTCTGGGCCGGCCACAATTCTGCATGCAACTGTTACTGGTCTTGATAATTGGAATTAACTTATGAGCCAATTATCGTCATTTGGAAGTAAATCCTCGTGTTCCCTGAATACTCGCTCACGTTGGATGGCACCATTTTTAAGGTCCTCTAACAACGCTAACACAGCCACGGTTAGCGCCATTTTACATATCACTTTGTGCATGTTTTTATATCCACCCATATAACTGCAAACACGTGGGTGTGTTATTTGTTCATCTGTGTGTCTCTGATGTGCACATCACTCTGATGACTTCATGTTTTCACACTATTAACGGTTCCCTGTGTCACCTGTACATGAGATGGAACAATAGCTGTAGAAACATGCGGACGCAGGCCAGGATTTTTGTGTGACGCACTGTACATTTTCACATCTGCACGCGGATGTGGAGACGGATGTACGCCAGGTTTTTGTGCGTATGCAGCCTTTGTACATGAGGCCGCTGGTGTCAGGCTGCAGTGAACAGATATTTAAAATGTTGTCAGTGATTTCAGTCAAGAATTTGATTTAATTTTATGTTTTCACACCTGTTTGTCTGTTTGTTTATGAACAAAATGGATATGGATTTAATATTGAAAAGCCCTTTAGATTTATATTTTGTATTATAGTTTAACTTATGAAAAGTCACTTCAAACAGGACTTTGACTTTGAAAAATTTTTCTAAGGCAAAAATTTGTATAATTGGAAATTAGTGTAGGTTTGCGCTCGCGGAGCACGGCGCTCTAGTTAGTAATTTGATTGAATTTGATTTCTGTCTTTGTATTTTTCTGCAGTGAAAATGACGGAGCTTCTTGCCATAAAGAGGGAGCTGACAGTGATTAAGATTCAGATCGACGGCTTGTTAGACTGCGTGGACAAGATGCACCAACAACAGCAGCAATCTTCAGGTAGGGGGCAGAATACTGTGTTTGATGGAGCCACGCGTTTTCAGACTCTTGTGCAGTTGTTCTCTTGAGTTGACTGTATTGGATGGGCCACTGGGGGGTGGGTGGGTGGGGGGTTGACCTCAAGCTTCAAGAGTCCTCCCCACTGTCACCACATTCACATTGGCTGTGGTTAAAAAAATTATACTGACTTTCAGATGTTTGATGTCATCTGTCCATCTTTGGTTTTAGATGGCTGAACAATACGGGAATTTTTGATTGCACTTACAGTAACATAACGAGTTGTCATAATGAGTAACACGAGCACATGCAACATTAACACACTTGTAGCCTGTCAACATGCATCCTTAGAACCCATGTAATTGATTTGGACCATCAGTACATATGCCATTCACAACCTCCTGGCCTCCCCATACCTGTCCGACCTCCCTGATGGGGGGCAGAGCATTCAGCGGCTCTGCTCCCCTCCCTAGGGAAGCGCCCAGGAGGCATCCTTACCAGATGCCCGAACCATCTCAGCTGACTCCTTTCAACGTGAAGGAGCAGTGGCTCTACCCAACTTCTCACCCTATGTCTAAAGGAAACACCAACCACCCTCCTGAAGAAGCCCATTTCAGCCGCTTGTACCCGCGATCTAGTTCTTTCGGTCATGACCCAACCTTCATGACCTATAGGTGAGAGTAGGAACAAAGATTGACCAGTAGATCGAGCACTTCACCTTTTGGCTCAGCTCCCTTTTTGTCACAACAGTACGTAGAGTGAATGCAACACCGCCCCTGCTGCACCGATTCTCCGGCCAATCTCGCGCTCCATTGTCCCCTCACTTGTGAACAAGACCTTGCGGTACTTGAACTTCTTCACTTGGGGCAAGACCTCATTCCCTACCTGTAGTAGGCAATCCATTGGTTTCCTGCTGAGAACCATGTCCTCAGATTTACAGATGCTGATCCTCATCCCAGCCGCTTCACACTCGGCCCTGAACCGGTCCAGTGAGTGTTGGAGGTCACAGGCTGATGAAGCCAACAGAACCTTAACCTTTATTTAACCAGATAATAAAAACCCATTGAGATCAAGACCTCTTTCACAATGGTGACCTGGCCAAGAAAGACAGCAAAGACAAACCAAGTAACAAAACAAAACAACACAACCACCATAAAATACAAATACAAGCAGCTGACTAAAGGACACAAGAATTACTTTTTGCAGTAACAACAGTGATGCCGGTGGTCAGATTAGAGTTACCTAGTAACGTGTTACTCTAATCTGACCACTTTTTTTAGTAACGAGTAATCTAACGCATTAATCTTTCCAAATCAGTAATCAGATTAAAGTTACTTCTCCAAGTCACTGTGCGTTACTATTATTTTTCATTGTGGGTCGATAGCAGCATTAAACTTGGTCCGTGGGCAGGAGGTCGGGGTTCGACTTAACTACACTTAAGCGAGCTGTGAGCTTTTCAACCGTGGTTTTCTGCAACAGCTACGACTCGTCCTCACCTCTTAAAGCGCGGTGACAACAGCACACCTGCACTGAGCTTTACAAAGACATTTTTATGCTTTTTTTTCCCCGAGCCGCTCCGTATCTGCTCGCTAAAAACAGCTGATCCTCCGCGACGTGTCAACAACTAACACTATTTTCCACTCAAAAGCACCTAAACTCTCTTTCAGAGGACCATATGATGTGAAAACACAATAAAACTTTCTTACCTATAAATCTGGTCATGTTTTCTGTATAAATAAATGTTATTCATTCTTTGTGCTCAGACGCCAAAGCAGGGGCGAATCCAGATGGAATGGGGGTGTGGGGCAGGGATGTGCCCCCCCTCCCCACAACACACCTGGATTAAAGGTCCAGTTTTGAAGCCTTTTTTTACTACTACTACTACAACTACTAATACTACTTAAAATAATATTAATTTCGACAAGTAAAATCAATCAATCAATCAAATTTTATTTATAGAGCCCTTTTACAACACACAAGGTGCACAAAGTGCTTTCCATTAAAATCAAACAAGGAAAAGACAGTGTGCATAAACAGTTATTCAAAAAATAAAATGCAAATAAATAAACCATCACTGCTTAATAAGTATCAAAAGCCAGTCTGATCAAACGAGTTTTGAGTCGAGCTTTAAAAATATCAAAGTCTGTCATGGTTCTCATGTCAGGGGGAAGTTTGTTCCAGAGTCTAGGCCCAGCAACAGAAAAAGCTCGATCACCCCAGTGCTTATACCTGGTTCTTGGAACTTCCAGTAAAAGCTGGTCTGTAGACCTTAAGGCCCTGGTTGTGTTACGAATACACAACAGTTCGGAAAGGTAAGAAGGGGCAAGACTGTTAAGAGCTTTAAAAACAAAGAGCAAAATTTTAAAATCAGTTCTAAAAGAAACGGGGAGCTAATGAAGAGAATAAAGAACTGGAGTGATATGTTGGCGATGGGAAGTGTTTGTTAAAAAACGTACAGCTGCATTTTGAACCAATTGAAGCCGTTTGAGAGACGACTGGGAAATCCCAACATAAAGTGCATTGCAATAATCGATCTTCGAGCTGATAAAAGCATGAATGGTTTTCTCCAGGTCTGCATGGTTTAAAAAAGGTTTAACCTTTGCCAAGAGACACAACTGATAAAAACTGGTCCTGACCACACTATCAATCTTCCTGTTCCGGAGCACAGCGGTGTTTTGCTGTATCTGTTAATTTTGGCTCTCTGTTGGGACTGTTTACACAGAGACTGCTACCTGCTGCTTTGGACTTTGAACTAATAGTCTTTTTCAAGACTTTTTTACCTTTTTATTTTTTTTTTTTTTTTTTTTTTTTTTTTACTTTTTTACTTGACTCTACTGGTGGTCGGCTCTCACTGCGGTATTGTATCACTTCTTGTTCCGGAGCACAGCGGTGTTTTTCTGTATCTGTTAGCTGTTTGATCTGCGCAGTTAGATTGATCTAGTTATCTAGATTACGATTTGTTTCCCAGTGTAATCTTTACGTGCCTTAACTAAAGCACTCCTTCTGCTGAATCACCTCTAAATTATTTACACATTATTCGCTTTGCGTGTTTTTAGGAATCCGCTAGCTTAGCGTAGCTACTAGCTCTTAGCCGATTTAGCATGGCGGCTTCTCCTGTCTCTCCCGCACTTTTCTGCTCTGGGTGTGAAATGTTTAGTTATTCCTCGGCCTCCTTTAGCAGTAATGGTACTTGTAATAAGTGTAGCTTATTCGTAGCTTTGGAGGCCAGGCTGGGCGAATTGGAGACTCGGCTCCGCACCGTGGAAAATTCTACAGCTAGCAAGGCCCCTGTAGTCGGTGCGGACCAAGGTAGCTTAGCCGCCGTTAGTTCCCCCCTGGCAGATCCCGAGCAGCCGGGAAAGCAGGCCGACTGGGTGACTGTGAGGAGGAAGCGTAGCCCTAAACAGAAGCCCCGTGTACACCGCCAACCCGTTCACATCTTTAACCGTTTTTCCCCACTCGACGATACACCCGCCGAGGATCAAACTCTGGTTATTGGCGACTCTGTTTTGAGAAATGTGAAGTTAGCGACACCAGCAACCATAGTCAATTGTCTTCCGGGGGCCAGAGCAGGCGACATTGAAGGAAATTTGAAACTGCTGGCTAAGGCTAAGCGTAAATTTGGTAAGATTGTAATTCACGTCGGCAGTAATGACACCCGGTTACGCCAATCGGAGGTCACTAAAATTAACATTGAATCGGTGTGTAACTTTGCAAAAACAATGTCGGACTCTGTAGTTTTCTCTGGGCCCCTCCCCAATCAGACCGGGAGTGACATGTTTAGCCGCATGTTCTCCTTGAATTGCTGGCTGTCTGAGTGGTGTCCAAAAAATGAGGTGGGCTTCATAGATAATTGGCAAAGCTTCTGGGGAAAACCTGGTCTTGTTAGGAGAGACGGCAGCCATCCCACTTTGGATGGAGCAGCTCTCATTTCTAGAAATCTGGCCAATTTTCTTAAATCCTCCAAACCGTGACTATCCAGGGTTGGGACCAGGAAGCAGAGTTGTAGTCTTACACACCTCTCTGCAGCTTCTCTCCCCCTGCCATCCCCTCATTACCCCATCCCCGTAGAGACGGTGCCTGCTCCCAGACTACCAATAACCAGCAAAAATCTATTTAAGCATAAAAATTCAAAAAGAAAAAATAATATAGCACCTTCAACTGCACCACAGACTAAAACAGTTAAATGTGGTCTATTAAACATTAGGTCTCTCTCTTCTAAGTCCCTGTTGGTAAATGATATAATAATTGATCAACATATTGATTTATTCTGCCTAACAGAAACCTGGTTACAGCAGGATGAATATGTTAGTTTAAATGAGTCAACACCCCCGAGTCACACTAACTGTCAGAATGCTCGTAGCACGGGCCGGGGTGGAGGATTAGCAGCAATCTTCCATTCCAGCTTATTAATTAATCCAAAACCCAGACAGAGCTTTAATTCATTTGAAAGCTTGTCTCTTAGTCTTGTCCATCCAAATTGGAAGTCCCAAAAACCAGTTTTATTTGTTATTATCTATCGTCCACCTGGTCGTTACTGTGAGTTTCTCTGTGAATTTTCAGACCTTTTGTCTGACTTAGTGCTTAGCTCAGATAAGATAATTATAGTGGGCGATTTTAACATCCACACAGATGCTGAGAATGACAGCCTCAACACTGCATTTAATCTATTATTAGACTCTATTGGCTTTGCTCAAAAAGTAAATGAGTCCACCCACCACTTTAATCATATCTTAGATCTTGTTCTGACTTATGGTATGGAAATAGAAGACTTAACAGTATTCCCTGATAACTCCCTTCTGTCTGATCATTTCTTAATAACATTTACATTTACTCTGATGGACTACCCAGCAGTGGGGAATAAGTTTCATTACACTAGAAGTCTTTCAGAAAGCGCTGTAACTAGGTTTAAGGATATGATTCCTTCTTTATGTTCTCTAATGCCATATACCAACACAGTGCAGAGTAGCTACCTAAACTCTGTAAGGGAGATAGAGTATCTCGTCAATAGTTTTACATCCTCATTGAAGACAACTTTGGATGCTGTAGCTCCTCTGAAAAAGAGAGCTTTAAATCAGAAGTGTCTGACTCCGTGGTATAACTCACAAACTCGTAGCTTAAAGCAGATAACCCGTAAGTTGGAGAGGAAATGGCGTCTCACTAATTTAGAAGATCTTCACTTAGCCTGGAAAAAGAGTCTGTTGCTCTATAAAAAAGCCCTTCGTAAAGCTAGGACATCTTTCTACTCATCACTAATTGAAGAAAATAAGAACAACCCCAGGTTTCTTTTCAGCACTGTAGCCAGGCTGACAAAGAGTCAGAGCTCTATTGAGCTGAGTATTCCATTAACTTTAACTAGTAATGACTTCATGACTTTCTTTGCTAACAAAATTTTAACTATTAGAGAAAAAATTACTCATAACCATCCCAAAGACGTATCGTTATCTTTGGCTGCTTTCAGTGATGCCGGTATTTGGTTAGACTCTTTCTCTCCGATTGTTCTGTCTGAGTTATTCTCATTAGTTACTTCATCCAAACCATCAACATGTTTATTAGACCCCATTCCTACCAGGCTGCTCAAGGAAGCCCTACCATTATTTAATGCTTCGATCTTAAATATGATCAATCTATCTTTGTTAGTTGGCTATGTACCACAGGCTTTTAAGGTGGCAGTAATTAAACCATTACTTAAAAAGCCATCACTTGACCCAGCTATCTTAGCTAATTATAGGCCAATCTCCAACCTTCCTTTTCTCTCAAAAATTCTTGAAAGGGTAGTTGTAAAACAGCTAACTGATCATCTGCAGAGGAATGGTCTATTTGAAGAGTTTCAGTCAGGTTTTAGAATTCATCATAGTACAGAAACAGCATTAGTGAAGGTTACAAATGATCTTCTTATGGCCTCGGACAGTGGACTCATCTCTGTGCTTGTTCTGTTAGATCTCAGTGCTGCTTTTGATACTGTTGACCATAAAATTTTATTACAGAGATTAGAGCATGCCATAGGTATTAAAGGCACTGCGCTGCGGTGGTTTGAATCATATTTGTCTAATAGATTACAATTTGTTCATGTAAATGGGGAATCTTCTTCACAGACTAAAGTTAATTATGGAGTTCCACAAGGTTCTGTGCTAGGACCAATTTTATTCACTTTATACATGCTTCCCTTAGGCAGTATTATTAGACGGTATTGCTTAAATTTTCATTGTTACGCAGATGATACCCAGCTTTATCTATCCATGAAGCCAGAGGACACACACCAATTAGCTAAACTGCAGGATTGTCTTACAGACATAAAGACATGGATGACCTCTAATTTCCTGCTTTTAAACTCAGATAAAACTGAAGTTATTGTACTTGGCCCCACAAATCTTAGAAACATGGTGTCTAACCAGATCCTTACTCTGGATGGCATTACCCTGACCTCTAGTAATACTGTGAGAAATCTTGGAGTCATTTTTGATCAGGATATGTCATTCAAAGTGCATATTAAACAAATATGTAGGACTGCTTTTTTGCATTTACGCAATATCTCTAAAATCAGAAAGGTCTTGTCTCAGAGTGATGCTGAAAAACTAATTCATGCATTTATTTCCTCTAGGCTGGACTATTGTAATTCATTATTATCAGGTTGTCCTAAAAGTTCCCTAAAAAGCCTTCAGTTAATTCAAAATGCTGCAGCTAGAGTACTGACGGGGACTAGAAGGAGAGAGCATATCTCACCCATATTGGCCTCTCTTCATTGGCTTCCTGTTAATTCTAGAATAGAATTTAAAATTCTTCTTCTTACTTATAAGGTTTTGAATAATCAGGTCCCATCTTATCTTAGGGACCTCGTAGTACCATATTACCCCAATAGAGCGCTTCGCTCTCAGACTGCAGGCTTACTTGTAGTTCCTAGGGTTTGTAAGAGTAGAATGGGAGGCAGAGCCTTCAGCTTTCAGGCTCCTCTCCTGTGGAACCAGCTCCCAATTCAGATCAGGGAGACAGACACCCTCTCTACTTTTAAGATTAGGCTTAAAACTTTCCTTTTTGCTAAAGCTTATAGTTAGGGCTGGATCAGGTGACCCTGAACCATCCCTTAGTTATGCTGCTATAGACGTAGACTGCTGGGGGGTTCCCATGATGCACTGTTTCTTTTTCTTTTTGCTCTGTATGCACCACTCTGCATTTAATCATTAGTGATCGATCTCTGCTCCCCTCCACAGCATGTCTTTTTCCTGGTTCTCTCCCTCAGCCCCAACCAGTCCCAGCAGAAGACTGCCCCTCCCTGAGCCTGGTTCTGCTGGAGGTTTCTTCCTGTTAAAAGGGAGTTTTTCCTTCCCACTGTAGCCAAGTGCTTGCTCACAGGGGGTCGTTTTGACCGTTGGGGTTTTACATAATTATTGTATGGCCTTGCCTTACAATATAAAGCGCCTTGGGGCAACTGTTTGTTGTGATTTGGCGCTATATAAAAAAAAATTGATTGATTGATTGATTGATTATCAAATCTGAAGCCACTTTTTTTTACAGTGGCTTTCAGTTTAGCAGGCAGGTGGTTAAAATCAGTGGTGCAATCGCCAAATAAAATACATTCTGTCTTCTCTTCATTTAAATGGAGAAAATTTTGACCTAGCCATAACTTTATATCTGCAATACAGTTGATGAAGGCTTGAAGAGCACCTGCTGTGTTCGGGATCACAGGCAAATAAATCTGTAGATCATCTGCATAACAGTGAAAAGCAAGATTGTGCCTGGTTACAATAGATGCCAGTGGCAACATGTACAATGAAAATAATAAATAGCCAAGAATCGAGCCTTGAGGCACACCGCAAAGCAAAGGCACAACGGAGGAAGATAAATCACCGATCGTTACAGAAAACGTTTGGTTGGCTAGGTACAATTTGAACCATTTCAGTGCTGTGCCAAGAATGCCAACACACTGGTCAAGTCGTGATAAAAGAATAGAATGGTCGACTCTATCAAATGCTGCTGTCAAATCCAACATTACTAAAATAACAGGGCACTTGGTATCAATGGACAGAGCAATGTCATTGTTTAGAGAGAATTTAAATGTTGTGTGGGCCGCCAGAAGAGGAGGTACTGCTGGCCCACCACCAGAGGGCGCCCTGCCTGAAGTGCGGGCTTCAGGCACGAGAGGGCGCAGTCACCTCACAGGAGCAGCCAGGGTGACAGCTGTCACGCATCACCTGCAACAGCTGTTACCCATCATCTGATCAGCAGGGGAATATCAGCAGGACGACGCCTCCACCTCTTTGCCGAGATATCGTTCTACCTGGAAGGTAACGTGCTCAGCTGACTGGTTAACAGTGATCTTTTGTGACTTTTGTGAGTTGTTTAGCTGACTCCTTTTCCAACAAGTGGTGGAGGTAGTTTTCCTGCCGTGCGGATTCCTGGGTGCAGACGCACCCACATTTAATTGTTCTTTTGTTCCTCGCCAGCAGTACCAGGTCCGACACGCGAAGGCAGTGGCCACCTGGGAGTTCGGGACTTGGCGGCTCCAGTATTCCCGGGGTCTGGTGGCGGAGGAAATCATGTGGTTCCGGTTCTGCTTTGGACAGACGTCTCCTATCTTCGAGCCTGCCCACACGACACCTTTTGTGATTTGGCTTTTGTCTATTGATGTAATCTGATTGTATTTGTTGTGCCCATTCACAACAGTAAAGTGTTGTTATTTGACCTCATCCATTGTCCGTTCATTTGCGCCCCCTGTTGTGGGTCCGTGTACCTACACTTTCCCAACATTAAATGTTAGAAAAATGTTAGAATGAATTTAATAGTTACATTTGTAAACAATGTAGGTTCGAAATAGAAAGTTTTACTGTTACAGTGCTGTCAACAGTTAAATATGAGGTCAAGAAAGAGGTCTTTATTTTACTTTTTATAAAACAAGTATTTATTTTCATTGAAGTCAAGAAAGGGTGACTATAAAGTGAGTTTTGGCAAAACAAGTACGCGTGGAGGAGCTGTTAGAGGACAAGTTTGGACATGCTTACCAGTCGAGTGAGTATAAGAGAACTTGTGGAGAGCTGGACATGTCCCAACTTGTCCTCTAACACTCCTAAACGGAGGTGTTCCTTTGTCTCGCTTCATCAGCGAATCGGTCGTGATGCGCGAAGCCTCCGCGCGGCTTTCCATGAGAAAATCTCATGTTAAAAGTGAAATCTGCTGGAAAATGGCTGATGTCCAGCTCTTGTGATAACCAGAGAAAGAGCACACGACGGTCTTGTATCCACAGAGCCATCAGCTTAGAAATGATCCAGTGGTTTGTGCCGCGACATCGCAGCTCAGAGCACGGCGCACCGACCATCCTTAAAGGGGTCCCTAAAGCTGTAGTTAAAGTCCTTATTCTCTGTGAAGCCCGTAAAATTTTCACCGAAAGCCAGATAAATTTTTCGAATGGTTTCCAGGTGCCAGTCTCTAACACCTTCTGAAAAAATTCTGATGGAATAAAAGTCCTTTTCATTCCGCCATTCCAGACAATGAAAATCCGACGATGGGGCGGGACCACTCCTTCCACAAGGCGTGGAAAAACTCACGCATGCGCACGAGGGTTCAAGCCTGTCTGACGTAAAAACATATGAATGAAATCCATATAGTTTTTTAAAAAAATAAAAAGGACCGTTACTTTATGGACAGACCTTGTATATATATATATATATATATATATATATATATATATATATATATATATATATATATATATACACACACATACATATATGACTTTATTTTGACATGAAACGCGATCCTCTCAAAACGAGACCCTATTTAGGAAATCAAACACCCCTCCCTTCTTCTTCTTCTTCTTCTTCTTCTGTGGCGTTTAACAGCAGCCAGCATCCTTATTGTTGCACTGCTGCCACCTTGTTATGTGTCGGACGCAGCCCGGAGAACCGACCAGCGTTTGAAGGACCCAGTATGAAATAAGGAGAGCACGGTACAAAGGATAACTAAATTTAATTACATAACAATGATGTGGAAAATATAACAAAAGAGTGCACGGTCTGGCGTGGTGGTGAAACGGTGTGCTCCCAGCAGCACTAATGGTCCGGAGCCAGAAACTGTTCGGACCCAAGGACCCCGCCGACACCCCCCAGGTGGCCGCGACAAACCGAGTCTGTGAAAGAAGAAATTATCATGTGAGTCCACACTCCACACACAGAGAGACCGCTCAAAAGTGTTCACAAACAGCAAACACTTCCTGGCTTAATTACTAATCAGCTTCCCACCCTGCAGGCATGGAACACCCTGTTCACAAACTCAACTGCAGTGGAAGCTGATTAAACGACTAACATAACAGCTCAATATAATAAGGTGTGAGGGACACCACATTTACTGACTGTATAAATGTTAGTCACAAAACCTAACGTACCTCAGGAAGTGTGCTGACGAGCGTGAGACCTCACCCCCTCCTCTTTCACAGACCATGCATCAAACCTGGACGTTCTCTGCATCCACTGATGATGAGATGGCTCTCGAGACGATGATCTCACCCGTCTGGTCACAAGGTCGAGTCTCTGGCAAATACACACTGTGTACTCCAGACTTAAATGCCACCATGCTGCAATCTGTGTAGATGCACCACAGCTGTGAGTCCTGACGAGCTGCACTTGATCAGCCTCAGGTGATCAGGGTGAGGTCCTGAAAACTCAGCCACACAGCCACTCAGTCCTAAACGCGTACCACCTGGAAGGAAAAACAAAAGACAGCACAGAAGACAGAAACAAAAGGCAGCCAGGCCCCCCCAGCCATACAACACACCTGCTGCATCAGTCTGTGATAGCAGCACTAAATCCTCTGGATGAGACCAGTGTCTTTCAAATATTTTAAAGACAAAACTTCCACCTCTCACTTGACCTTATGGCTAAAATACTTCCTACAGAAACTTCTTTCAGGCCTTACAATTGATTTCCTTTAATAGATAAACCAATCAAAAATGATGAGATATATTTTGTAAAATAAAATATTTTGAGCTAAAATTAAAGCGCGGTGCTAAATACTGTACAGGTATATTCAGTGGTTATGATTTTTATTATTTATATTATAACTGGTGGCATTTGAAAGTGCTGAATTCTGGTGATGGCATTTCGCACTTTATTTAGAATTCAGTTGGTCTGGTTTTGGTATTTGGCTTTAATATGTGGTATTGATCTGGTGATGGTCTTTTTTAATTACATTTTTTTAGCTCTCAATTTTCTATAGGAATACAATCTTCCTACAGGCGCTGCACTAGTATTAATAATAGTGTGAATGTTATAGAGTTTAGAATAGAATAGAATTCCCTTTATTGTCATGATACAAAATGTACAGTGACACTGGAGAGAGCTTCTCCTTTGACAGTGCAAACAGATAAAGTAAATAAAAAAAAGTATAAATAGATCAAACATCCTACAGGACAGTTCAATGTACACTGTTCCCGTATCCAGGTATCACAGTGTTGTGATGACCTTCATCTCAGGTGTGATTACGTTACTACACTGGGTGGGAACAGTCAGCTCATTCCTGATGAGGTCAACCACAAACATTATCTGTTATTATTAATGATTATTAGTAATATGCTTGTAACCAGTTGTCTTCTAACACTGATATTCTTGTCACTCGTCGATGTGAAAACAAACACCATCCTGCTTCTGTATCAGTCTGATTTCACCTCAGCTGAACTGTGGACTGATGTTTGCCGATTGAAACGATCTGTCGGGTTATAATGAGCTGCATTGTGTTCAGAGATACAAAGTCTTTGTGTTCAGATGTCATCAGGTGTCAAACTGCATCTGTGAGTAAACCTTTAGTGAAAAACTGCCTCCATTGGAGCGTGGATGATGACAGTGAGGGAAAACAGCAATAAATGGCAGCCCTGTAAATTTTCATAAGCGCCGCATCGCTGCTCGTGAGTTCTGACTGTCCGCCAACTCTGCCTGTCTTATTTCTGAAAAAATGTCCTCTTAAGTGTCAAAAAAGGCAGAAACTGTCCAAACTGATGACATGTTAATGGTCCTCATTTGTTTAATTGTAAATTAAAACATGATATAATTAATGTTTCTGTGTATTTGTGTTTTTTTTATCAGAATGTTCAGAAAACAGCAGTCCCACTGTGATGGATTCTCCACGCCAAGGATCAGTCACCAACATAGAAAGTCCTGAACCAGGAGAGACCAGCGACGAAGACGCACTGAGCTACAAAGACTACTACCCCCATATCTACCACCGCAGGGTAAATATACACTGTACTGTTCCATATCTACCACCGCAGGGTAAATATACACTGTACTGTTCCATATCTACCACCGCAGGGTAAATATACACTGTACTGTTCCATGACTACCACCGCAGGGTAAATATACACTGTACTGTTCCATATCTACCACCGCAGGGTAAATATACACTGTACTGTTCCATGACTACCACCGCAGGGTAAATATACACTGTACTGTTCCATATCTACCACCGCAGGGTAAATATACACTGTACTGTTCCATGACTACCACCGCAGGGTAAATATACACTGTACTGTTCCATATCTACCACCGCAGGGTAAATATACACTGTACTGTTCCATATCTACCACCGCAGGGTAAATATACACTGTACTGTTCCATGACTACCACCGCAGGGTAAATATACACTGTACTGTTCCATATCTACCACCGCAGGGTAAATATACACTGTACTGTTCCATATCTACCACCGCAGGGTAAATATACACTGTACTGTTCCATGACTACCACCGCAGGGTAAATATACACTGTACTGTTCCATGACTACCACCGCAGGGTAAATATACACTGTACTGTTCCATATCTACCACCGCAGGGTAAATATACACTGTACTGTTCCATGACTACCACCGCAGGGTAAATATACACTGTACTGTTCCATGACTACCACCGCAGGGTAAATATACACTGTACTGTTCCATATCTACCACCGCAGAGTAAATATACACTGTACTGTTCCATGACTACCACCGCAGGGTAAATATACACTGTACTGTTCCATATCTACCACCGCAGGGTAAATATACACTATACTGTTCCATGACTACCACCGCAGGGTAAATATACACTATACTGTTCCATATCTACCACCGCAGGGTAAATATACACTGTACTGTTCCATGACTACCACCGCAGGGTAAATATACACTGTACTGTTCCATATCTACCACCGCAGGGTAAATATACACTGTACTGTTCCATGACTACCACCGCAGGGTAAATATACACTGTACTGCTCCATATCTACCACCGCAGGGTAAATATACACTGTACTGTTCCATGACTACCACCGCAGGGTAAATATACACTGTACTGCTCCATATCTACCACCGCAGGGTAAATATACACTGTACTGTTCCATGACTACCACCGCAGGGTAAATATACACTGTACTGTTCCATATCTACCACCGCAGGGTAAATATACACTGTACTGTTCCATGACTACCACCGCAGGGTAAATATACACTATACTGTTCCATGACTACCACCGCAGGGTAAATATACACTATACTGTTCCATATCTACCACCGCAGGGTAAATATACACTGTACTGTTCCATGACTACCACCGCAGGGTAAATATACACTGTACTGTTCCATATCTACCACCGCAGGGTAAATATACACTGTACTGTTCCATGACTACCACCGCAGGGTAAATATACACTGTACTGTTCCATGACTACCACCGCAGGGTAAATATACACTATACTGTTCCATATCTACCACCGCAGGGTAAATATACACTGTACTGTTCCATGACTACCACCGCAGGGTAAATATACACTGTACTGTTCCATATCTACCACCGCAGGGTAAATATACACTATACTGTTCCATGACTACCACCGCAGGGTAAATATACATACAATGTACTACTCCATATCTACCACCGCAGGGTA
This sequence comes from Thalassophryne amazonica, assembly GCF_902500255.1. Taxonomy (NCBI): domain Eukaryota; kingdom Metazoa; phylum Chordata; class Actinopteri; order Batrachoidiformes; family Batrachoididae; genus Thalassophryne; species Thalassophryne amazonica. The sequence goes on along the minus strand of NC_047110.1, from coordinate 115,306,783 downwards.
AATATACACTGTACTGCTCCATATCTACCACCGCAGGGTAAATATACACTGTACTGTTCCATGACTACCACCGCAGGGTAAATATACACTGTACTACTCCATATCTACCACCGCAGGGTAAATATACACTGTACTACTCCATATCTACCACCGCACAGTAAATATACACTGTACTGTTCCATATCTACCACCGCAGGATAAATATCAATCAATCAATCAATCAACTTTTTTCTTGTATAGCGCCAAATCACAACAAACAGTTGCCCCAAGGCGCTCCACTTTGCAAGGCAAGGCCATACAATAATTATGAAACACAGTCTACGTCTAAAGCAACATAACCAAGGGATGGTCCAGGGTCACCCGATCCAGCCCTAACTATAAGCCTTAGCGAAAAGGAAAGTTTTAAGCCTAATCTTAAAAGTAGAGAGGGTATCTGTCTCCCTGATCTGAATTGGGAGCTGGTTCCACAGGAGAGGAGCCTGAAAGCTGAAGGCTCTGCCTCCCATTCTACTCTTACAAACCCTAGGAACTACAAGTAAGCCCGCAGTCTGAGAGCGAAGCGCTCTAATGGGGTAATATGGTACTACGAGGTCCCTAAGATAAGATGGGACCTGATTATTCAAAACCTTATAAGTAAGAAGAAGAATTTTAAATTCTATTCTAGCATTAACAGGAAGCCAATGAAGGGAGGCCAACACGGGTGAGATATGCTCTCTCCTGCTAGTCCCCGTCAGTACTCTAGCTGCAGCATTCTGAACCAACTGAAGGCTTTTTAGGGAACTTTTAGGACAACCTGGGTAAATATACACTGTACTGTCCCATATCTACCACTGCACGGTAAATATACACTGTACTGTTCCATATCTACCACCGCAGGGTAAATATACACTGTACTACTCCATATCTACCACCGCAGGATAAATATACACTGTACTGTTCCATATCTACCACCGCAGGGTAAATATACACTGTACTACTCCATATCTACCACCGCAGAATAAATATACACTGTACTGTTCCATTTCTACCACCGCAGGGTAAATATATGTACACTGTACTACTCCATATCTACCACCGCAGGGTAAATATACACTGTACTGTTCCATATCTACCACCACAGGGTAAATATACACTGTACTACTCCCATGACTACCACCGCAGGGTAAATATACACTGTACTGCTCCATATCTACCACCGCAGGGTAAATATACACTGTACTGTTCCATATCTACCACCGCAGGGTAAATATACACTGTACTGTTCCATATCTACCACGGCAGGATAAAGGATAAATATACACTGTACTGTTCCATATCTACCACGGCAGGATAAATATACTCTGTAATGTTCCATATCTACCACAGCAGGATAAATATACACTGTACTGTTCCATATCTACAACCGCAGGGTAAATATACACTGTACTACTCCATATCTACCACCGCAGGGTAAATATACACTGTACTGTTCCATATCTACCACCGCAGGATAAATATACACTGTACTGTTCCATTTCTACCACCACAGGGTAAATATATGTACACTGTACTACTCCATATCTACCACCGCAGGGTAAATATGCACTGTACTGTTCCATATCTACCACCGCAGGGTAAATATACACTGTACTGCTCCATATCTACCACCGCAGGGTAAATATACACTGTACTGTTCCATAGCTACCACCACAGTACAGTGTATATATGGTATTTTTAATCTGGTTTTATGGGTTACCCATGTTGTCCGTGAAGAACAGGAAAAGGACTATTTGCTTCTTTTCTTTGGGGCTAAAACAGACAGGGATCTGAGGAGGCGAGAGGGAGAACAGGTGACTTTTGGAGGATGTCCAGACAGGTTTATGGGAAGCTTCAGAGTGCTGAGTTCGATCAGAAACAGATTAGATTAGATTAATCTTTACTGTCACTGTGCAGGTACAGAGCCAATGAAATGCAGCTGACATCTAACCAGAAGTGCAAAAGAAGCATTAAATACCAAGTTCAACTGAGTAATATGTACAGTTAGGAGTGAGGAAGACTAACAGGAGGTGGATAATATACAGATGGGTATTACAGTAATATATATACAGAGGACTACAGTGACATACACATATCAGTATGTACAATAGCATATATATATATATATATATATATATATATATATATATATATATAGAGAGAGAGAGAGAGAGAGAGAGAGAGAGAGAGAGAGAGAGAGAGAGAGAGAGAGAGAGAGAGAACAGAGACGTTTCAGAAGACCTCGGGATCAGCAGTTTATCTGGACATTCCACTGCTAAAGGAGATTGTAATGAAAGATGTGCGGACGGATTGGCGCGCCGCCACAGGAAAAACACCTCTGTTGGAAGCCTTAAGGACAAGTTGGAACATGTCCAGCTGTTAAACAATTTCTCAGATACTCACTCTACTGAAAGCCATCAAAAGCTGCCTGGTTTTTACAAACGGTTATCAACACGGAGGTGTTTTTTCTGTGGCGGTGCACCACGCCGGCTGCCTGCCAACGCGCGGACCCATCCGCACGTCTTTCATTACAAAATCTCCTTTAACAGTGGAATGTCTGGGTAGACTGCTGATCCCGAGCTCTTCTGAAACTTCTCTGTTCTCTCACGACGTCCTGGGTCAACAGAGGCTTAAATTTGGAGGTTTTCAGCTCGAAACAGGCTGACGACAGCGGCTCAGGGCGCGGCACGACGTCCCGCTCCATGGGAAGTCCTTAAAGTGACAGTAAGACTCCATAATCTCTCATCAGCCCTTAAAATTTTCACAGAAAACCAACTGAATTTCTCGAATGGTGTCCACTTCGATCTGCCTCACAGGTTCTGAAAAAATTTTGATAAAGCAAAGCGCCAGTCTCTCAGAAAGAAGTCAGACAAAGGAATTCCGATGAGGGGGGTGGACCACTCCTCACTCAAAGACTGCCCACAGGCGAATGACGTAACCAACAGGCGTGAAAAAACTCTCGCATGCCCACGAGGGTTCAAGCTTGTCTGATGTAATCGCACGTGATTCAAATCCATATAGTTTTTGAAAAAAATAAAAAGGTCCGATACTTTTCTCACAGACCTCGTATATATATATACGAGGTCTGTGAGAAAAGTATCCGACCTTATTATTTTTTTTCAAAAACTATACGGATTTGATTCATATGTTTTTATGTCAGCCAAGCTTGAACCTTCGTGCGCAAAAATGAGTTTTTTCACGCCTGTCGGTTGCGTCATTCGCCTGTGGGCAGGCTTTGAGTGAGCACTGCTCCACCCCTCTTGTCTTGTTTCATTGCGAGGAAATGGCGGAATGATTTGGGCTTTTTTTCCATCAGAAGTTTTTCAGAAACTGTTAGAGACAGGCAGCTGGAAACCATTCGAAAAATTTATCTGGCTTTCGGTGAAAATTTTACAGGCTTCACAGAGAATAAGGAGTGTTACTACAGCTTTAAGGACGGCCCACAATGGTGCACGGCGCGCTGCGCTCCGAGCCGCCATCGAGAGGCAGAAAACACCACATCATTTCTAAACGGATGGCTGTGTGGAGCCGGGACCGTCGTGTGCAATTTCTCTGGTTATCACAAATCAAATCAAATCAAATCAATTTTATTTATATAGCGCCAAATCACAACAAACAGTTGCCCCAAGGAGCTTTACATTGTAAGGCAAAGCCATACAATAATTACGGAAAAACCCCAACGGTCAAAACGACACCCTGTGAGCAAGTACTTGGCGACAGTGGGAAGGAAAAACTCCCTTTTAACAGGAAAAAACCTCCAGCAGAACCAGGCTCAGGGAGGGGCAGTCTTCTGCTGGGACTGGTTGGGGCTGAGGGAGAGAACCAGGAAAAAGACATGCTGTGGAGGGGAGCAGAGATCAATCACTAATGATTAAATGCAGAGTGGTGCATACAGAGCAAAAGAGAAAGAAACACTCAGTGCATCATGGGAACCCCCAGCAGTCTAAGTCTATAGCAGCATAACTAAGGGATGGTTCAGGGTCACCTGATCCAGCCCTAACTATAAGCTTTAGCAAAAAGGAAAGTTTTAAGCCTAATCTTAAAAGTAGAGAGGGTGTCTGTCTCCCTGATCTGAATTGGGAGCTGGTTCCACAGGAGAGGAGCCTGAAAGCTGAAGGCTCTGCCTCCCATTCTACTCTTACAGACCCTAGGAACTACAAGTAAGCCTGCAGTCTGAGAGCGAAGCGCTCTATTGGGGTGATATGGTACTATGAGGTCCCTAAGATAAGATGGGACCTGATTATTCAAAACCTTATAAGTAAGAAGAAGAATTTTAAATTCTATTCTAGAATTAACAGGAAGCCAATGAAGAGAGGCCAATATGGATGAAATATGCTCTCTCCTTCTAGTCCCCGTCAGTACTCTAGCTGCAGCATTTTGAATTAACTGAAGGCTTTTCAGGGAACTTTTACGACAACCTGATAATAATGAATTACGATAGTCCAGCCTAGAGGAAATAAATGCATGAATTAGTTTTTCAGCATCACTCTGAGACAAGACCTTTCTAATTTTAGAGAAATTGTGCAAATGCAAAAAAGCAGTCCTACATATTTGTTTAATATGCACATTGAATGACATATCCTGATCAAAAATGACTCCAAGATTTCTCACAGTATTACTAGAGGTCAGGGTAATGCCATCCAGAGTAACGATCTGGTTAGACACCATGTTTCTAAGATTTGTGGGGCCAAGTACAATAACTTCAGTTTTATCTGAGTTTAAAGGCAGGAAATTAGAGGTCATCCATGTCTTTATGTCTGTAAGACAATCCTGCAGTTTAGCTAATTGGTGTGTGTCCTCTGGCTTCATGGATAGATAAAGCTGGGTATCATCTGCGTAACAATGAAAATTTAAGCAATGCTGTCTAATAATACTGCCTAAGGGAAACATGTATAAAGTGAATAAAATTGGTCCCAGCACAGAACCTTTTGGAACTCCATAATTAACCTTAGTCTGTGAAGAAGATTCCCCATTTACACGAACAAATTGTAATCTATTAGATAAATATGATTCAAACCACCGCAGCGCAGTGCCTTTAATACCTACGGCATGCTCTAATCTCTGTAATAAAATTTTATGGTCAACAGTATCAAAAGCAGCACTGAGGTCTAACAGAACAAGCACAGAGATGAGTCCACTGTCTGAGGCCATAAGAAGATCATTTGTAACCTTCACTAATGCTGTTTCTGTACTATGATGAATTCTGAAACCTGACTGAAACTCTTCAAATAGACCATTCCTCTGCAGATGATCAGTTAGCTGTTTTACAACTACCCTTTCAAGAATTTTTGAGAGAAAAGGAAGGCTGGAGATTGGCCTATAATTAGCTAAGATAGCTGGGTCAAGTGATGGCTTTTTGAGTAATGGTCTAATTACTGCCACCTTAAAAGCCTGTGGTACATAGCCAACTAATAAAGATAGATTGATCATATTTAAGATCAAAGCATTAATTAATGGTAGGGCTTCCTTGAGCAGCCTGGTAGGAATGGGGTCTAATAGACATGTTGATGGTTTGGAGGAAGTAACTAATGAAAATAACTCAGACAGAACAATCTGAGAGAAAGAGTCTAACCAAATACCGGCATCACTGAAAGCAGCCAAAGATAATGATATGTCTTTGGGATGGTTATGAGTAATTTTTTCTCTAATAGTTAAAATTTTATTAGCAAAGAAAGTCATGAAGTCATTACTAGTTAAAGTTAAAGGAATACTCGGCTCAATAGAGCTCTGACTCTGTCAGCCTGGCTACAGTGCTGAAAAGAAACCTGGGGTTGTTCTTATTTTCTTCAATTAGTGATGAGTAGTAAGATGTCCTAGCTTTACGGAGGGCTTTTCAGGCAGTCAGGCACTTCTGATTTAAAGCTCTCTTTTTCAGAGGAGCTACAGCATCCAAAGTTGTCTTCAATGAGGATGTAAAACTATTGATGAGATACTCTATCTCTGGTATATGGCATTAGAGAACATAAAGAAGGAATCATATCCTTAAACCTAGTTTCAGTGCTTTCTGAAAGACTTCTAGTGTAATGAAACTTATTCCCCACTGCTGGATAGTCCATCAGAGTAAATGTAAATGTTATTAAGAAATGATCAGACAGAAGGGAGTTTTCAGGGAATGCTGTTAAGTCTTCAATTTCCATACCATAAGTCAGAACAAGATCTAAGATATGATTAAAGTGGTGGGTGGACTCATTTACATTTTGAGCAAAGCCAATTGAGTCTAATAATAGATTAAATGCAGTGTTGAGGCTGTCATTGTCAGCATCTGTGTGGATGTTAAAATCGCCCACTATAATTATCTTATCTGAGCTAAGCACTAAGTCAGACAAAAGGTCAGAAAATTCACAGAGAAACTCACAGTAACGACCAGGTGGACGATAGATAATAACAAATAAAACTGGTTTTTGGGACTTCCAATTTGGATGGACAAGACTAAGAGTCAAGCTTTCAAATGAATTAAAGCTCTGTCTGGGTTTTTGATTAATTAATAAGCTGGAATGGAAGATTGCTGCTAATCCTCCGCCTCGGCCCATGCTATGAGCATTCTGGCAGTTAGTGTGACTCGGGGGTGTTGACTCATTTAAACTAACATATTCATCCTGCTGTAACCAGGTTTCTGTAAGGCAGAATAAATCAATATGTTGATCAATTATTATATCATTTACTAACAGGGACTTAGAAGAGAGAGACCTAATGTTTAATAGACCACATTTAACTGTTTTAGTCTGTGGTGCAGTTGAAGGTGCTATATTATTTTTTCTTTTTGAATTTTTATGCTTAAATAGATTTTTGCTGGTTATTGGTGGTCTGGGAGCAGGCACCGTCTCTACGGGGATGGGGTAATGAGGGGATGGCAGGGGGAGAGAAGCTGCAGAGAGGTGTACATCAGCTGGACAAGAGCTGGACATGAGCCATTTTCTGGCAGATTTCACTTTTAACAAGAGATTTTGTCATGGAAAGCCGCGTGGAGGCTTCGTGAGTCACTACCGATTCGCTGATGAAGCGAGACAAAGGAACACCTCCGTTTCGGAGTGCCAGAGGACAAGCCCAGCTCTCCACAATTTCTCTTATACTCACTCAACTGGTAAGCACTGAAAGCCGAGATAGACATGTCCCAACTTGTCCCCTGGCACTTAGCCAGGGGACAAGCTGTAGTAACAGCGCCTCCGTGATGAAGTCTCATGGGACATGTTGTAACATGCCCAGCTCGTCCACCATTTGGAAGATTCAGATGGCTTTCGGTGGCTTTTCAGTCATGTGACTATCCGAGAAATTGTGAACAAGCTGGACATGTCAGGGCATGTTACAACATGTGCTGTGAGGTTTCAACATGGTGGCGCTGTTGCTGCGCCATCAGCTTCGTGCCGATGAATTTCGCTGCAACTCTTGTCATGGCAAAATCTTCTGTCACAGTGGAATGTACCGAAAAAGTGCTGATGTCCACCTCTTCCACAATTTCTCAGATAGTCACACGACGGTCCCACATCACCACAGCGTTCACTTTGGAAATGATCTGGTCATTTCAGCGTGTTGATGCCGATCAGAGCGTGGCTCGCTCTCCACCGTTGTGCGGCCGTCTTTAAATCGGTTGTACCGCTCCTTAATCTGTGTGATGCCCAGAGGATCGTCACCAAAAGCCGTCTGAATAATCCGAATGGTTTCCACCTGGCTGTCACCCAGTTTGTGGCAAAATTTGATGCAGTCGCACTGCACCAGTTGTTCCACCATTTTCCTTGCAAAGAAAAAATGATGAGAGACTCCACCCATCCTCACACAAAGGCAAGCAAATGACGCAACCGACAGGCGTGAAAAAAAATCACGTATGTGCACGAAGGTTCAAGGTTGGCTCATGCAAGCACACGTGATTCAAATCCATCAGGTTTTTGGAAAAAATAAAAAGGTCGGATACTTTTCTAACAGACCTCGTGTATAAATATATATATATATATATATATATATATATAAACTACAGAGGATCTTCAGACAGCACAAAATCCCAGTTTACTTTAAACCTGTTAACACCTTGAGACAGAAATTAGTTCACCCTAAGTACAGGATGTGTTGTATGGCTGGGGGGCCTGGCTGCCTTTTTGTTTCTGTCTTTTGTTTTTCCTTCCAGATAGCTTGCATTTGGGACTGAGTGGCTGTGTAGCTGTGTTTATCAGGACCTCACCCTGATCACCTGCGGCTCGTCAGGACTCACAGCTGTGGTGCATCTACATGGATTGGAACATGGTGGCATTTAAGACTGGAGTACACAGTGTGTATTTGCCAGAGACTCGACCTTGTGACCAGACGGGTGAGATCGTCTTCTCGGGAGCCATCTCATCATCAGTGGATGCAGAGAACGTCCAGGTTTGATGCATGGTCTGTGAAAGAGGAGAGGGTGAGGTCTCACGCTCGTCAGCACACTTCCTGAGGTACGTTAGATTTTGTGACTAACATTTATACAGTCAGTAAATGTGGTGTCCCTCACACCTTATTATATTGAGCTGTATGTTGGTCGTTTAAATCAGCTTCCACTGCAGTGGAGTTTTGTGAACAGGGTGTTCTATGCCTGCAGGGTGGGAAGCTGATTTGCAATTAAGCCAGGAAGTGTTTGCTGTTTGTGCACCTTTGAGCGTTTCTCTCTGTGTGTTGAGTGTGGACTCACATAATGATTCCTTCTTTCACAGACTCGGTTTGTCGCGGCCACCTGGGGGGTGTCGGCGGGGTCCTTGGGTCCGAACCAGTTCTGGCTCCGGACCGTTAGCGCTGCTGGGAGCGCACCGCAAAACCACCACGCCAGACCGCGCACTTTTATATTTGTCACAGCACTGTTATGTTCATTAAACTCTGTTATCCTTTGTACCATGCTCTGCTTATTTTATACTGGGTCCTTCAAACGCTGATCGGTTCTCCGGGCTGCGTCCGACACATAACAGTAGTCTCTGGCCAAACATCGCGGACCCAGCGGTAGCAGAGACGGTAACGCGCCGGGAAGGCGGCAGCAGACGTTCAGAAGTTATCCGGATCAGTTGCGGGTGCTCTCCGCCCGGATGGTGCGTGTTTGAGAACCCATTACTGAATACTGATTCGTGCTCTCTTGCAGCCGTGTTCCTGTGTGTGCCTTATCCGTGGGTCGTGGTGGAGTGTGACTGGCGACGGCTTCGCGTCGCACTTCGACCGGATAAGAGGTTTGAACGGGAGCTGCAGGAGTGGGTCTGTAATGGGTGAACGCGCACGGCGGAGCTCTGTGGCACGGGTCGCGGTGCTTCCTGTGTTACAGTCGTAGCCCCGTTTCCCCGGGTAATGATAGCTACTGCGTCTGTTGTGTCAGCTCCGGTGTTATTTAGTTGAATCACATTTTTGGTTGTGTGCTGCTCACAGAAAGGCAGCATGAGTTTGTTTTCTCAGTTACCAAAGGGGGTTTTTCATTTTTAGCACTTTGGCTCCCTCTTTTGGTGATTGAGTCACATTACTGTCAAGCTCTTAAGTTGGAACAGGTGTGTTCCATTTGTTTGAGCTTGACGGTATAAATCACTTATTTGTTTTGTGTTGGTTCATTTTTTGTGGGTGTTTTTTGAGTTGGTTTTTGTGTGGGGTTTTTATTTTTACACTATTTAGTGTCTGGGGTCGTGACCCTGCAGTTCTGTCTGGAGCAAAAAAAAAAGAGGACCCAAGCAACTTTATGTTAGTCTGTTAGTCTTTCTTTTTATTTCTTTCAGTTTCACCTCCCAGGGTTTGATGGGACGGTCCCCTGGGGGGTCATGGGGGGGTAATTGGGTTGTTTTTTTTTTTTGTTTTGTTTTTGTTATGCCCTCTCTTCTCCTCTGACTCCAGCCGGGTGAGCCGTAGAGTCGGCGTTGCTGGAGTGGTGCAGTTTGGTTATGCTGGGCGTTTCCCAGGTAACCTCTGCACCCGGGAGGGGGGGGGGGGGGTTTGGGGCATTTTCTTTTTGTTTTGCCCTCAGGGTTTGACTGTGGTGTCCTCTGGGGGGGAAAGGGCTGTGGGTCCATCTAGCCATAGACGGCCGGGGCTGGGTCCGTTGGTCATGAGGAGAGGCGTCTCCTGGGGTTGATGGAACGGTCCTCTGGGAGGCGCTGGGAGTCCCCGTGGGTGACGTTGGATCCCAGAGGGACCTTGGCTGTGGTTATTACTCCTGGAGCTGGCGGGATGTCCTCTGGGGGGTGTTGGTCCCTACATGTCGTTAGGGGGGGGGTGGGGGGTGGTGGTAGCAGTTTTATTTGCAAGCTTAAGTTTGGGTTTTTCTTTTCTCCCCTTCCCGGGGTTTGATGGAACGGTCCTCTGGGGGGGGGGGGGGGGGGGGGGGGTGTTTTGGTTGTTTGTGTTTGTCTTTTTTGTTTTATGACTAATCAGACTGTGAACATGGTTGGACAAAGGCTGACCGCACAGGTTCAAGAACTCCTGGCCACACCTGTGCTAATTGACTGATAGAAACAAGGGCAAAGATGCAGCCAGAGGAGAAGACATCTACCGTTCTGTTAGATGAAGATTCTGTTGGAAGATGAATGCGGATACGGTTTCCAGCCATGGTCCCTGGAGGGGGGTGTTTCTCCTGGGCCAGGTTTGTGTGGTCGCCGGGAGGCTTCCCGTGAGGGTGGGGTACTGTTGTATGGCTGGGGGGGCCTGGCTGCCTTTTTGTTTCTGTCTTTTGTTTTTCCTTCCAGGTGGCTTGCATTTGGGACTGAGTGACTGTGTAGCTGAGTTTATCAGGACCTCACCCTGATCACCTGCGGCTCATCAGGACTCACAGCTGTGGTGCATCTACATGGATTGGAACATGGTGGCATTTAAGACTGGAGTACACAGTGTGTATTTGCCAGAGACTCGACCTTGTGACCAGATGGGTGAGATCGTCGTCTCGGGAGCCATCTCATCATCAGTGGATGCAGAGAACGTCCAGGTTTGATGCATGGTCTGTGAAAGAGGAGAGGGTGAGGTCTCACGCTCGTCAGCACACTTCCTGAGGTACGTTAGATTTTGTGACTAACATTTATACAGTCAGTAAATGTGGTGTCCCTCACACCTTATTATATTGAGCTGTATGTTGGTCGTTTAAATCAGCTTCCACTGCAGTGGAGTTTTGTGAACAGGGTTGTTCTATGCCTGCAGGGTGGGAAGCTGATTTGCAATTAAGCCAGGAAGTGTTTGCTGTTTGTGCACCTTTGAGCGTTCTCTCTGTGTGTTGAGTGTGGACTCACATAATGATTCCTTCTTTCACAGACTCGGTTTGTCGCGGCCACCTGGGGGGTGTCGGCGGGGTCCTTGGGTCCGAACCAGTTCTGGCTCCGGACCGTTAGCGCTGCTGGGAGCGCACCGCAATCCACCACGCCAGACCGCGCACTTTTATATTTGTCACAGCACTGTTATGTTCATTAAACTCTGTTATCCTTTGTACCATACTCTGCTTATTTTATACTGGGTCCTTCAAACGCTGGTCGGTTCTCCGGGCTGCGTCCGACACATAACAGGATCCCTAGTTACAAACAGAGCAATGTAGTGTATTCTATCATATGTCAGGAAAACTGTAACGAACACTACATACGTGAGACTAAGCAACCGTTACACAAAAGGCTATACCAGCACCGCAGAGAGGTCGCCAGTGGACCTCAGTCTGCAGTTCATCTCCACCTTAAAGGCACTAACCACACGTTTGAGGACAAGGAAGTTAAAATCTTAGCCAGAGAAAAGAAATGGTTTGAGAGAGGTGTGAAGGAGGCATTCTATGTGAAACAGTTGAAACCCAGCCTTAACTGGAGAGGGGGTCTGAGACACGCTTTGTCCCCTGTTTACAATGGGGTACTCAGCTCAAAGCAGTTTCAGTCTTTTGTTCATGGTAATGAGTCATTCACGTCATCAGGAGAGGCATCAGTCCCATCATTAGGAGGGACAGCTGCCCTGTCATTAGGAGGGTGCTAAGAAGAGCACAATAGTTGCTAATTAAAGCAATTGTTTAGTCACTAGCCAATAGCAGTCTGCCTCTCGGTAGGAGGGGTCTGGTTAGGTTTAAAACTCCGGCTTTTGTGGTTTCTGTTTGTTCTTCTTGTCAAGGGTCAGACAGAAGTCAGACTACCAGAGCAAGAATTTTAGCTGAGGAAGCTTCTGCGATTTGAAGTGAAACATCCTTGCGTCAATCAACCCAGTCCAGTTGAAGATTCAAGCTTCTCTTCTCTCTTTCTTATGAATAGTTTTTATTTTTTTATCTTTATTCTTTTACTTCTGCTTTTAATTTTAATTATGTATTTGAATTTTTTGATTCATTTTTAATTATTTATTAAAATTTTATGTTGCTGTGATTTGTGATTTGCTTTTGCTGTGATTTGGCGCATTATAAGCTAATTAAATTAATTAATTAAATGAGGACAAACTGAACAGTTTTTAACTTACGTTAAAGGCAGGCAACAATCTGTGTGTGAGGTTCATCTCAAAAGCTGAGACATCGCCTCACATGCACACACAGTTTAGAATCAATGGATGTTCTGAATCACATATTGATCAGCAAAATGTTTGTGTGATTGGTATGAAAGACATCACATTGGAGTCACATGAAAAAGTCTAACATCGCCAAACGCACCATTACAGACAAGTGTATATTTACTTGTATATTTATATAATGATGTGTACCGTGTGCAGTCTGTGCATAAGCCATCTTGTATTTTTGTAATTTAATCTTTGCATATACAGCGTTATCCATTTGACCTGCAAGATGACCTGTGATGCTGCACCTCGGGTATGATCGCATGACGTCACAGAGGAGCATGCTGCTCATTTCAGAGTTGATTCTCTTCAAGCTGCATTTACAGTATTTTATCTTCATAAGTTTCAGGTTTTCCATTTTGCACATAAATTTTTCACTTCCAACATGCAATAAAATGATCTCTTTAAAAGTACAGTTTGGTGGAAAGTAGCAAAATACTTTCAACTCATCAACTGTACTTAAGTACACATTTGAGGTACTTCACCAAGGTTTTTTCTAAACCAGAAAATAGGGGTGCTGCACCCCCTGGTTTTGGCTGCGCGCCCTCTGGTTTTGGCTGCGCGCCCTCTGGTGTTGGCTGCGCGCCCTCTGGTTTTGGCTGCGCGCCCTCTGGTTTTGGCTGCGCGCCCTCTGGTTTTGGCTGCGCGCCCTCTGGTTTTGGCTGCGCGCCCTCTGGTTTTGGCTGCGTGCCCTCTGGTTTTGGCTGCGCGCCCTCTGGTTTTGGCTCGGCGCCCTCTGGTTTTTACTGCGCGCCCTCTGGTTTTGGCTGCGCGCCCTCTGGTTTTTACTGCGCGCCCTTTGGTTTTGGCTGCGCGCCCTCTTGCCAAAATGCTGATTTTTAATTTTTTTTTTTAAAGTATTATTCCTAACATACAGCCTTTCCTGCCAGCATTCAATTCTTCCTTAAATACATAACATTGATTCCTGAAAGTAGCAAACTTGTTCATAATAAATAGTGGGGTTTTTTCTCCCACAATACTAAACATGTGGCAAAATGGCAGTAAGAATGCATAAACATTTTATGCAGCTCCCATGCTCTGTTGTCTGGTCGTAGCCAGCAGGGCTTCAGATGAACCTCCCACTTTGCCCACTTTTGCCATGAATTTCGTTCTGGTGCCTGTTCACAGTCTCTACTGGACTCCACTCTGTGAGTGTCCTCACTGTGGTTAAAAACTGTTTTTTTCATCTTCTAGTAAAGTCCTTCCTTAGTAGACCAGGGCCCGCATCCGTGGAGCAACTCAAAGTCCTCTGAAAGAGCTCCTAACTGAGCCTAAAATTTCCTGGCAAGGAATCTTAGTGTAAGAGTGAGCCAGCAGGTGTCTGAGAGCAACTCTGAGCAGCGTGGAGAGGGGGAGCCTGCTGTATGGGCAACAGCATATGAGCCTAGTGTAGCTTCACTCCAGCATCATCACAAGATGCCAGCACAACATGAGAAGTGGCAGTTTGCTGGTTATAAGCTCATCTGTTTGGCAATGGAAACGAGCACCAGGGGTCACTTCTGACAGTGGGAGGGATCATCGCATCTCATTAGACAGCTGCCACCTGCCTCAAACTGGGCAGCTCCCAGCCAGTAAGGTGCTGTCTCACCATGGCCTGCTTGCTCCACTGGGTGTGTGAAGTTTAGAGTAAACCTTGAAAAGCAGGCCACAAATTCTGCACCAGACAACAAGAACAAAAGAAGAAAGATGACTCCAGGCTTTGTTTTGCAAGCTGAAACATCAGTAACATGTGCCCTGGCCTCTCTGTTGATCTGCAGCAAATTGATGATGCCCACAAAACTGCCGTCATTGACAGGGAACTCTCATGACTAAATGTTGACATTGGTTTCCTCAAGGAAGCAACTTACACCTTATTTTGGCAAGGGAAGTCCTTGAACAAATCCCATCAGCACAGTGTCAGTTTTGCTGTGAAGAACACTTTGGTCTTGTGCACTGCGCCACCGTCAACAGGCAGCGAGAGAATCCTTGCCTTCCCACCATCATCATTGCATACACTCCAACCCTCTACTCCAACCCAGAGGAAAAATACCAGTTCTGCGAGTCCCTAAACAAAGTGATATCTGGGATTCCCAGCACAGAAGGCCTCTACCTACTCAGAGACTTCAATGCCAGAGTAGGTGCTGATCACAAGGCCGGGCCCACCTAGGTGTGTACGGAAGGGGCAAGATCAACAACAACAGCCACCAATTGATGGAGCTGTGCTGCTATCATGGCCTATGCATGACCAACACCTTCAAATGCAAGGACATCCACCAGGTGTCTTGGAGACACCCGCTGTCCCTCCACTGGCACCATTTGGATCTAGTCATCACCGGGCGTGCAGACCTTGCCGATGTTCTTCTCACCCACAGCTACCATAGTGCAGACTACAATACGGATCACTTCCTCTTGACCAGCAAAGTGTGCATAGCACCAAGGAAGCTGCACCACTCCAAGAAGAAAGGTCACCCATGCATCAACACCTGCTATGTTGCCAGCACAGAGAAAACACAGCAGTTCTTCAGCCAGTTGCGAGAAGCCCTCACTGAAGATATACTGGAATGTGAGGAGGGTGTCATTGATGCCAAGAGGTCCCACCTCCAAGATGTTGTGTATGACTCGGCCATCAACGCCTATGGGAGAAAGGAGCACTAAACGCAGACTGGTATGAGGCCCACTGGGAGGAAATGGACCCTGTAACTGAGGCCAAGAGGAGAGCTCTCCTGACCTACAAGGCAGCGCCCAGTCCGAACATATTAGAAGCTGTCAAAGCTGCCAAGAGAAAAGCCAAACAAACCGTCCGCCACTGCACCAACTCATACTGGCTGAACCTCTGCAGCAGTATACAGACAGCTGCCAACACTGGAGATGCAAGAGGCATGTATGAGGGCATCAAGATGGCAACAGGCCCATTCACCTCCAAGTCTGCCCCACTCAAGTCAAAGACAGGCGAAGTCATCACAGACCAGGGGAAGCAGCTGCAGCACTAGGATGAGTACTATCTCGAGCTGTATGCAACCCAGAACATTGTCACAGTCACAGCCTCGAGGACATCCCAGATTTGCCACTCATGGAAGAGCAAGACACACCACCAACCATGGAAGAGCTTGGAAAAGCCAATGACTGCCTTGCTAGTGGCAGTGTCCCAGGGAGTGACGGCATCCCATCAGAAGTCTTAAAGAGTGGGGAAACCTGCGCTACTAAAACACCTGCACAATCTATTTTGCCTCTGCTAGGAACAGGGACACATTCCCCAGGACATGTGAGATGTGAGCATCATCACCTTGTATAAGAACAAAGGATTTAGAAGTGACTGCAGTAATTATCAAGGCATCTCCCTTCTCAGCACTGTTGAGAAGGCCTTCGCCCGTGTTGCCTTAGCGCGTCTACAGACCTTGGCCTCATGTGCATACCCAGAGTCCCAGTGAGGCTTTCGAGATGGGAGGTCAACTGTGGACATGATCTTTTCAATATGCCAGCTGCAGGAGAAGTATCAAGAGCAGAAAATGCCATGCTACATCACCTTCATCAACCTGACCGAGGCTTTTGACTTGGTCAGCTGAAGCGGAATCTTCAGGCTCCAGCCGAACATCGGCTGTCCCCCAAAACAGTGGTCTCTTCATTCCATGAGAACATGCACAGTACAGTTTGCTTCAGTGGTGCAACATCAGATGCCTTCCCAGTTAGCAGTGGGTTGAAACAGGGCTGTGTCCTTGTGCTGACACGCTTTGGAATTTTATTCTCCATGCTCCTCCAGTACGCCTTGAAGGATTGCAGGGCACAGTTGCTTTCCCTAACACTGACATTGATGGGTACAGCCTGGATGTCATGGAGCACTTCACATACCTTGGGTCAACCTTCTCTAACTCTGATGAACAGCAGGATTGCGAAGGCAGCAGCTATGGCAAGACTAAGCCACAGAGTCTGGAACAACTCCAGCCTCACTGAGAAGACAAAACTGTACGTCTACCAGAACTGCATGCTCAGCACACTCCTCTACGGTAGTGAGGCATGGACCACCTACGCCAGACATGAGAAAAAGCTCAACAGCTACCATCTGAGGTGCCTTAGACAAATTCTGCACATTGGATGGTAGGAGAAGGTCCCCCACACAGAGGTCTTGGAATTTGCCAACATGAGCAGCATGTTCACCATTCTTGGCGAAAGGCACCTTCGTTGGCTTGGCCCCATCAGGAGAATGGATCCGGGCTGCATTCCTAAAGATCTACTGTGTGGTGAGCTGGCAGAGGGCACTCGTTTGGCTGGTGGACCACACCTGCACTTCAAGGGTGTCTGCAAGAAGGACATTTGAGGCAACGTTTTTATGATTTGGTGCTATATAAATGAAATAAATTGACAATGAATTGAAAAAGTGTATAAAGAAACAAACTGGATGCTATGTCATCATATTCCACAGATGGACAGATGACAAGATGAATCAGTAAATAAATTTAAGTAGTAAAAGTAGGAGTAAAAAATTCTAATACTAATACTATGAAGCGTCACAGAACATGTTCTGGCATGTCCAGGCACATCCACAATTTCTTGGATAATCACTCGACTGAAAAACCACTGACAGCTGTCTGAACGTCATCTCAAAGCCATCCCGTGAGACCAAAACAGAGGTGGTTTTGTGTCGGTCCAGCAGCAAATCCATCATGACGCGCGAAGTGTCCGCTCGGCTTTCCATGACAAAATCTCTTGTTAAAAGTGAAATCTGCAGGAAAGTGGGTGATGTCCAGCCAGGGGCGTAGGCAGAAATCATAAAACGGGTGGGTCCAGAAAAAATCAGACGGGCCCAACCTTTGGGGTTGTAGGTAAGGTGTAGGTATTATAATACACCGTTTGAAAAAGTATGCCTCGTTTGGACATCGCAAGCAACGTTATCACTTAGCCTACAGCACTGGCAAAGTGAGCACACAGACACAAGCACCCCATGGACAATGCAAGCAGCAACGCAACGCTTAGTCATGTAAAGTCCTTTAAAAGAAAAATTCTAAATATATCCGCAACATGAAAACAGGTTGGCTCGGTGGCCAAATTAAAAACCATCAGAATGGACACCAACATGATTCATGGCAGTTGCAATATAATATTAACAATTAGGCCTATTTAGAAGAAAAAAGTAATTAATGGTCTCACACTTACATTTGATGAATCCTTTTAATGCTACAGCAGGAGACGACGGGGTTTTTTTTAAACTCTATCACGTCATCATGGTCCAACGACTTGGTCAGTTCTCTTTCAAGGGAAAGCACGGAGAGTGCATTCAGTCTGTGAGTCAACATGGATGTTCTGGTGGACGTTTTTATCCGATTAACAGTAGAAAACAGCTGTTCGACAGTGCATGTTGTTATTGGCATTGTGATGAGGGCCCGCAGAAGACTCCTTATTTGAGGAAAAATGTGGTCCCTCGTTTATCGCAGGCGTTACGTTCTAAAAATAACCCGCGATAAGCAAAATCCGCGAAGTAGTCAGCGGTATTTTTTGCAATTATTATAGATGTTTTAAGGCTGTAAAACCCCTCACTACACACTTTATACACTTTTCTCAAACAGGCATTAACATTTTCTCACTTTTCTCTCCTGTGTAAACACTCTTTTTTCTTCTGTACGAGAACATTATAAACAGACACAGAACACAATGCGCGTCTCACTGCCTCTGGAGGTACGGATGCGGTACCCGCAAAGAATCCAAGTCCTCTCTCAGTGGCCACAGAGCTCTGCGGCTGTGATCAACATCCGCAACAAAACAGCGAGCGTAGTCTCTGGACCTGTTGCCAGATTTGGTGCAATTCTGCACAGTAGACAGGAGGGCAGTGTGAGTGGCCCGGGCCAGCATCATCATCGCAGCATCATCCTTTGAAAACGCATCGGAGCCAGTGAGAGCAATCGCGGTGATGCCGACCGGTGCCGCTACCAGCCCGCCTGATAAGGACGCAGAACACAATGCGCCGCTGTTAAAAAAAAGCATGCAAAATTGCTCTAAAAAAATCTGCGAAACTGCGAGGCCACGAAAGGTGAACCGCGTTATAGCAAGGGACCACTGTACTCTGAAAATGAATTAATAAAAATTAATTCATTGTCATCGTCATCGGTGTCTGGGTCATCATACTTCCATTGGTCTGGGTACAGGTCATGAGAGCCCTCTTCCTCCTCGTCGTCGTTTTGCCCCAGGAGTGGATATGAAGCTGGTCCCCCTCCTGGTCCTGGACTTATTGCTGTGGTTATCATTCTATTTACAAGGCCTCGAAGACATGGAATACAACAACATCCACACAATGTTAGAATCGCAGCAAATACTGCTATAGACACTAATAGTGAAGAAATCAAAGACCTCCATTTTCCCATCCCTTCCAGCCACCAATCCCAGCCTTCGGTGTTTACTCCACTGTGCTCTTTCATCTTCCTGTTCAACGTCCTCAGACCGTCGATGGCTTGAGTGAGGCTGCCATCTGCAGCTGTGTTGTTGGGAATGAATGTGCAGCATTGTTCTCCGAACATGGCACAAACACCTCCTTTCTCTGCCAACAACATATCCAGAGCAATACGGTTCTGGAAGGCCATAAGGGACGTGGCTTCTAACTGTGAATGGACAGCCTTAAATCCTTCCTCAGTCCAATTTCCTAATTTCTGCACATTGTAGTGGATGTAGTTTGTTCTGTCTACGTTCTTATTAATTGAACACCACCAACAGATGGAGGATTCGAATCCAGCTGCTATCTGATCAGCCAGTTTATACTCGTCAGGCACTCCTCTGGGGACTCCTATTGCGTCAATATATGTTGGATTTCCTACTCCTTTCCACTCTCTTTTTACTCTATGTCTGGCTATGCCTTTCTGCCAGTCTTCAGGAATAAGAGAGGCTGTATATGTCATGACTTCTTCAGGTGTCATGGGCATGGCTTTAACTGGTAACAATAATGATATAAATGCACAATAACCTGACACATTTCTTGGCAGTCTGTCAAAAATTCTGTTATCGCCACACCACCACCATACGTCACTCCTACTGACAGGTTTGAATGTGGGAGTACTATGGACCACATCCTACACCAGGCAGTGTGGTTTAAGCTACCCAAAGTCTTACTTGTCCCTGTCAAGTTTACACATGTATGGTTAGCATGCCCAACTTTGCTTGAAAATAAAGGTTTAATCTTAGTCAATTTGGTCAATGGATACTGTCCATGGGGTCCAGGAACCCTCGTTCTTTTCGTTTTTTTTCTTTTGCCATTTCTACACACTACAGCACACCTATGTTCAGAACAGTGGCTTCTTAATGTCTTCTGCTAGCTTTCGTGTCTAGCCTGGATCTTAACACCAAGCTCACACACTATTACTAGTCTTATCCTACTGCTCTTACTGTTTGTCTGTGTCTGCAGAAATGACTTTCTTACAGTGAGTTAAATGAATCCATGTACTTCTTTCCCCAATTTTCAAGGCTGTGGGTGTTATGAGTAGTACTTGATGGGGCCCTTCCCACTTAGGTGAATGCCAGTGTTTTCTCTTGATGCTTCTTATCAACACCCAGTCTCCAGGTACCACTTTAGGGTCATCCTGTGGAGAAATGGGATCATCAGTGTTTGAAACTCTCCCTCGTTGTCTTTCTAACATCTTCCTCATGTAATCTGCCAAATTGGCTTCCTCAGGTACATCCCAAATTTGCCCATAATATGGCAATCGGTATTTTCTGCCAAACAATGTTTCATACGGTGTCAACCCCATGGTACTAGTTATGTTTATGTACATTTTTACCAAATCTACACAATGTGTCCATGGTCTGCCTGTTTCCTCCATTGTCTTTCTAAGTCTGTTTTTTACTGTCCCATTCATCCTTTCCACTAATCCGGCACTTTGTGGATGATAAGCACAATGATTTTTGAGATTAATCTGTAGCGCTTCTTCTACGTATTGCACTATTGTATTAACAAAGTGCGCTCCATTATCTGAATAGACTGTTTCTGGTATTCCAAATCGTGGAATGATGTCTTTGCACAGTGCTTTAGCCACTGTAAGTGCATCTGCATGTTTTGTGGGGAACAATTCTACCCATTTTGAGAACGCATCAATTATGACTAAACAAAATTCTTTTCCTTCATGTTTACTCAGCTGTATATAATCCATATGAATCACTTGAAAGGGATATTGTGGTGTTGGAAATTTGCCTCTTTGGGGTCTCAAATTGCCTTGTGAGTTGTGTTTTGCACATGTCATGCATGCTCTACAATGCTGTTTTGCATATGCATCGAACCCATAAAGACAAAAAATAGATTGCAATTGCGATATCATACCCCCTGATGAGACATGCGTCACGCCATGGCTCATAATAGCTGCCCATTTAAACATATTTTTTGGCAATATGGGTTTCTTTTGTGGTCATAAGTACAAATCATTTGCGAATGTAGCTCCTTTGTGTAACCACATCTGCCTTTCTTTCTCAGGTGCCTGCTGTTGCATCTCAGCAAGCAGTATGTGACCTAAGTGCAAATCTGGAGTGGTTTCCTGTACAACAAAAATAGAAGAAGCTGCTGCTGCTGCCGCCTTCGCAGCTCTGTCAGCAAAATCATTTCCTTGTGAAACTATATCAGAGCCTTTGGTGTGAGCCGCACATTTGCATATAGCAATTTGTTTAGGCAATTTCACAGCTTTCAGTAGTGCAGTTAGGAGTGTGGCATGAGTCACCGGCTTTCCAGATGATGTCACCATTCCACGCTCTTCCCACAGTTTTGCAAACACATGCACTGTGCTGAAAGCGTACTGGCTGTCTGTATAAATTGTTACAGCCTTTCCTTTAAATAAATGACAAGCTGCAGTTAGAGCTACTAATTCAGCTGCTTGCACTGAGAATGATGACAACAGCATATCCAGATTGTGTTTGTCCATAAGCATTTTTAGTGGAGGATCCATCCACATACACAATTGTACTGTGTGGGATGGGCGTATCCAAAAGATCAACACGGGCCTTCATACAGACAGTTGCTACATCAAGACAATTGTGCGGCTCACCATCCTCAGGTAAAGGTATCAATGTGGATGGATTCAATGTTGTACAGCGCTCTACCGTAAGGTGTGGTTGTGATAATAGCAAGGACATGCACGAAAGATGTCTTGCTGGGGACAAAAAGCTCATGTTTGTCTGCAACAGGAGTGCAGAAACTGCATGTGGAACTTTCAATGTCAGCTGATGGAATAGAACAACATTACTGCTACTTTGAACAGCCATAGAGGCTGCAATTACAGCTCGCACACAGTGAGGCAATGCACTTGCTACTGTATCCAATTTGGAAGAATAGTAAGCCACTGGTCGTAATTTTGTACCATGTGACTGTACTAAGACACTTGTCATGAAATTATTTTTACAATCCACTGTTTGAGTAAATGGTTTACTATAATCTGGTAGTGTCAAAACTGTAGATGACACTAACGTTTGTTTTACTTTTACAAAAGCTTCCTCAGCTTCTTTGTTCCATTCCAACACGGTTGACATTGAAATATCATCTTTGTACATCAAATCAGAAAGTGGACTAGTCAATTCTGCATAGCAGGGAATCCATGCCCTGCAGTAATTAGTCAGTCCAAGAAATGACATCATCTGTCTTTTAGTTTGTGGTTTCGGAGCATATAAAATCGCTTCCTTCCTGTCAGACAGGATAGTACGCCCTGTGGCTGATAATTCATGTCCTAAATATTTTACTTTATCCCTACACAACTGAACTTTGTTTTTACTCACTTTTTCTAGTCTCCTTTTCTCTGCTTCCTCCTCCCAAAACGCCACTAAATCTGCCCCTATTGCTGTTTTTTTTTTCTCATAACCTTTATGTTCCTTTTCTAACCTTTCCTTCAACTTCTGAATACTAGTCAGGTTCAGTCGTCCGTCAAAGTCATGTTTATTTATCCAGGTCTCCAATTTCTTTGTTGCTTTTGGATTTTTTGCTTCCATAAATTTCCAGTCGTCAGTTGATAAATTTTCCTTATTTTTAGACGTCTTACCCCCCATTTTTATTATCCCTTGTTATAATTTGGACTTCAGACGGGGGCACACCTAGGGTGTTCTAAATCTGAAGTTTTCACTTTCTTTGGACGTGACAATTAATTTGCCGTCGTGTGGTTGATTCCTTTCACCTCCCCGTAGGAAGCGGAATCACTTGCCTTCGCTTCCACACACACGTTTGTCACTTACGTTGTCCAAAGTATTACACTCTCACACTTTTATTCTCAAAACCGGTATTACTTCGTATTAAAACAGAGGAGTCCGTACCCTCCTTCCGGAATTTCACTACGTGCGTCCCTCGCAACCGTAGAGGAGTCCGCCCTCCTCGCGGAGTTTAACTGCTTTACATTAACAGATGATTCCACGCCATCGTTTACGGAGTTTAACTGTTTATGTGATCACACTTTTATCCCCTACCGGTACGCGTATATAAAACAGAGGAGTCCGCACCCTCCTTCGGAATTTAACTACGTGCGTTCCTCGCCATCGTAGAGGAGTCCGACCTCCTTACAGAGTTTAACTGTGTTTCATTAACAGACGATTCTGTATCATCGCTTGCGGAATTTAACTGTTTATGTGATCTGATCACCACTCACTCAGTACTGTTTACAAAGAAATTTTACTCACTGACTCGACTTCCTGTCTGTCTTCTTCGGGAAAATCTCGTCAACCAGACGATGCCACCGGCGGTCGACAATTGCAGACACGATCAATCGATCGGACCTTGGCCAAGGATTTACGTCTGGACTTGGCGACCCCCGCCGGACACCTCCGGTATTGTTGAGATCCCGGACGAGCCCCCAGTCAATGTTGGGTATTTTCTCCTCCAAACATTCTTAAAACCTTTAACAAGACAAACAGAGTCAAGAACCACCAGTGAGACAGAAAGTCAAATTTATCTCGCGAGGAGTGCAGTCAGGCTGTACACCAAAGCTACACTAAAGTCTGGCCTGCGCTCCTGCTCTTTTATTGGAGAAGCCATAACCACATCATAAAACTTGTCCTAAGGGTGGGGGGGACAACGCAAGACAAGTTTCTTCCCGTGACATAAACACATACGTCAATAAGTGCAGCTGTAAGGAAAAACAGTTTCTTTCCTTTAATCTTATCGTCGAAGGTCAGCACATCCCGTTCGTTTGTTGCACTTATCATCTGTTCTGCATCTGCCTAGAGTGTCCTGTTCTTCACACTAAGCATCACATATCACAAGGCCATAAATTCACAACGGTCAAAATAACCTCCAGTTCTTTACTCCCAGTTCAGACTGACCCCAGCATGCTAAAACGAAGTTGAATAATATGTGCATTCTCAGGGTTATCTTAAGACTGGTGCAAAACAGCACAATAACATTTTCATAAGAAAGAAGACAAAGGTACAAATGTTTAACAGTGATAAAAATATATATATATATAAAATCTTTAACAGATGAACCAGATTTTTTTGACAAAATTTATTAATTGTCGCTCAGTGCTAATGCAATACCATATCATAGGAATACAATGAGGCAACGACAGGTGACTGTCGAGTGTCGACTCAGCCTTCTCATTGGATGGGGTGGGCCTGGCTGACAAGAGGGCGGGCCCACACCCATCCAGGCCCGCCCCTGGCTATGCGTAAGTGTCCAGCTCTTGTGATAACCAGAGAAAGTGCACACGATGGTCACGGATCCACAGAGCGATCCGTTTAGAAATGAAATGGTCGTTCAGCCTGTCGATGGCAGCTGGAGCGCGGCACACCCCACAGCTGCTGTGGGCCGTCCTTAAAGCGACAGTGACATCCCTTAATGTCTTTGAAGCCCATAAAATTTTCACCAAAAACCACCTGAATTTCTCGAATGGTGTCCACATGGATGTGCCTCACAGTTTCTAAAAAAAATTTGATCAAGCAAAGCAGCAGTTTCTCAGCCATTTCCCTGACAATGAAAATCCGCCGAGGGGGTGGACCACTCCTCACTCAAAGCCTGCTCACAGGCGAATGACGCAACCGACAGGCATGAAAAAAATCACGCATGCGCATGAAGGTTCAAGGTTGGCTCACGCAAGCACACGTGATTCAAATCCATGTTTCTTTTTTTTTAATAAGGTCGGATACGTTTCTAATAGACCTCATATATATATATATATATATATATATATATATATATGAGGTCACACACACATAAATGGCAATGATTCCCAACATTTCCTCATCAAACCCTTATGAAAAAGAAATGTAATTGAGGTTTTACAGCTTAAACATGAACTTTTTCACAAATAACTATAAATCTAACCAACAAACTATCAACACACATCACACTGCCTTCACTCTGATTGGTTGTCACCATGTCATATCACTTTGTATAGTAGACTTCTCATTTATTTTGGCTCCGCCTAGCTGGCGGCATATTGACCGCTTGTTGCTGTAAAACATCCATTGTGATTGAAAAAGAACAGCAGCTGGTCTCTTTGCCTGTCTCTTGTAATTAATGTGATCAAGGGGTGAAGGGGTCCCAACCATGCTTGACAGGACAAACTATGTAATGACACCATTTCCGGCAGCCATATTGTTTTTTCTGCATGATTTATTCAGTAAAATAGATGTTTTCATATCGTCAAAAATAACTCTGATTCCAATGTATTTCATATTCATATCAGCTGATATTATCAACCAGTATGACTTTATTTGTCCACAGGGTGCTGTGAAAGTGTTGTTATATGGCTGGGGGGGCCTGGCTGCCGGTTTGTTTGCCTTTTGGTTTCCTCCCAGGTGGTGTGCATTTGGGACTGAGTGGCTGTGTTGCTGAGGCTGTCAGGACCTCACCCTGATCACCTGCGACTCGTCAGGACTCACAGCTGTGGTGCATCTGGATGGATTGGAACATGTTGGCATTTAAGACTGGAGTGCACAGTGTGTATTTGCCAGAGACTCGACCTTGTGACCAGACAGGTGAGATCGTCGTCTCGGGAGCCATCTCATCAGCAGTGGATGCTGAGAACGTCCAGGTTTGATGCACAGTCTGTGAAAGAGGAGGGGGTGAGGTCTCACGCTCGTCAGCACACTTCCTGAGGTACGTCAGATTTTGTGACTAACAGTTATACAGTCAGTAAATGTGGTGTCCCTCACACCTTATTGTATTGAGCTGTTTGTTAGTCATGTATCAGCTTTCACTGCAGTGGAGTTTTGTGAACTGGATGTTCCATGCCTGCAGGTTGGGAAGCTGATCAGTAATCAAGCCAGGAAGTGTTTGCTGTTTGTACACCTTTAAGTGTTCTGTGTGTAGAGTGTGGACTCACATAATGGTTCCTTCTTTCACAGACTCGGTTGTTGCGGCCACCTGGGGGGTGTCGGCGGGGTCCTTGGGTCCGAAACAGCTTCTGGCTCCGGACCGTTAGCGCTGCTGGGAGCGCACCACGCCAGACCGCACCTTTTGTTATTATATTATCACTGTTATGTATTAAATTCCGTTAGCCTTTGAACCGTGCTCTGCTTATTTCATACTGGGTCCTTCAAACGCTGGTCGGTTCTCCGAGCTGCGTCCGACACATAACAGTAATCTCTGGCCAAACATCACGGACCCAGCGGTAGCAGAGACGGTGACGCGCCGGGAAGGCGGCAGCAG
This sequence comes from Thalassophryne amazonica, assembly GCF_902500255.1. Lineage (NCBI taxonomy): Eukaryota > Metazoa > Chordata > Actinopteri > Batrachoidiformes > Batrachoididae > Thalassophryne > Thalassophryne amazonica. Next base: position 115,280,724 of record NC_047110.1, on the reverse strand, counting down.
ACGTTCAGTGGTTATCCGGATCAGTTGCGGGGCTCTCCGCCCGGAAGGTGCGTGTTTGAGAACCCATTACTGGATACTGATTTGTGCTCTCTTGCAGCCGTGTTCCTGTGTTTGTGCCTTATCCGTGGGTCGTGGAGGAGTGTGACTGGCGACAGCTTCGCGTCACGCTTCGACCGGATAAGAGGTGTAAACGGGAGCTGCAAGAGTGCGTTTGTAATGGGTTCACGCGCACGGCGGAGCTCTGTTAGCACGGGTCGCTGGGCTTCCTGTGTTACAGTCATAGCCCCGTTTCCCCGGATAAAAGGTAACTACTGCGTCTGTTGTATCAGCTCCGGCGTTATTTAGTTGAGCACATTTTGGTTGTGTGTTGCACTCAGCTGCGCACACAAAAGCAGCTCGTTTGTTTTTTTTCTGTCGCCCAAGGGGTTTTTTCATTTTTTGCACTCTGGTTCCCTCTTGTGGTGACTGAATCACGGTACCGTCAAGCTCTTGAGTAGGAACAGGTGTGTTCCATTTGGTTGAGCTTGACGGTATAACTCACTGATTTGTTTTGTGTTAGTTCATTTTGTGTGGGTGTTTTTGAGTTGGTTTTTGTGTGGGCTTTTATTTTTTGTTGTCCACTATTTGTCTGGGGGTGTGACCCTGTTGCCTTTGCTAAACAAGAAAAAAAAAAAAAAAAAAAAGAAAGACGGGGACCCAAACAACTGTGTGTTGGTCTGTTTTTTGTTTTTTTTTTCTTTTGTTTCTTTTTGTTTCACTTCCCCAGGGTTAGATGGAACGGTCCCCTAGGGGGTGATGGGGTGGTATTTGGGTTGTTTTTTCTCTTTGTTTTTTGTTATGCCCTCTCTTCTCCTCTGACTCCAGCCGGGTGTGCCGTAGTGTCGGCATTGCTGGAGGGGTGCAGTTAGGTTGTGCTGGGCGTTTCCCAGGTGGCCTCTGCACCCGGGAGTGGAGGGGGGGGGTTTGGGGTTTTTTTGTTTTCCCTCCCCCAGTTTCCGCCCTCAGGGTTTGACTGTGGTGTCCTCTGGGGGGGAAAGGGCGTTGGGTCCATCTAGCCGTGGACGGCCGGGGCTGGGTCCATTAGTCATGCAGGGAGGCGTCTCCTGGGGTTGACGAGTGGTCCTCTGGGGGGCGCTGGTGGTCCCCGTGGGTGACGTTGGATCCCAGAGGGACCTCGGCCGTGGTTATTACTCCTGGAGCTGGCGGGTGGCCCTCTGGGGGGTGTTGGTCCCTACGTGTCGTTTGGGGGGGAGGAGGGGGGGTCTTTTGGCATTTTTGTTTGTGAGTTTACATTTGGGTTGTTTTTCCTTTCTCCCCTTCCCTGGGGTTTGATGGGACGGTCCCCTGGGGCGGGGGGGGGTGTTTTGGTTGTTTTGTGTTATGACTAATCACACATGTTTGGTTAAAGGCTGACCGCACAGGTGTAGGAACTCCTGGCCACACCTGTGCTAAGACTGTCAGAACCAAGGGCAAAGATGCAGCCAGTTCAACCAGTCTGTTGGAGGACGAACGCAGACGCGGTTTCCAGCCATGGTCCCTGGAGGGGGGTGTTTCTCCTGGGCCAGGTGTGTGTGGTCGCCGGGAGGCTTCCCGTGAGGGTGGGGTACTGTTATATGGCTGGGGGGGCCTGGCTGCCGGTTTGTTTGCCTTTTGGATTCCTCCCAGGTGGTGTGCATTTGGGACTGAGTGGCTGTGTTGCTGAGGCTGTCAGGACCTCACCCTGATCACCTGCGACTCGTCAGGACTCACAGCTGAGGTGCATCTGGATGGATTGGAGCGTGTTGGCATTTAAGACTGGAGTGCACAGTGTGTATTTGCCAGAGACTCGACCTTGTGACCAGACGGGTGAGATCGTCGTCTTGGGAGCCATCTCATCAGCAGCGGACGCTGAGAATGTCCAGGTTTGATGCACAGTCTGTGAAAGAGGAGGGGGTGAGGTCTCACGCTCGTCAGCACACTTCCTGAGGTACGTCAGATTTTGTGACTAACAGTTATACAGTCAGTAAATGTGGTGTCCCTCACACCTTATTGTATTGAGCTGTTTGTTAGTCATGTATCAGCTTCCACTGCAGTGGAGTTTTGTGAACTAGATGTTCCATGCCTGCAGGTTGGGAAGCTGATCAGTAATCAAGCCAGGAAGTGTTTGCTGTTTGTACACCTTTAAGTGTTCTGTGTGTAGAGTGTGGACTCACATAATGGTTCCTTCTTTCACAGACTCGGTTGTTGCGGCCACCTGGGGGGTGTCGGCGGGGTCCTTGGGTCCGAAACAGCTTCTGGCTCCGGACCGTTAGCGCTGCTGGGAGCGCACCACGCCAGGCCGCACCTTTTTGTTAATTTATCACTGTTATGTATTAAATTCAGTTAGCCTTTGTACCGTGCTCTGCTTATTTCATACTGGGTCCTTCAAACGCTGGTCGGTTCTCCGAGCTGCGTCCGACACATAACAAGTGTAGTGACACGGACCCACAACAGGGGGCGTAAATGAATGGACAATGAATGAGCCGAAAATAGAACACTTTACTGTTGTGAATGTGCACAACAAAATACAGACGATTACAGAATTTGTATGTAGTCAATCTACAAAGGTGATGTGTGGGCAGGCTCGAGGATAGAAGACGTCCATCCAGAGAGGAGCCAGAACCCACACGATTTCCACTGCCACCGAACCCGGAGAATACTGGAGCTGCCAAGTCCCGAGTCCCCAGGTGGTCACCGTCTCCGGCTGTCGGATCTGGTACTGCTGGCAGGAAGCAGAAACAATCAAGAGTGGGTGTGTGCGCACCCAGTAACACAGTCAGATCTGTTAGATTTCTCCTTTTAAAGTGGGGAAAAAAACACCTCCACCTTTATTGACAGTTCAACTCTGGTTGTCTCTGTAGTGTGATGTGACAAGTGAACGCCCTTCACTTCGTCACCACTCCGTACTCCCACAGAACAACAACAGTGAGCAGACTCCTGAAACAATATCACAGAATAGAGAAAATAATGTGTGCACGGCACAATCATGGCTGAGGTATTACCTTCTTCACTTGAAGATATCTCGGCAGCGAGGTGGAGATGTCATCCGGCTTTATGGAGTGGTTGATAGATGACAGCTGTTGGAGATGATGGACAGCTGTCCTGAAGAGGCGGCAGCACCCTCTCGCAGGGCGCCCTCTGGTGGAGGCCAGCAGTACCTCCTCTTCAGCGGCCCACACAACACAGGGACAAATATACAAGCAGCATGTAAAGTAACATATAAATAATAGAGCATTTCATATTAGCTCCACGTCTTCCAGCTGCAACACTAAAGTGATGAACACATGAATGCATCAGTGATGATAATGCAATAATATAATATCGTCACCTTCCTAAAATAATGGTCTAAGTCATGTTTTGGAAAATATGACTTAGGCCATTATTTTAGGAGAGTGACGAATGTATGATTTCTGATCCTCATATGATCTTTGTTTGGTACCAGATGAAGAGGAGATGCTGGTTTTGGATTTGTTGAAGTCTGATTCTTCTTCTTGTCCAGTTTGTGTCCTGGTGATCCGGAGGCATCACTTTCCTGACGTCACTGATTTCATTTGATTTCAGCTGCGATGAAAACAGGAATATTTCTGCAGATGCTTCACTTCAGTTTGTGGTTTATAGAAACGTGACATGTGTCACAGTGCTACAGGCTGTCCTGTTTTAAGTTGAGCACTTTACAAATGGTTTCTCCTTAAAGTTCTGCATAAAAGATCAATTATCATTATTATTGTTATTATTATTATTATTAGGAAGAAGATGTAAAATAAATGGTAAATGGATTGCATTTATATACCACTTTTCCATCTGCATCAGACACTCAAAGCGCTTTACAATAATGCCTCACATTCACCCTGATGCCCACTACACACCAGGAGCAACTGGGGGATTAAGGACTTTGCCCAAAGGCCCTTAGTAATTTTCCGGTCAGGCTGGGACTTGAACCGAGGATCCTCTGGTCTCAAGCCCAATGCTTAACCACTAGACCATCACCTCCCCTGGGCTGGTTTTTGCCTGATGTTTGTCCTGATTTTCTTTGTTATTCATAGTACATTCTGTTGTTCTTTTCTGGTAAATTCTGGAGAGCCGTCAGTTGTTTTTGAGTTACTGAATAACTGACCTGTTAAATAATGTCTCAGTCACTGTGCTTGTTTCAGTACCTTAATAAATTACACAGTCAAAAAATAACTAAAAGCTGAACAACTGTAAATAAAGTGTTTCTGCAGAATATTTGTTCATGTGTTCCATTAAAATAATATGCGTTTAATTAATCCTGTAGGTTCAGTTTTTTCTTCTTGTAGTTTGTACGCGTATTTTTTGGGGTTTTGTGTTGAATGTAACCGATTACAATGTCAGTGAAGTAAAAGTATTTTCTTAAAGTAAATGTGACTGTGTGTAAACAGCAATAAAGTTTGAGGTCATTTGGAGCCAAAATGTTTGAACTTCTCTCATAAAAGTTTAAAATAAACACAAAGATAATTAAGGACATTTTCCATTTAAATGGTTTTAATTAAATCAGCAAACAGTCACATGTTGTTGACTGAAGCTCAGCTACTCAGATTCAGGGTGACCTTTGACATCAGGTCTGTTTGCAGTACATGCTGGGTACGGTGTGGGTTTACGGTTTGACGCTGCAGCTACTTGGATCAATTTTAGGAGCCGAGTGAAGTCAGAAGGTAAGAATTTTATTTTCAGTTTCATATTAAATATCAGCATGTGATTTAAAACTGATCTCTGATCCTTTGAATCATCACAATGTTGACATGAACATTTCTGTCATTTTCCAAAGAACAAGAAAACAAGTGAATTTAAATCACCTCCGAGTTTAAAGCTCATATTTAGTGAGAATTTAAAAAAATATTCTTTTATTAGTCCTGCATGGGTAAATTTTACAGTGTCACAGCAGCAGTGATAAAAGAGCTGTGAAACAGAAGGAGAGAGTAAAGTGTGCGCAGAGAACAAATAATACCTTGATATGACAAATATGCAGTGTAAAAAAAAAACACAGTATACAGTAATGTAGTGGAACGGGACAGTGCAGGGACATGTGACTGGAGTACAGATATACAGTAACTTTCAGTGCAGGGACGACCAATCTGTACTTTATCATAGTGGGTCAGGGGGAGGAGGCGTAAATGGGGGTCTCTGGCATTATTTACTGGTCTACCTGTGGACGGAAAGAAGCTGTTTTGGTCCTGATGGACCTCAGCCGTCTGCCAGAGGGGAGGGTGACAAAAAGTTTGTGTCCTGGGTGAGGGATCGGCCACTATCTTTCTTGCTGGCCTCAGGGCTCTGGAGGTGTACAGGTCCTGTAGGGATGGCACACTGCAGTCCATCACCTTCTCTGTTGCGTGGATGATACGCTGCAGTCTGCTCTTGTCCTTAGCAGTGGCAACAGCATACCAGACGGTGATGGAGGAGGAGTTGACGGACTCAGTGGCAGGGTAGAAGTTCACCATCTATATACTGACATCAACAAGTAGTGCAACAGCCGTAGAGCAGGAGCGAAAAACACTCACAAATACAGCACAATGTAAACAACTGGAACAACAGCTGTAGACCAGGAGCGAAAAACACAACTCCAGCACAATGTCAACAAGACATCAACAACTGGAGCAACAGCCATAGAACAGGAGCAAAAAACACTCACAACTACAGCACAATGTCAACAAGACATCAACAACTAGAGCAACAGCCGTAGAGCAGGAGTGAAAAACACTCACAACTACAGCACAATGTCAACAAGACATCAACAACTAGAGAAACAGCTGTAGAGCAGGAGTGAAAAACACAACTACAGCACAATGTCAACAACTGGAGCAACAGCCATAGAGCAGGAGCGAAAAACACAACTACAGCACAATGTCAACAAGACATCAACAACTAGAGAAACAGCCATAGAGCAGGAGTGAAAAACACTCACAACTACAGCACAATGTCAACAAGACATCAACAACTAGAGAAACAGCCGTAGAGCAGGAGTGAAAAACACTCACAACTACAGCACAATGTCAACAACTGGAGCAACAGCCATAGAGCAGGAGCAAAAAACACAACTACAGCACAATGTCAACAAGACATCAACAACTAGAGAAACAGCCGTAGAGCAGGAGTGAAAAACACTCACAACTACAGCACAATGTCAACAAGACATCAACAACTAGAGAAACAGCCGTAGAGCAGGAGTGAAAAACACAACTACAGCACAATGTCAACAATTGGAGCAACAGCCATAGAGCAGGAGCGAAAAACACTCACAACTACAGCACAATGTCAACAAGACATCAACAACTAGAGAAACAGCCGTAGAGCAGGAGTGAAAAACACAACTACAGCACAATGTCAACAATTGGAGCAACAGCCATAGAGCAGGAGCGAAAAACACTCACAACTACAGCACAATGTCAACAAGACGTCAACAACTAGAGCAACAGCCGTAGAGCAGGAGTGAAAAACAGTCATAACTACAGCACAATGTCAACAACTGGAGCAACAGCCGTAGAGCAGGAGTGAAAAACAGTCATAACTACAGCACAATGTCAACAAGACGTTAACAACTGGAGCAACAGTCGTAGAGCAGGAGTGAAAAAAACTCACAACTACAGCACAGTGTCAACAAGACATCAACAACTAGAGAAACAGCGGTAGAGCAGGAGCAAAAAACACTCACAACTACAGCACAGTGTCAACAAGACATCAACAACTAGAGAAACAGCCGTAGAGCAGGAGTGAAAAACACTCATAACTACAGCACAATGTCAACAAGAGGTCAACAACTAGAGCAACAGCCGTAGAGCAGGAGTGAAAAACACTCACAACTACAGCACAATGTCAACAAGACGTCAACAACTAGAGCAACAGCCGTAGAGCAGGAGTGAAAAACACTCACAACTACAGCACAATGTCAACAAGACATCAACAACTAGAGAAACAGCCGTAGAGCAGGAGTGAAAAAAACTCACAACTACAGCACAATGTCAACAAGACATCAACAACTAGAGAAACAGCCGTAGAGCAGGAGCAAAAACACTCACAACTACAGCACAGTGTCAACAAGACATCAACAACAAGAGAAACAGCCGTAGAGCAGGAGTGAAAAACACTCACAACTACAGCACAGTGTCAACAAGACATCAACAACTAGAGAAACAGCCGTAGAGCAGGAGTGAAAAACACTCATAACTACAGCACAATGTCAACAACTGGAGCAACAGCCGTAGAGCAGGAGCAAAAAACACTCACAACTACAGCACAGTGTCAACAAGACATCAACAACTAGAGAAACAGCCGTAGAGCAGGAGTGAAAAACACAACTACAGCACAATGTCAACAACTGGAGCAACAGCCATAGAGCAGGAGCGAAAAAGACTCACAACTACAGCACAATGTCAACAAGATGTCAACAACTAGAGCAACAGCCGTAGAGCAGGAGTGAAAAACAGTCATAACTACAGCACAATGTCAACAAGACGTCAACAACTGGAGCAACAGTCGTAGAGCAGGAGTGAAAAACAGTCATAACTACAGCACAATGTCAACAAGACGTCAACAACTGGAGCAACAGTCGTAGAGCAGGAGTGAAAAACAGTCATAACTACAGCACAATGTCAACAAGACGTCAACAACTGGAGCAACAGCCGTAGAGCAGGAGTGAAAAACAGTCATAACTACAGCACAATGTCAACAAGATGTCAACAACTGGAGCAACAGTCGTAGAGCAGGAGCGAAAAAACACTCACAACTACAGCACAATGTCAACAAGACGTCAACAACTGGAGCAACAGCCGTAAAGCAGGAGCAAAAAACACTCACAACTACAGCACAATGTCAACAACTGGAACAACAGCCATAGAGCAGGAGCGAAAAACACTCACAACTACAGCACAATGTCAACAAGACTTCAACAACTGGAGCAACATCCATAGAGCAGGAGCGAAAAACACTCACAACTACAGCACAATGTCAGCAAGCCTTCATCAACTGGAGCAACATCCGTAGAGCAGGAGCAAAAAACACTCACAACTACAGCACAATGTCAACAACTGGAGCAACAGCTGAAGAGCAGGAGCAAAAAACACTCACAACTACAGCACAATATCAACAAGATGTCAACAACTGGAGCAACAGCCGTAAAGCAGGAGCAAAAAACACTCACAAGTACAGCACAATGTCAACAACTGGAACAACAGCCATAGAGCAGGAGCGCAAAACACTCACAACTACAGCACAATATCAACAAGATATCAACAACTGGAGCAACATCCGTAGAGCAGGAGCGAATAACACTCACAAGTACAGCACAATGTCAACAACTGGAACAACAGCCATAGAGCAGGAGCGCAAAACACTCACAAGTACAGCACAATGTCAACAACTGGAACAACAGCCGTAGAGCAGGAGCGAAAAACACTCACAACTACAGCACAATGTCAACAAGATATCAACAACTGGAGCAACAGCTGTAGAGCACGAGGGAAAAAACACAACTACAGCACAATGTCAACAAGACATCAACAACTGGAGCAACAGCTGTAGAGCAGGAGCGAAAAACACTCCAAACTACAGCGCAATGTCAACAAGACGTCAACAACTGGAGCAACAGCCGTATAGCAGGAGTGAAAAACACTCACAACTACGGCACAATGTCAACAAGACGTCAACAACTGGAGCAACAGCCATAGAGCAGGAGCGACAAACACTTACAACTAAAGCAGAGTGTCAGCAAGACATCAACAACTAGAGCAACAGCCGTAGAGCAGGAGTGAAAAACACTCAACTACAGCACAATATCAACAACTAACAAAAAACACTCACAACTACAGCACAATGTTAAAAACTGGCGCAACAGCCATAGAGCAGGAGCAAAAAACACTCACAACTACAACACAATGTCAACAAGACGTCAACAACTGGAGCAACAGCCGTAAAGCAGGAGCAAAAAACACTCACAACTACAGCACAATGTCAACAAGACATCAACAACTGGAGCAACATCCGTAGAGCAGGAGCGAAAAACACTCACAACTACAGCACAATGTCAACAAGACGTCAACAACTGGAGCAACAGCCGTAAAGCAGGAGCAAAAAACACTCACAACTACAGCACAATGTCAACAAGACATCAACAACTGGAGCAACATCCGTAGAGCAGGAGCGAAAAACACTCACAACTACAGCACAATGTCAACAAGACGTCAACAACTGGAGCAACAGCCGTAAAGCAGGAGCAAAAAACACTCACAACTACAGCACAATGTCAACAAGACATCAACAACTGGAGCAACAGCCGTAAAGCAGGAGCAAAAAACACTCACAACTACACCACAATGTCAACAAGACATCAACAACTGGAGCAACATCCGTAGAGCAGGAGCAAAAAACACTCACAACTACAGCACAATGTTAACAACTGGCGCAACAGCCATAGAGCAGGAGCAAAAAACACTCACAACTACAACACAATGTCAACAAGACGTCAACAACTGGAGCAACAGCCGTAAAGCAGGAGCAAAAAACACTCACAACTACAGCACAATGTCAACAAGACATCAACAACTGGAGCAACATCCGTAGAGCAGGAGCGAAAAACACTCACAAGTACAGCACAATGTCAACAACTGGAACAACAGCCGTAGAGCAGGAGCGCAAAACACTCACAAGTACAGCACAATGTCAACAACTGGAACAACAGCCGTAGAGCAGGAGCGAAAAACACTCACAACTACAGCACAATGTCAACAAGATATCAACAACTGGAGCAACATCCGTAGAGCAGGAGCGAAAAACACTCACAACTAAAGCAGAGTGTCAGCAAGACATCAACAACTAGAGCAACAGCCGTAGAGCAGGAGTGAAAAACACTCAACTACAGCACAATATCAACAACTAACAAAAAACACTCACAACTACAGCACAATGTTAAAAACTGGCGCAACAGCCATAGAGCAGGAGCAAAAAACACTCACAACTACAACACAATGTCAACAAGACGTCAACAACTGGAGCAACAGCCGTAAAGCAGGAGCAAAAAACACTCACAACTACAGCACAATGTCAATAAGACATCAACAACTGGAGCAACATCCGTAGAGCAGGAGTGAAAAACACTCACAACTACGGCACAATGTCAACAAGACGTCAACAACTGGAGCAACAGCCATAGAGCAGGAGCGACAAACATTTACAACTAAAGCAGAGTGTCAGCAAGACATCAACAACTAGAGCAACAGCCGTAGAGCAGGAGTGAAAAACACTCAACTACCAGCAGGATCAACAAAAACACTCACAACTACAGCACAATGTTAACAACTGGCGCAACAGCCGTAGAGCAGGAGCAAAAAACACTCACAACTACAACACAATGTCAACAAGACGTCAACAACTGGAGCAACAGCCGTAAAGCAGGAGCAAAAAACACTCACAACTACAGCACAATGTCAACAATACATCAACAACTGGAGCAACATCCGTAGAGCAGGAGCGAAAAAACACTCACAAGTATAGCACAATGTCAACTACTGGAGCAACAGCCATAGAGCAGGAGCAAAAAACACTCACAACTACAGCACAATGTCAACAAGACATCAACAACTGGAGCAACAGCCGTAGAACAGGAGCGAAAAACACTCACAACTCCAGCACAATGTCAACAAAACATCAACAAGTAGTGCAACAGCCGTAGAGCAGGAGCGAAAAACACTCACAACTACAGCACAATGTCAACAAGACATCCACAACTGGAGCAACATCCGTAGAGCAGGAGCGAAAAACACTCACAAGTACAGCACAATGTCAACAACTGGAACAACAGCCGTAGAGCAGGAGCGAAAAACACTCACAACTACAGCACAATGTCAACAAGATATCAACAACTGGAGCAACATCCGTAGACCAGGAGCGAAAAACACTCACAAGTACAGCACAATGTCAACAACTGGAACAACAGCCGTAGAGCAGGAGCGAAAAACACTCACAACTACAGCACAATGTCAACAAGACATCAACAACTGGAGCAACATCCGTAGAGCAGGAGCGCAAAACACTCACAAGTACAGCACAATGTCAACAACTGGAACAACAGCCGTAGAGCAGGAGCGAAAAACACTCACAACTACAGCACAATGTCAACAAGATATCAACAACTGGAGCAACAGCTGTAGAGCAGGAGCGAAAAAACACTCCAAACTACAGGGCAATGTCAACAAGACGTCAACAACTGGAGCAACAGCCGTAGAGCAGGAGCGAAAAACACTCACAACTACAGCACAATGTCAACAAGACGTCAACAACTGGAGCAACAGCCGTAGAGCAGGAGCGAAAAACACTCACAACTACGGCACAATGTCAACAACTGGAGCAACAGCCATAGAACAGGAGCGAAAAACACTCACAACTACAGCACAATGTCAACAAGACATCAACAACTGGAGCAACAGCTGTAGAGCAGGAGCAAAAAACACTCACAACTACAGCACAATGTCAACAACTGGAGCAACATCCGTAGAGCAGGAGCAAAAAACACTCACAACTACAGCACAATGTCAACAGCTGGAGCAACAGCCGTAGAGCAGGAGCAAAAAACAGTCATAACTACAGCACAATGTCAACAAGACATCAACAACTGGAGCAACAGCCGTAGAGCAGGAGAAAAAAACACTCACAACTACAGCACAATGTCAACAAGACATCAACAACTGGAGCAACATCCGTAGAGCAGGAGCAAAAAACACTCACAAGTATAGCACAATGTCAACTACTGGAGCAACAGCCATAGAGCAGGAGCAAAAAACACTCACAACTACAGCACAATGTCAACAAGACGTCAACAACTGGAGCAATAGCCGTAGAACAGGAGCGAAAAAACACTCACAACTCCAGCACAATGTCAACAAAACATCCACAACTGGAGCAACATCCGTAGAGCAGGAGCGAAAAACACTCACAAGTACAGCACAATGTCAACAACTGGAACAACAGCCGTAGAGCAGGAGCGAAAAACACTCACAACTACAGCACAATGTCAACAAGATATCAACAACTGGAGCAACATCCGTAGACCAGGAGCGAAAAACACTCACAAGTACAGCACAATGTCAACAACTGGAACAACAGCCGTAGAGCAAGAGCGAAAAACACTCACAACTACAGCACAATGTCAACAAGACATCAACAACTGGAGCAACATCCGTAGAGCAGGAGCGCAAAACACTCACAAGTACAGCACAATGTCAACAACTGGAACAACAGCCGTAGAGCAGGAGCGAAAAACACTCACAACTACAGCACAATGTCAACAAGATATCAACAACTGGAGCAACAGCCGTAGAACAGGAGCGAAAAACACTCACAACTCCAGCACAATGTCAACAAAACATCAACAAGTAGTGCAACAGCCGTAGAGCAGGAGCGAAAAACACTCACAACTACAGCACAATGTCAACAAGACATCCACAACTGGAGCAACATCCGTAGAGCAGGAGCGAAAAACACTCACAAGTACAGCACAATGTCAACAACTGGAACAACAGCCGTAGAGCAGGAGTGAAAAACACTCACAACTACAGTACAATGTCAACAAGATATCAACAACTGGAGCAACATCCGTAGACCAGGAGCGAAAAACACTCACAAGTACAGCACAATGTCAACAACTGGAACAACAGCGGTAGAGCAGGAGCGAAAAACACTCACAACTACAACACAATGTCAACAAGACATCAACAACTGGAGCAACAGCCGTAGAGCAGGAGAAAAAAACACTCACAACTACAGCACAATGTCAACAAGACATCAACAACTGGAGCAACATCCGTAGAGCAGGAGCAAAAAACATACAAGTATAGCACAATGTCAACTACTGGAGCAACAGCCATAGAGCAGGAGCAAAAAACACTCACAACTACAGCACAATGTCAACAAGACGTCAACAACTGGAGCAATAGCCGTAGAACAGGAGCGAAAAACACTCACAACTCCAGCACAATGTCAACAAAACATCAACAAGTAGTGCAACAGCCGTAGAGCAGGAGCGAAAAACACTCACAACTACAGCACAATGTCAACAAGACATCCACAACTGGAGCAACATCCGTAGAGCAGGAGCGAAAAACACTCACAAGTACAGCACAATGTCAACAACTGGAACAACAGCCGTAGAGCAGGAGCGAAAAACACTCACAACTACAGCACAATGTCAACAAGATATCAACAACTGGAGCAACATCCGTAGACCAGGAGCGAAAAACACTCACAAGTACAGCACAATGTCAACAACTGGAACAACAGCCGTAGAGCAGGAGCGAAAAACACTCACAACTACAGCACAATGTCAACAAGACATCAACAACTGGAGCAACATCCATAGAGCAGGAGCGCAAAACACTCACAACTACAGCACAATGTCAACAAGATATCAACAACTGGAGCAACAGCCGTAGAACAGGAGCGAAAAACACTCACAACTCCAGCACAATGTCAACAAAACATCAACAAGTAGTGCAACAGCCGTAGAGCAGGAGCGAAAAACACTCACAAGTATAGCACAATGTCAACTACTGGAGCAACAGCCATAGAGCAGGAGCAAAAAACACTCACAACTACAGCACAATGTCAACAAGACGTCAACAACTGGAGCAACAGCCGTAGAACAGGAGCGAAAAACACTCACAACTCCAGCACAATGTCAACAAAACATCAACAACTGGAGCAACAGCCGTAAAGCAGGAGCAAAAAACACTCACAACTACAGCACAATGTCAACAATACATCAACAACTGGAGCAACATCCGTAGAGCAGGAGCAAAAAACACTCACAAGTATAGCACAATGTCAACTACTGGAGCAACAGCCATAGAGCAGGAGCAAAAAACACTCACAACTACAGCACAATGTCAACAAGACGTCAACAACTGGAGCAACAGCCGTAGAACAGGAGCGAAAAACACTCACAACTCCAGCACAATGTCAACAAAACATCAACAAGTAGTGCAACAGCCGTAGAGCAGGAGCGAAAAACACTCACAACTACAGCACAATGTCAACAAGACATCCACAACTGGAGCAACATCCGTAGAGCAGGAGCGAAAAACACTCACACGTACAGCACAATGTCAACAACTGGAACAACAGCCGTAGAGCAGGAGCGAAAAACACTCACAACTACAGCACAATGTCAACAAGATATCAACAACTGGAGCAACATCCGTAGACCAGGAGCGAAAAACACTCACAAGTACAGCACAATGTCAACAACTGGAACAACAGCCGTAGAGCAGGAGCGAAAAAACACTCACAACTACAGCACAATGTCAACAAGACATCAACAACTGGAGCAACATCCGTAGAGCAGGAGCGCAAAACACTCACAAGTACAGCACAATGTCAACAACTGGAACAACAGCCGTAGAGCAGGAGCGAAAAACACTCACAACTACAGCACAATGTCAACAAGATATCAACAACTGGAGCAACAGCTGTAGAGCAGGAGCGAAAAACACTCCAAACTACAGGGCAATGTCAACAAGACGTCAACAATTGGAGCAACAGCCGTAGAGCAGGAGCGAAAAACACTCACAACTACAGCACAATGTCAACAAGACGTCAACAACTGGAGCAACAGCCGTAGAGCAGGAGCGAAAAACACTCACAACTACGGCACAATGTCAACAACTGGAGCAACAGCCATAGAGCAGGAGCGGAAAAACACTCACAACTACAGCACAATGTCAACAAGACTTCAACAACTGGAGCAACAGCTGTAGAGCAGGAGCAAAAAACACTCACAACTACAGCACAATGTCAACAACTGGAGCAACATCCGTAGAGCAGGAGCAAAAAACACTCACAACTACAGCACAATGTCAACAGCTGGAGCAACAGCCGTAGAGCAGGAGCAAAAAACAGTCATAACTACAGCACAATGTCAACAAGACATCAACAACTGGAGCAACAGCCGTAGAGCAGGAGAAAAAAACACTCACAACTACAGCACAATGTCAACAAGACATCAACAACTGGAGCAACATCCGTAGAGCAGGAGCAAAAAACACTCACAAGTATAGCACAATGTCAACTACTGGAGCAACAGCCATAGAGCAGGAGCAAAAAACACTCACAACTACAGCACAATGTCAACAAGACGTCAACAACTGGAGCAATAGCCGTAGAACAGGAGCGAAAAACACTCACAACTCCAGCACAATGTCAACAAAACATCCACAACTGGAGCAACATCCGTAGAGCAGGAGCGAAAAACACTCACAAGTACAGCACAATGTCAACAACTGGAACAACAGCCGTAGAGCAGGAGCGAAAAACACTCACAACTACAGCACAATGTCAACAAGATATCAACAACTGGAGCAACATCCGTAGACCAGGAGCGAAAAACACTCACAAGTACAGCACAATGTCAACAACTGGAACAACAGCCGTAGAGCAGGAGCGAAAAACACTCACAACTACAGCACAATGTCAACAAGACATCAACAACTGGAGCAACATCCGTAGAGCAGGAGCGCAAAACACTCACAAGTACAGCACAATGTAAACAACTGGAACAACAGCCGTAGAGCAGGAGCGAAAAACACTCACAACTACAGCACAATGTCAACAAGATATCAACAACTGGAGCAACAGCCGTAGAACAGGAGCGAAAAACACTCACAACTCCAGCACAATGTCAACAAAACATCAACAAGTAGTGCAACAGCCGTAGAGCAGGAGCGAAAAACACTCACAACTACAGCACAATGTCAACAAGACATCCACAACTGGAGCAACATCCGTAGAGCAGGAGCGAAAAACACTCACAAGTACAGCACAATGTCAACAACTGGAACAACAGCCGTAGAGCAGGAGCGAAAAACACTCACAACTACAGCACAATGTCAACAAGATATCAACAACTGGAGCAACATCCGTAGACCAGGAGCGAAAAACACTCACAAGTACAGCACAATGTCAACAACTGGAACAACAGCGGTAGAGCAGGAGCGAAAAACACTCACAACTACAACACAATGTCAACAAGACATCAACAACTGGAGCAACAGCCGTAGAGCAGGAGAAAAAAACACTCACAACTACAGCACAATGTCAACAAGACATCAACAACTGGAGCAACATCCGTAGAGCAGGAGCAAAAAACACACAAGTATAGCACAATGTCAACTACTGGAGCAACAGCCATAGAGCAGGAGCAAAAAACACTCACAACTACAGCACAATGTCAACAAGACGTCAACAACTGGAGCAATAGCCGTAGAACAGGAGCGAAAAACACTCACAACTCCAGCACAATGTCAACAAAACATCAACAAGTAGTGCAACAGCCGTAGAGCAGGAGCGAAAAACACTCACAACTACAGCACAATGTCAACAAGACATCAACAACTGGAGCAACATCCGTAGAGCAGGAGCGAAAAACACTCACAAGTACAGCACAATGTCAACAACTGGAACAACAGCCGTAGAGCAGGAGCGAAAAACACTCACAACTACAGCACAATGTCAACAAGATATCAACAACTGGAGCAACATCCGTAGAGCAGGAGCGAAAAACACTCACAAGTACAGCACAATGTCAACAACTGGAACAACAGCCGTAGAGCAGGAGCGAAAAACACTCACAACTACAGCACAATGTCAACAAGACATCAACAACTGGAGCAACATCCATAGAGCAGGAGCGCAAAACACTCACAACTACAGCACAATGTCAACAAGATATCAACAACTGGAGCAACAGCCGTAGAACAGGAGCGAAAAAACACTCACAACTCCAGCACAATGTCAACAAAACATCAACAAGTAGTGCAACAGCCGTAGAGCAGGAGCGAAAAACACTCACAACTACAGCACAATGTCAACAAGACATCCACAACTGGAGCAACATCCGTAGAGCAGGAGCGAAAAACACTCACAAGTACAGCACAATGTCAACAACTGGAACAACAGCCGTAGAGCAGGAGCAAAAAACACTCACAACTACAACACAATGTCAACAAGACATCAACAACTGGAGCAACATCCGTAGAGCAGGAGCGCAAAACACTCACAAGTACAGCACAATGTCAACAACTGGAACAACAGCCGTAGAGCAGGAGCGAAAAACACTCACAACTACAGCACAATGTCAACAAGATATCAACAACTGGAGCAACAGCTGTAGAGCAGGAGCGAAAAACACTCCAAACTACAGGGCAATGTCAACAAGACGTCAACAATTGGAGCAACAGCCGTAGAGCAGGAGCGAAAAACACTCACAACTACAGCACAATGTCAACAAGACGTCAACAACTGGAGCAACAGCCGTAGAGCAGGAGCGAAAAACACTCACAACTACGGCACAATGTCAACAACTGGAGCAACAGCCACAGAGCAGGAGCGGAAAAACACTCACAACTACAGCACAATGTCAACAAGATGTCAACAACTGGAGCAACATCCGTAGAGCAGGAGCAAAAAACACACAACTACAGCACAATGTCAACAAGACTTCAACAACTGGAGCAACATCCGTAGAGCAGGAGCAAAAAACACAACTACAGCACAATGTCAACAGCTGGAGCAACAGCCGTAGAGCAGGAGCAAAAAACAGTCATAACTACAGCACAATGTCAACAAGACATCAACAACTGGAGCAACATCCGTAGAGCAGGAGCAAAAAACACTCACAAGTATAGCACAATGTCAACTACTGGAGCAACAGCCATAGAGCAGGAGCAAAAAACACTCACAACTACAGCACAATGTCAACAAGACGTCAACAACTGGAGCAACAGCCGTAGAACAGGAGCGAAAAAACACTCACAACTCCAGCACAATGTCAACAAAACATCAACAGTAGTGCAACAGCCGTAGAGCAGGAGCGAAAAAACACTCACAACTACAGCACAATGTCAACAAGACATCCACAACTGGAGCAACATCCGTAGAGCAGGAGCGAAAAACACTCACAAGTACAGCACAATGTCACCAACTGGAACAACAGCCGTAGAGCAGGAGCGAAAAACACTCACAACTACAGCACAATGTCAACAAGATATCAACAACTGGAGCAACATCCGTAGACCAGGAGCGAAAAACACTCACAAGTACAGCACAATGTCAACAACTGGAACAACAGCCGTAGAGCAGGAGCGAAAAACACTCACAACTACAGCACAATGTCAACAAGACATCAACAACTGGAGCAACATCCGTAGAGCAGGAGCGCAAAACACTCACAAGTACAGCACAATGTCAACAACTGGAACAACAGCCACAGAGCAGGAGCGGAAAAAACACTCACAACTACAGCACAATGTCAACAAGATGTCAACAACTGGAGCAACATCCATAGAGCAGGAGCAAAAAACACACAACTACAGCACAATGTCAACAAGACTTCAACAACTGGAGCAACATCCGTAGAGCAGGAGCAAAAAACACAACTACAGCACAATGTCAACAGCTGGAGCAACAGCCGTAGAGCAGGAGCAAAAAACAGTCATAACTACAGCACAATGTCAACAAGACGTCAACAACTGGAGCAACATCCGTAGAGCAGGAGCGAAAAACACTCACAACTACAGCACAATGTCAACAAGACATCCACAACTGGAGCAACATCCGTAGAGCAGGAGCGAAAAACACTCACAAGTACAGCACAATGTCACCAACTGGAACAACATCCGTAGACCAGGAGCGAAAAACACTCACAAGTACAGCACAATGTCAACAACTGGAACAACAGCCGTAGAGCAGGAGCGAAAAACACTCACAACTACAGCACAATGTCAACAAGACATCAACAACTGGAGCAACATCCGTAGAGCAGGAGCGCAAAACACTCACAAGTACAGCACAATGTCAACAACTGGAACAACAGCCGTAGAGCAGGAGCGAAAAACACTCACAACTACAGCACAATGTCAACAAGATATCAACAACTGGAGCAACAGCTGTAGAGCAGGAGCGAAAAACACTCCAAACTACAGGGCAATGTCAACAAGACGTCAACAATTGGAGCAACAGCCGTAGAGCAGGAGCGAAAAACACTCACAACTACAGCACAATGTCAACAAGACGTCAACAACTGGAGCAACAGCCGTAGAGCAGGAGCGAAAAACACTCACAACTACGGCACAATGTCAACAACTGGAGCAACAGCCACAGAGCAGGAGCGGAAAAACACTCACAACTACAGCACAATGTCAACAACTGGAGCAACAGCCACAGAGCAGGAGCGGAAAAACACTCACAACTACAGCACAATGTCAACAAGATGTCAACAACTGGAGCAACATCCGTAGAGCAGGAGCAAAAAACACACAACTACAGCACAATGTCAACAAGACTTCAACAACTGGAGCAACATCTGTAGAGCAGGAGCAAAAAACACTCACAACTACAGCACAATGTCAACAGCTGGAGCAACAGCCGTAGAGCAGGAGCAAAAAACAGTCATAACTACAGCACAATGTCAACAAGACATCAACAACTGGAGCAACAGCCGTAGAGCAGGAGTGAAAAACAGTCATAACTACAGCACAATGTCAACAAGACATCAACAACTGGAGCAACATCCGTAGAGCAGGAGCAAAAACACTCACAACTACAGCACAATGTCAACAACTGGAGCAACATCCGTAGAGCAGGAGCAAAAAACACACAACTACAGCACAATTTCAACAAGATGTCAACAACTGGAGCAACATCCGTAGAGCAGGAGCAAAAAACACAACTACAGCACAATGTCAACAAGATGTTAACAACTGGAGCAACAGCTATAGAGCAGGAGCGAAAACACTCACGTGAGCGGGGGCTGGGATGAGGTGTGTGATGAGGACAGGAGCTGGGTAGGGGCGAGGTGGGAGCATGCTTTCAGTCTCTGACCATGTGTGAGTCAGTTTCTCTCCGTGTGTACTGAAGTTGGAAAAGTTGAAAAAGAAGGCAGCTGAATGTTCACCAAGGCCGTAGAAATTCTTCTGGAGGAAACAACTGGGTGTTTTTTCCTTCAGAGGATGATAAGCCTGCCATGTTCATGGTTGAGCAGTGAAAAACAACTTTATAGCTTCACATGAACAACCAGATCCAATTATGAATATTCCTTGGTCTCCGACATCTTCCTTTGCGAGGTGTGCATTTGCTCCGAGATGTTATCCATTTTGCGTCTGAGTTCAAGGATTAACGCAGTCTGAGATTGTATCACCTTGCCCAACTCATTAATTATGATGGACAGATAAGGGGTCGTGGTTCTGGTGGCAGCAGTCTTGCCAATTTTCTAGTAGGTCAGGACAGCACATAAACCAATAAGTACCAGCCCTCCTAGTATGAAACCAAATATAAATATCCCACTGTTGCCAAGTGCTTGCTCATAGGGGGTCGTTTTGACCGTTGGGGTTTTTCTGTAGTTATTGTATGGCTTTTGCCTTGCAATATAAAGCGCCTTGGGGCAACTGTTGTTGTGATTTGGCGCTATATAAATAAAATTGATTTGATTTGAAATAATTCCTCTACGTCCTCCACAGAGAATGGTACAAAGCATGCGACATGCCATGTTTCCCAGGTGTCGAGAACATAGCCCGCAGGGTAGATTCCAGCTGGGCATGCAGGGTCCCCCGGCCCTGATCTTCCTGTAGAAAAAATGGTGTCAATAGCATTCATAGACCAGCTGATCAATTCCATGATTAATCCAATATAGTTTGAAGAATTCACAGTCCGGTGAAATAGGGACTTTGAAGGATGGAGCAGAGAGAGAGGAGAGAGGAGGAGATGCGACTGCCCTCGCCGGAGTCCAAAGCAGTGCACTTGTAGGAAAACGAGAGCGAAATGTCCCGCACACACATAGTAGCATTGCACACACACAGTAGCATTGCACACACACAGTAGTGGTAACAAATTAACACGCACTCATAAGAAAACAAGAGCGACACGTCGCTGCACACAGTAATGGAAAACAAGTGAAGCCACAACAGCTCAATCATAGAAAATACGATTACACTCACCGAGTGCTGAGGTCAAATCAACCGAACACCTGCAGCAAGCGGGGTCACTCACCCATAGCGGTAAGCAGGACAGAGCTAGGAAAGAACTCATGGTCTTGCAGCCTCTGGAGGGCGCATATGCTCAGCTCCATCCACGGAAGGTTGCGAGGCTCTGATCAACACGCGATCCTAAAACGTTTGACCTGAATGCTGGGTAACATGCACTCATATACTGTTGCTGGCGTCACCCAGGTCACACCTACTGGTGTGCCTTTGTTGGTATATAAGTGTTTTTGGGGGGCGGCCAAGATGGCAGCGTGAGAAGATGGACTTTGTCAAGCTCTCAGCACTATTCCTAAATTAAATACATTTTCAGCCTAAATGATATAATAACTTTGAGGAACAAGCCAAGAACTTTTTTTATTGACCTTTTTGGAACAACTTTGGATCTTTTACGTCACTCAAGATGCCAAAAGCTGGTAAAAGAAGCGAGCCTAGCATTGAAGAGGAGGAGCCATTAGCAGCAACCACGACTACAGCAGCGGAATGGAGGACACAGTGCATGAAAAAGAAGAGTTTCCTCTGCTACCTGTGACTCCAAGTAAGCCTCCTCTTGCTAAGAAACCTGCCAGTGAAAGAGCTTGAGTTAGAGAGTCCAACTTTACCTCTGACAGTACTGCTAAAGTGATTATTGATCTGATCAACTCAAGAAGCGAAGCGCTTGAAGACATGATTGGCGCCATTCGTCTCGATATGACAGCCTTTAAAGAAAAGTTGCTGTCATTGAAAAACAAATTGAAAAAGTGAAGAGACATCTCTCAAGTGCCTATCCCGTGTTGCTGACATTGAGTCATATGGGAAGAGATCGAACCTGAGACTGCGTGGTATAGTTGATGCAGAAAAAGAACATATTAGAGAGGAGGTGATTGCCATCTGCCAACAAGTGCTCCCGACGCTGAAAGAGAAACTCCCCGACATCACTGATGTGGCCCATCGTGTGAAGAAGACGATATGACGACCCAAAGCCCCATGGAGTCATCATCAGGTTCATCTCCCTGTGACACAAGGAGGAACTGTGGAAGGCGGCCAAGAACTGCGCTTTTCTCCAAGCAAAAGGTCTGCAGTTCACTGAAGATTTGACCAAAGAGGACCGAGACAACAGACAAAAGCTGTGGCCGAAGATAAAGAGAGCTCGTGATGATGGAAAGTCTGCCTACTTTGAAGGTGGAAGAGGATTCATAAATGGTACCGAGATTTATCCTTCAGCAGAAACTATCAATCAATCAATCAATTTTATTTATATAGCGCCAAATCACAACAAACAGTTGCCCCAAGGCGCTTTATATTGTAAGGCAAGGCCATACAATAATTATGTAAAACCCCAACAGTCAAAACGACCCCCTGTGAGCAAGCACTTGGCTACAGTGGGAAGGAAAAACTCCCTTTTAACAGGAAGAAACCTCCAGCAGAACCAGGCTCAGGGAGGGGCAGTCTTCTGCTGGGACTGGTTGGGGCTGAGGGAGAGAACCAGGAAAAAGACATGCTGTGGAGGGGAGCAGAGATCGATCACTAATGATTAAATGCAGAGTGGTGCATACAGAGCAAAAAGAGAAAGAAACAGTGCATCATGGGAACCCCCCAGCAGTCTACGTCTATAGCAGCATAACTAAGGGATGGTTCAGGGTCACCTGATCCAGCCCTAACTATAAGCTTTAGCAAAAAGGAAAGTTTTAAGCCTAATCTTAAAAGTAGAGAGGGTGTCTGTCTCCCTGATCTGAATTGGGAGCTGGTTCCACAGGAGAGGAGCCTGAAAGCTGAAGGCTCTGCCTCCCATTCTACTCTTAAAAACCCTAGGAACTACAAGTAAGCCTGCAGTCTGAGAGCGAAGCGCTCTATTGGGGTGATATGGTACTACGAGGTCCCTAAGATAAGATGGGACCTGATTATTCAAAACCTTATAAGTAAGAAGAAGAATTTTAAATTCTATTCTAGAATTAACAGGAAGCCAAACTAGTACTCAGGTACAACTATGTTCACTCATGCAGACGACTTTTCCGTTACTGACTATTTTGAGTTCATGTTAAACTAAGAGTTCATTTCATTACCGAAATACATTCTGATCAAGGGTAAAAAAAGAGGTCTAAAGTTTAAAACAATAATTAATAATATTGTCTTTTTTTCTTTTTTTTGTGTGTTTTTTGTTTAAAAGGGAAAGAGAGAAAAAAAAGAGGTTCCATATTAAATATGGAACCTCTAAATATGGGGGGGAAAAGAAAATAATAATAATAATAATAATAGTGATAATGATAAATTAATAAAAAAGTTAAGGTAATTAAATTAATAAAATAAAATGAATGTAGCATAATTGTATATATGTATCAATCAATCAATCAATTTTTTTTTTATATAGCGCCAAATCACAACAAACAGTTGCCCCAAGGCGCTTTATATTGTAAGGCAAGGCCATACAATAATGATGTAAAACCCCAACGGTCAAAACGCCCCCCTGTGAGCAAGCACTTGGCTACAGTGGGAAGGAAAAACTCCCTTTTAACAGGAAGAAACCTCCAGCAGAACCAGGCTCAGGGAGGGGCAGTCTTCTGCTGGGACTGGTTGGGGCTGAGGGAGAGAACCAGGAAAAAGACATGCTGTGGAGGGGAGCAGAGATCAATCACTAATGATTAAATGCAGAGTGGTGCATACAGAGCAAAAAGAGAAAGAAACACTCAGTGCATCATGGGAACCCCCCAGCAGTCTAAGTCTATAGCAGCATAACTAAGGGATGGTTCAGGGTCACCTGATCCAGCCCTAACTATAAGCTTTAGCAAAAAGGAAAGTTTTAAGCCTAATCTTAAAAGTAGAGAGGGTGTCTGTCTCCCTGATCTGAATTGGGAGCTGGTTCCACAGGAGAGGAGCCTGAAAGCTGAAGGCTCTGCCTCCCATTCTACTCTTACAAACCCTAGGAACTACAAGTAAGCCTGCAGTCTGAGAGCGAAGCGCTCTATTGGGGTGATATGGTACTACGAGGTCCCTAAGATAAGATGGGACCTGATTATTCAAAACCTTATAAGTAAGAAGAAGAATTTTAAATTCTATTCTAGAATTAACAGGAAGCCAATGAAGAGAGGCCAATATGGGTGAGATATGCTCTCTCCTTCTAGTCCCCGTCAGCACTCTAGCTGCAGCATTTTGAATTAACTGAAGGCTTTTTAGGGAACTTTTAGGACAACCTGATAATAATGAATTACAATAGTCCAGCCTAGAGGAAATAAATGCATGAATTAGTTTTTCAGCATCACTCTGAGACAAGACCTTTCTGATTTTAGAGATATTGCGTAAATGCAAAAAAGCAGTCCTACATATTTGTTTAATATGCGCTTTGAATGACATATCCTGATCAAAAATGACTCCAAGATTTCTCACAGTATTACTAGAGGTCAGGGTAATGCCATCCAGAGTAAGGATCTGGTTAGACACCATGTTTCTAAGATTTGTGGGGCCAAGAACAATAACTTCAGTTTTATCTGAGTTTAAAAGCAGGAAATTAGAGGTCATCCATGTCTTTATGTCTGTAAGACAATCCTGCAGTTTAGCTAATTGGTGTGTGTCCTCTGGCTTCATGGATAGATAAAGCTGGGTATCATCTGCGTAACAATGAAAATTTAAGCAATACCGTCTAATAATACTGCCTAAGGGAAGCATATATAAAGTGAATAAAATTGGTCCTAGCACAGAACCTTGTGGAACTCCATAATTAACTTTAGTCTGTGAAGAAGATTCCCCATTTACATGAACAAATTGTAATCTATTAGACAAATATGATTCAAACCACCGCAGCGCAGTGCCTTTAATACCTATGGCATGCTCTAATCTCTGTAATAAAATTTTATGGTCAACAGTATCAAAAGCAGCACTGAGGTCTAACAGAACAAGCACAGAGATGAGTCCACTGTCCGAGGCCATAAGAAGATCATTTGTAACCGTCACTAATGCTGTTTCTGTACTATGATGAATTCTAAAACCTGACTGAAACTCTTCAAATAGACCATTCCTCTGCAGATGATCAGTTAGCTGTTTTACAACTACCCTTTCAAGAATTTTTGAGAGAAAAGGAAGGTTGGAGATTGGCCTATAATTAGCTAAGATAGCTGGGTCAAGTGATGGCTTTTTGAGTAATGGTCTAATTACTGCCACCTTAAAAGCCTGTGGTACATAGCCAACTAACAAAGATAGATTGATCATATTTAAGATCGAAGCATTAAATAATGGTAGGGCTTCCTTGAGCAGCCTGGTAGGAATGGGGTCTAATAAACATGTTGATGGTTTGGATGAAGTAACTAATGAAAATAACTCAGACAGAACAATCGGAGAGAAAGAGTCTAACCAAATACCGGCATCACTGAAAGCAGCCAAAGATAACGATACGTCTTTGGGATGGTTATGAGTAATTTTTTCTCTAATAGTTAAAATTTTGTTAGCAAAGAAAGTCATGAACTCATTACTAGTTAAAGATAATGGAATACTCAGCTCAATAGAGCTCTGACTCTTTGTCAGCCTGGCTACAGTGCTGAAAAGAAACCTGGGGTTGTTCTTATTTTCTTCAATTAGTGATGAGTAGAAAGATGTCCTAGCTTTACGGAGGGCTTTTTTATAGAGCAACAGACTCTTTTTCCAGGCTAAGTGAAGATCTTCTAAATTAGTGAGACGCCATTTCCTCTCCAACTTACGGGTTATCTGCTTTAAGCTACGAGTTTGAGAGTTATACCATGGAGTCAGACACTTCTGATTTAAAGCTCTCTTTTTCAGAGGAGCTACAGCATCCAAAGTTGTCTTCAATGAGGATGTAAAACTATTGACGAGATACTCTATCTCCCTTACAGAGTTTAGGTAGCTACTCTGCACTGTGTTGTTATATGGCATTAGAGAACATAAAGAAGGAATCATATCCTTAAACCTAGTTACAGCGCTTTCTGAAAGACTTCTAGTGTAATGAAACGTATTCCCCACTGCTGGGTAGTCCATCAGAGTAAATGTAAATGTTATTAAGAAATGATCAGACAGATGGGAGTTTTCAGGGAATACTGTTAAGTCTTCTATTTCCATACCATAAGTCAGAACAAGATCTAAGATATGATTAAAGTGGTGGGTGGACTCATTTACTTTTTGAGCAAAGCCAATAGAGTCTAATAATAGATTAAATGCAGTGTTGAGGCTGTCATTCTCAGCATCTGTGTGGATGTTAAAATCGCCCACTATAATTATCTTATCTGAGCTAAGCACTAAGTCAGACAAAAGGTCTGAAAATTCACAGAGAAACTCACAGTAACGACCAGGTGGACGATAGATAACAACAAATAAAACTGGTTTTTGGGACTTCCAATTTGGATGGACAAGACTAAGAGACAAGCTTTCAAATGAATTAAAGCTCTGTCTGGGTTTTTGATTAATTAATAAGCTGGAATGGAAGATTGCTGCTAATCCACCGCCCCGGCCCGTGCTACGAGCATTCTGACAGTTAGTGTGACTCGGGGGTGTTGACTCATTTAAACTAACATATTCATCCTGCTGTAACCAGGTTTCTGTTAGGCAGAATAAATCAATATGTTGATCAATTATTATATCATTTACCAACAGGGACTTAGAAGAGAGAGACCTAATGTTTAATAGACCACATTTAACTGTTTTAGTCTGTGGTGCAGTAGAAGGTGCTATATTATTTTTTCTTTTTGAATTTTTATGCTTAAATAGATTTTTGCTGGTTATTGGTAGTCTGGGAGCAGGCACCGTCTCTACGGGGATGGGGTAATGAGGGGATGGCAGGGGGAGAGAAGCTGCAGAGAGGTGTGTAAGACTACAACTCTGCTTCCTGGTCCCAACCCTGGATAGTCACGGTTTGGAGGATTTAAGAAAATTAGCCAGATTTCTAGAAATGAGAGCTGCTCCATCCAAAGTGGGATGGATGCCGTCTCTCCTAACAAGACCAGGTTTTCCCCAGAAGCTTTGCCAATTATCTATGAAGCCCACCTCATTTTTTGGACACCACTCAGACAGCCAGCAATTCAAGGAGAACATGCGGCTAAACATGTCACTCCCGGTCTGATTGGGGAGGGGCCCAGAGAAAACTACAGAGTCCGACATTGTTTTTGCAAAGTTACACACCAATTTAATGTTAATTTTAGTGACCTCCGATTGGCGTAACCGGGTGTCATTACTGCCGACGTGAATTACAATCTTACCAAATTTACGCTTAGCCTTAACCAGCAGTTTCAAATTTCCTTCAATGTCGCCTGCTCTGGCCCCCGGAAGACAATTGACTATGGTTGCTGGTGTCGCTAACTTCACATTTCTCAAAACAGAGTCGCCAATAACCAGAGTTTGATACTCGGCGGGTGTGTCGTCGAGTGGGGAAAAACGGTTAGAAATGTGAACGGGTTGGCGGTGTACACGGGGCTTCTGTTTAGGGCTACGCTTCCTCCTCACAGTCACCCAGTCAGCCTGCTTTCCCGGCTGCTCGGGATCTGCCAGAGGGGAACTAACGGCGGCTAAGCTACCTTGGTCCGCACCGACTACAGGGGCCTGGCTAGCTGTAGAATTTTCCACGGTGCGGAGCCGAGTCTCCAATTCGCCCAGCCTGGCCTCCAAAGCTACGAATAAGCTACACTTATTACAAGTACCATTACTGCTAAAGGAGGCCGAGGAATAACTAAACATTTCACACCCAGAGCAGAAAAGTGCGGGAGAGACAGGAGAAGCCGCCATGCTAAATCGGCTAAGAGCTAGTAGCTACGCTAAGCTAGCGGATTCCTAAAAACACGCAAAGTGAATAATGTGTAAATAATTTAGAGGTGATTCAGCAGAATGAGTGCTTTAGTTAAGGCACGTAAAGATTACACTGGGAAACAAATCGTAATCTAGATAACTAGATCAATCTAACTGCGCAGATTAAACAGCTAACAGATACAGAAAAACACCGCTGTGCTCCGGAACAGGAAGTGATACAATACCGCAGTGAGAGCCAACCACCAGTAGAGGCAAGCAAGAGCTCCTGGCAGCTATTTCCACTGAAATGTATATGTATTATGTGTATACATGTGTGTATAGGTGATGTATGTGTGTATTTTGTGTATGTATGTTCGCATGTATGATGTGTGTGTGTATATATATATATATATATATATATATATATATATATATATATATATATATATATATATTGAGACAGAATTACCATTGACACACACAAGAATAGTCCTTTTAAATAGTCATTTTCTGAGTAAATGTGGGGAATTTATTGACATATGAAAATGACTTAAGGAATGACACCAGCAATATCAATAGCAATAAAAAAAAATGGGAGTAATAATAATAATAGAAATAAAAAAAAACAAAAAAATCTTTTTGATTGACAATAATTATTGTCATTATTACTGTCTATTATGGTGGGAATTGTTTTTATCATCATCATTATTATTATTATTATAGATACTCATCACTAATATATGATATCAATTACATAGTAATAAAAAGGAATATTGTTCACACTCGGTAGTCGTAAAAACGTATGGGTATTTGGGGGTGGGGTTAAATAAGTTTGTCTTCATCCCACCCCTTTTCGGGTTAAGTGCGCGGGTATGTATGCGTGTATGTTTGTATCTCCTTGTTGTGTGGGCCGCTGAAGAGGAGGTACTGCTGGCCCACCACCACCAGAGGGCGCCCTGCCTGGAGTGCGGGCTCCAGGCACCAGAGGGCGCTGCCGCATCATGGGAGTAGCCTGGGTGACAGCTGTCACCCATCACCAGACACAGCTGTTCTACTCAGCACCGAGGTATATCAGGAGGACGGCGTCTCCACCTCAGTGCCGAGATATCGCCTAAGACCAAGGTAGTATTCTCTGCAGTTATACATTGCATCATCAGCTAAGACTGTTAAAACCTTTTTCAGGACTGGTGACTACTGAAAACCTCATTCTTTGGATAAGTACTCACCTTCCTGCTATACTTTGCCAAGAGGTGGAGGCGGCTTCTCCCCTCTCTGTTACTGGGTGCGTTCATCCACTCCTGTGTGTTGTTGCTCTCTCCTGCCAGCAGTACCGGATCCGACGAGCGGAGGCAGTGGCCACCTGGGAATTCGGGACTTGGCGGTTCCAGTATTTCCAGGGTTCGGTGGCAGAGGAGATCTGGGTGGTTCCGGTTCGACTGAGACAGACGTCTCCTACCTTCGAGCCTGCCCACACGACACCAGCGGATTCGACCCCAAATTGTGTTTGTTGTATTACTCGTGCTTGTTTCAGTAGTAAATCTTATTTACTCTCTCCATTGTCCGTTCATTGCGCCCCCTGTTGTGGGTCCGTGTTCCTACACTTTCACAACACTCCTGTTCTTTTCAACCCAATGTGGGTAAATGTAGATGTCAAAGAAATGCTTATTTTGTAAAACTCAAAATAAATGATCAATCAGTCAATATGTATGTATATGTACGTGTATATGTGTGTGTATATATGTATATGTATATATGTAGTATGTATGTGTATATATGTAGTATGTATGTGTATATATGTATATATGTAGTATGTATGTGTATATATGTATACATGTTTGTGTGTGTATGTATGTATATGTGTGCGTGTATATATATGTGTATATGTGTAGGGGTATGTATATGTATGTGTAGGTATAAATGTATGTATGTGTATATATATGTAGTGTGTATTTATTTATGTGTTAGTGGGTATGTATATAGGTATATATGTGAGTGTGTATATATATGTATGTGTGTATATATAGGTGTATATATATGCACAGCCCAAGCAGAGGGTCACCCCCTAGAGCCTGGTCTGCTTGAGGTTTCTTCCTAAGAGGGAGTTTTTCCTCACCACAGTTGCCTAGTTCTTGCTCTGGGGGTCGGCAGGGTTAATATGGAGTGACTTGGGCCAAGTTTGCTGTGATTTGGCGCTTTATACATAACATACTTATACATGAATTGAAATGTAATTGAATATTGAAGTGTGTATCTGTGTTGATATGTAGTGTGTTGTGAATTTGTGTATATGTTGTTATGACTGTTATAATTGTTGGACTCATTCTAGCAGGGGTCGACATTGATAAGCTTTGTTTCTGCTCACACCCTTTCGGACTCACAGGCTTGTTTATATAACATTCATATTATTGGTATGTTTCTGTTCTTTTGGATTTGTGTGTGTGCCGAATAAATCCATTCATTCATTCATTCATAAATATGTTAATGTAACGGAGGCCAGCAGGTGTTGCTGTGCAGATGTAATTAGTAAACCTCACTCCCAACAGCTCAAAAGGATTCTCTGGTCACAAGGCCAGAGCCCTGGGTTTTGGTTTTCTGGTTAGAGAGTCCGACTCCCATGCTGGAGATCGTGAGTTCGCGTCCCAAGGGGAGCGAATGGGCGGAGTCATAACAACACAACACAGAGTGCAGCCGCTACATTAATAAGTATTAGGCCAAGCTGTTCTGGTGCTGATCTTGGTGGCATGTTGTTTGAACTATCCGTAAAGCTGCGTTCACACTGGGCGTAATACCATGTAATACCTATGTGTCCTATGGAAGGACACATTGTGGTGCCAAGCCAAGCAATGCGATGCGATGGACGCAAATGAAGTGACGCGCATGAAGCGATTTTGAGCGATTGGCGCATTTGTGGCACGATATCACATCACATCACGTTGCCCTCCTCCCCAAGTTGAAAAATCTGAACTTTTTCATCTTGTTGTGCCGTGATGACCAACCAGGGACTGGATATGTAGTGACATGATGTCTGGAGTTTGACTGAGTTGGATGTGAACATGTCCTGTCTCTGGTAGCCAGCCTGTGAGCAGGACTTACTGTATGTCCCTTTTGTCCTTTATTTCACAATTATGACAGAGTTTTTGGGGGAAGAGCAAGCAGCAGCACCGCAGCAGCACCGCAGCAGCACCGCAGCAGCACCGCAGCAGCACCGCAGCAGCAGCAGACAGTTTTTTTTTATTGTTTACATGTGCGCACGTGAACAGGACAGGAGGTCCTCAAACTGGGTCCTGCAGAGGCGGAAGAACCGCTGAAAGTGGCTGTCATCCAGACACAGCTCCTGCAGCAAATAACGAAACCCCTCGAATTGGGAACATCTCATGAGGATTTTGTGAACCCAGGGACGGTGCCGCTGGCGACATTTGTCAGCTTTCCACAACAGCAACTCGCTCCATGTTATCAAAATCCACCATGTTAACTTGACTGACAACCGGAGCTGGCGAGTGGAATGGAAGCTCCTCCTATTTGATGACGCACTGGGGCAAATTTTCACAGCGAAAGCAGAGTGATACACTGGGTGATGGTGGCACGTCCTTCGCGTGGTGACGGATGCTACACCATCACAATTTGTGGCGTCGCGTCGCGCCCGGTGTGAACGCGGCTTAGGGGTTTATTCAGACAAAAGCCTTTTGTTCATCTCTGAGTTTCTACTTATTCTTAACCTGTCTCACATTTCTCTCTTCTCGCTCAATGCTCGGGGTTTGTGAAACAGCTTTAAATGCAAAGCTTTATTTCTTTTGGCTAAGCAGTTCAAATCTGATTTTGTTTATTTTCCAGAGTCTTACTCTGTTACAAACGATGCTAACTACTGGAAATGTCAGTGGGGTCATTCCATATGGCTGTGGCATGGCACAGAACGATCAGCAGGGGTCGCCACATTCAAACATAAATTCAATGAGAATATACTTCACTTTCACTTTATTTATTTATTCAGTGTCTCCAAAGGAGCAACGAGCTGTACAGCAATGGGTATACAGAAAAGTACAAAATAAAAGAAAAGAAAAAAAACACACCAAACATTCAGTACACAAGGGGGACACAGTACAGACCTGGATCGATGGAAAAGGAACCGAGTTACCTAACACGATTTGCCATCAACCCTATGTATCTGCTTCTCTCCTCCGGTCAGCATTCAGAACAGAGATAGCCACAGGTACAAAGGAATGCTTATATCTGTTACTCCTCACTGTAGGAAACCTAAGCCTCACTCCAGATGGCAAAAAACAAAATTCACCATGGAGAGGGTGGGCCAGATCAGATAAAATTCTCTGAGCCTTCCTCCTCACCTGTCTGGAAAACAAGTCAGACAGTGAGGTCTGTTGGGCCCCCAAAAGCTTGCTGCACAATTCTACAATGTTGTGAAGTGGCTTCCTTGCTTTAATGCTGAGATTTCCGTACCAGCACATCATCGCAAAATTTAAAACCGATTCAATACAAGATTTATAAAATAGGGTCATTATTGTCCTGTCCACTTGAAAATATGACAACTTACGAAGACAAAACAGATGCTGCTGCCCCTTCTTGTACAGCAGGTCTGCATTGTCATTAAAGTTCAACTTGCTATCGATCAGCGTTCCCAAGTATTTATAGTTGTCCACATGCTCCACCTGTTGGCCTTTGATTGTAGTGGTTTTGGGTGAGGACATCCTGAAAGTCATGGCCACCATGAAGTTTTGATCACATCAATTATGCCCTCCTGGCCATGTATTTGAGTTTCTTTGTTGGTTTTATATAGCCTATGCAATGTCAGTTGGCAAAAGCATTATGTTTTTTTCTTAAAATTTGGAAAAGCACACATGAAACAAGATGGCCGACAATATGGCCGTCAAAATCATTAGTTGTTTGTCATATTTAATTTGAAAATAAATATTTGCTTCTAAAATGTGAGAATGTTCTATGACAGTCATTCTAGCACATACATTTCTGACCATTTATTGATGTCTTTGTATAATCTAGATAGTAGTTTTAGTGATCTATGTAGTTGGAAGGAGTGAATGTCAGTGCACAACCAGGGCACACTGATGACTTCACTGCTGTAAAACTCAGCATGGGGTTCAGTGTAAGCTAATCTTACTTTACTAATGCTCCACCTGGCTTTACTAACTCCCAATATGGTAGAAAAGTAATAGTTGTAGTGTAGTTTAGCATAGTTTAGTGTCCCAAATGCTGTCTAACAGCCCCATATCAATTAGCTTGTAGAACGTAGTTGGTAGATTTAGTTAGACCACCGCACCTGAATTGACAGTATGTGCCAGCGTGGGAGAGCCAAGCCAAGGGTAAGTGGGGCTATGCATGGTGTCTCCATGTACTTACCCGGATGGTGTACAGATCACACGGGACTTAAATGGCACTGGATGAATGATCAGGCTAGGTGTAGGTCACCTATTTGTCCATGCCAGGTATGCTGCGGGACATGGCAGCAAGTCTGTCATGATCAAAGTCAGTGATACAGATGTGCTGGTCATTGGCTTGAGTGTCTTCTCAACTCTACATAGTATGGGTGTGCAGCAGTTGTGGTTGGCATTCGGTCAAGATTCGAGCCTTTGCTGGATTCCCATCCATGACCTGTCAGACTATGTAGGCCAAGAGAGGGCCACAGGAATGCCATTCTTCTATGCCTTCACTGGCTGTGATGTGGTCTCAGCCTTTAGAAACAAAGGGAAGAAGACAGCTTGGCAAACTTGGGATATGTTCCCAGAGGCTACCCCAGTATTTTCTAAACTGAGCAAGTACCCTCCGTCCATTGAGGATGCAGACATGGAGATTCATGAGAAGTTTGTGGTTCTCATGTATGACAGATCCAGCACTGTTGACAGTGTAGATGAAGCCAGACTTGACCTGTTTGCCAGGAAGCAGAGGTCGTATGAAGCCATCCCTCCTACCAGTGCAGCTCTGCTTCAACACACCAAACATGCAGCATACCAGGCAGGATGCATATGGGCTCAGGCAATACTACGTCAGCCAGAAGCAGAGAGTCCATCTGATTGTGGCTGGGAGAAAGCAGGTGATGAGTGGAAGGTCTACTGGACAGCCAACTCATCAATTGCAAAGAGTTGTGAACAACTCACCAAATGTAGCTGCAACTCTGGCTGCCGTGGCAGGTGCAAATGCCACAGGCTCGGACTAGCTTGTACAGCTTTGTGCAGTTGCAAATGTGACCTGTAAGCTGTCTCCTGAATGAGCTTATGATTTTTGTATGGGTTTGCTGAGTTAGTTGGCCTAATGTCTTTTGGAAAAGGGCACATCTTCTTCCTATCTGGCCTGAAGTTTTTTTTTTTCAAACCCACAAGCCACATAAATGAGCTCATACTTTTTTTTATTGATCTTCATTTGCTTATACTTACAGAATACAATTAAAATAGCACAAATTGAAAGTGGTAAATATATTTTTCTTCCAAAAGGTGCACTAAATCCAATCATTGTCTGGCAAGACTGGCACTCATACAGTGCATATTTACCAGCTTGTAACTGCAAAACTCAAGTGCCTCAAGTGGAGGAGTTTAAGTATCTCGGGGTCTTGTTCACGAGTGAGGGACGGATGGAGCGTGAGATCGATAGACGGATCGGTGCAGCATCTGCAGTGATGCGGTCTCTGTATCAGACCGTCGTGGTGAAGAGAGAGCTGAGTAGGGGGGCAAAGCTCTCGATTTACTGATCGATCTACGTTCCGATCCTCACCTATGGTCATGAGATTTGGCTCATGACCGAAAGAACGAGATCACGAGTACAAGCGGCCGAGATGAGTTTCCTACGCAGGGTGGCTGGGTGCTCCCTTAGAGATAGGGTGAGGAGCTCGGTCACTCGGGAGGAGCTCGGAGTCGAGCCGCTGCTCCTCCATGTCGAAAGGAGTCAGTTGAGGTGGCTCGGGCATCTTTTCCGGATGCCCCCTGAACGCCTCGCTGGAGAGGTGTTCCGGGCATGTCCCACTGGGAGGAGGCCCCGGGGAAGACCCAGGACACGCGACCCGACTCCGGATAAAGCGGAAGAAAATGGATGGATGGATGTAACTGCAAAACTGAGCCAGTGTCACAGTGATGCACATCTGGATCAGTTCTATTTTCCCTAGATATCTATAGCCCATCTTTTCATTCATGAATTCTGAAAATATTTCATGACAGGCAGAGATTGCATCTATAGGTATCTCACAACTTTTGCATTCAAAATAATTTAGGATACGTCAACGCCATAACGGAACTAAAATTCCAGCCTTATAATTTGGAGTTTTCAATGCATTGTTGTGATTTGCTTCTATCTTCTTTATTACCATCATACATTTGTGCATCTAATATAGCAATACAAATCCTAGAACCAAGTTCTCTTACCAGACAAACAAGAAAGTTTTCTATCGTGAAAGGGATTTTAGAGATTTTTCTAATAGCAAAAGGGTCCCTCAATGGTCATTTTGTTAAATATAATTTATCATAATGAAAAATATATTACTTCTGACTTATTAAATTAATGGATCTGCAAAGTGTAACAGGAATGGAACACGTGAATGTGTATTTTTTTTATATGTATACCCAAAAAATGATGAAAATCGGTACAACTGGTGGCCATCTTGAAAAATGGTGGCCATATTGAAATTTTGTGTGGCTATCCAAACTTTTCAAAAGAGTTGGTCCTAGTGAGCAAGTGTGCCAAATTTTATGTTTCTTTGTATAACGGAAGTATTTTTCTCCTTATTTGCTGCACTACATGGGGTGTGCAGCCAGTACATTCTGAGTGCCGGTCTCAAGCCCGGATAAATGAGGAGGGTTGCGTCAGGAAGGGCATCTGGCATAAAACAAGCCAACTCAACTATGCAGACTAAGAATCGAATTTCCATACCGGATCGGTTGCGGCCCGGGTTAACAACGTCCGCCACCAGTGCTGTTGCCCAACAGGGTGCCGGTGAAAGTTGGGTTACTGCTGGGTGAAGACGACGAAGAAGAGGAGGAGAATGTTTCCACAAACAGCGGGAGAAGAAGAAAACTAGAAGGGTGGAAATGAGA
Organism: Thalassophryne amazonica; assembly: GCF_902500255.1. Lineage (NCBI taxonomy): Eukaryota > Metazoa > Chordata > Actinopteri > Batrachoidiformes > Batrachoididae > Thalassophryne > Thalassophryne amazonica. The sequence continues at coordinate 115,244,939 of NC_047110.1, read as the reverse complement.
GTGGGGACTTTGAATGTTGGTAGTATGACTGGTAAAGGGAGAGAGTTGGCTGATATGATGGAGAGGAGAAAGGTAGACATATTGTGTGTGCAAGAGACCAAGTGGAAGGGAAGTAAGAGCAGGAGCATCGGCGGTGGGTACAAGTTGTTGTACCATGGTGAGGACAGGAAGAGAAATGGTGTTGGGGTCATTTTAAAGGAAGAGTATGTTAAAAGTGTGTTGGAGGTTAAACGAGTGTCTGACAGGATGATGAGTTTGAAGTTGGAAATTGAAGGGGTGATGATGAATATCATCAGTGCATATGCCCCACAGGTAGGTTGTGAGATGAAGCAGAAAGAAGATTTCTGAAGTGTGTTAGATCAGTGGCGGTCCTAGATTGATTTACTCCCCGGGCGAAACCCCCTGCGTGCCCCCCCCCCCCCGCGCACACTAACGTGGCCACCACTTCCGCCCCACCACCCATGAAAACACTAACTTCGTCCAGAACACCCACAATCCCACAAATTAACTCACAACAGCTATTTTCAAGAACAAATTTCTGGTTTTAATGTCTACTGCAATAACAAACAGAAAGATAAACAATAATTACTTCAATAAAGTTTTTTCAAGAACAAATTTCCGGTTTTAATGTCTACTGCAATAACAAACACAAAGATAAACAATAATTACTTCAATAAAGTTTTTGAACATAAAAAAACAAAAGACTCAGTGACTTCACATTACAACTATGTACAGTACAGGTATTTAAGAAAGCACAATTGCACTACAGCACCACCCGATGGTCAAAATATTGCACGTCATTCAGTTTTACCAACAGAGTGCACTTTGCATTATCATGGAGTACCATTCAGATGAGGTGTTGGAGAGTGTGCCCAAGCATGAAAGAGTGGCGATAGGAGCGGACTTCAATGGACATGTTGGTGAAGGGAACAGACGTGATGAGGAAGTAATGGGTAGATATGGTATCAAGAATAGGAATGTGGAAGGACAGATGGTAGTTGATTTTGCAAAAAGGATGGAAATGACTGTGGTGAATACCTACTTTAAGAAAAGGGAGGAGCACAGGGCAACATATAAGAGTGGAGGAAGGTGCACACAGGTGGACTACATTCTTTATAGGAGATGCAAGCTAAAAGAAATCAGAGACTGTAAGGTGGTGGCAGGAGAGAGTGTCGTTAGACAGCATAGGATGGTTGTTTGTAGGATGACTTTAGAGGTAAAGAAGAAGAAGAGAGTGAGAGCTCAACAAAGGATCAGATGGTGGAAGCTGAAGGAGGAAGACTGTTGTGTGAAATTTAGCGAGTAGGTGAGAACTCAGCCACATGGGGTGTACTAACTCAGCCACATGGGGTGTACAGTCAGTACATTCTGAGTGCCGGTCCCAAGCCTGGATAAATGAGGAGGGTTGCGTCAGGAAGGGCATCCAGCGTAAAACAAGCCAACCCAACTATGCAGACTCAGAATCGAATTCCCATACCGGATCGGTCGCGGCCCGGGTTAACAACATCCGCCACCGGTGCTATTGCCCAACAGGGTGCCGGTGGAAATTGGGCTACTGCTGGGCGAAGACGACGAAGAAGAGGAGGAAAATATTGCCACGAACAGCGGGAGAAGAAGAAAACTAGAAGGGTGGAAATGAGAGTGGGGACTTTGAATGTTGGTAGTATGACTGGTAAAGGGAGAGAGCTGGCTGATATGATGGAGAGGAGAAAGGTAGACATATTGTGTGTGCAAGAGACCAAGTGGAAGGGAAGTAAGAGCAGGAGCATCGGCAGTGGGTACAAGTTGTTGTACCATGGTGAGGACAGGAAGAGAAATGGTGTTGGGGTAATTTTAAAGGAAGAGTATGTTAAAAGTGTGTTGGAGGTTAAGTGAGTGTCTGACAGGGTGATGAGTGTGAAGTTGGAAATTGAAGGGGTGATGATGAATATCATCAGTGCATATGCCCCACAGGTAGGTTGTGAGATGAAGGAGAAAGAAGATTTCTCGAGTGTGTTAGATGAGGTGGTGGAGAGTGAACCCAAGCATGAAAGAGTGGTGATAGGAGCAGACTTCAATGGGCATGTTGGTGAAGGGAACAGAGGTGATAAGGAAGTAATGGGTAGATATGGTATCAAGGATAGGAATGGGGAAGGACAGATGGTAGTTGATTTTGCAAAAAGGATGGAAATGGCTGTGGTGAATACCTACTTTAAGAAAAGGGAGGAGCACAGGGTAACATATAAGAGTGGAGGAAGGTGCACACAGGTGGACTACATTCTTTATAGGAGATGCAAGCTAAAAGAAATCACAGACTGTAAGGTGGTAGCAGGAGAGAGTGTCACTAGACAGCATAGGATGGTTGTTTGTAGGATGACTTTAGAGGTAAAGAAGAAGAAGAGAGTGAGAGCTCAACAACGGATCAGATGGTGGAAGCTGAAGGAGGAAGACTGTTGTGTGAAATTTAGCGAGCAGGTGAGAGAAGCACTAGTTGGAGGGGAAGCAATTTTGGACAACTGGAAAAGTACTGCAGATGTGGTGAGGGAGACAGCTAGGGCAGTACTGGGTATGACATCTGGACAGTGGAAGGAAGACAAGGAGACTTGGTGTTGGAATGAAGAGGTCCAGGAAAGCATAAGGAGAAAGAGGTTGGCGAAAAAGTTTTGGGATAGTCGGAGAGATGAAGAAAGTAGACAGGAGTACAAGGAGATGCGGCGTAAGGCGAGAAGAGAAGTGGCAAAAGCAAAGGAAAAGGCATATTGCGAGCTGTACAAGAAGTTGAATAGTAAGGAAGGAGAAAAGGACTTGTACCGATTGGCCAGACAAAGGGACAGAGCTGGAAAGGATGTGCAGCAGGTTAGGGTGGTAAAAGATGCACATGGTAATGTGCTGACAAGTGAGGAGTGTGTGCTGAGAAGGTGGAGGGAATATTTTGAAGAGTTGATGAATAAAGAAAATGAGCGAGAGAAAAGGCTGGATGATGTAGTGAGAGTAAATCAGGAAGTAAAAGAGATTAGCAAGGAAGAATTGAGGGCTGCTATGAAGAGGATGAAGAGTGGAAATGCAGTTGGTCCAGATGACATTCCAATGGAGGCATGGAAATGTCTAGGAGAGATGGCAGTAGAGTTTCTAACCAGATTGTTTAATACAATCTTGGAAAGTGAGATGATGCCTGAGGAGTGGAGACGAAGTGTGCTGGTTCCTATTTTCAAGAACAAGGGTGATGTGCAGAGCTGCAGTAACTACAGAGGCATAAAGCTGATCAGCCACAGCATGAAGTTATGGGAAAGAGTAGTAGAAGCTAGGCTTAGAAAACAGGTGAAGATCTGTGAGCAGCAATATGGTTTCATGCCGAGAAAGAGCACTACAGATGCAATGTTTGCTCTGAGAATACTGTTGGAAAAGTACAGAGAAGGACAGAAAGAGTTACATTGTGTGTTTGTGGACTTAGAAAAAGCTTATGATAGGGTGCCAAGAGAAGAGTTGTAGCATTGTATGAGGAAGTCTGGAGTGGCAGAGAAGTATGTTAGGGTAGTGCAGGACATGTACAAGAATAGTGTGACAGCGGTGAGATGCGCAGTCGGAATGACAGACTCATTCAAGGTGGAGGTGGGATTACACCAAGGATCAGCCCTGAGTCCTTTCTTGTTTGCAGTGGTGATGGACAGGTTGACAGATGAGATCAGACAGGAGTCCCCATGGACTATGATGTTTGCAGATGACATTGTGATCTGTAGTGAGAGTAGAGAGCAAGTTCAGTCTAGTCTGGAGAAGTGGAGATATGCTTTGGAGAGAAGGGGAATGAAAGTCAGTAGAAGCAAGACTGAGTACATGTGTGTGAATGAGAGGGAGCCCAGTGGAATAGTGCAGTTACAAGGAGTAGAAGTGGTGAAAGTAGAGGAGTTTAAATATTTGGGGTCAGCTGTTCAAAGTAATGGAGAGTGTGGTAGAGAGGTGAAGAAGAGAGTGCAGGCAGGGTGGAGTGGGTGGAGAAAGGTGGCAGGAGTGATTTGTGACCGAAGAATATCAGCAAGAGTGAAGGGGAAAGTTTACAAAACAGTAGTGAGACCAGCTATGTTGTATGGTTTAGAGACAGTGGCACTAACAAAAAGACAGGAGGCAGAGCTGGAGGTGGAAGATGTTGAGATTCTCTTTGGGAATGACAAGAATGGACAAGATTAGGAATGAACATATCAGAGGGACAGCTCAGGTGGGACGGTTTGGAGACAAAGTCAGAGAGGCGAGATTGAGATGGTTTGGACATGTGCAGAGGAGGGACCCAGGGTATATAGGGAGAAGGATGGTGAGGATGGAGCCACCAGGCAGGAGGAGAAGAGGGAGACCAAAGAGGAGGTTCATGGATGTGCTGAGAGAGGACATGCAGGTGGTTGGTGTGACAGAGGAAGATACAGAGGACAGGGTGAGATGGAAACGATTGATCTGCTGTGGCGACCCCTAACGGGAACAGCAGAAAGACGAAGAAGAGGTGAGACAAGCACTGGATGGAGGGGAAGCAATTTTGGACAACTGGAAAAGTACAGAGTACAGAGAAGGCCAGAAAGAGTTACATTGTGTGTTTGTGGACTTAGAAAAAGCTTATGATAGGGAAGAGAAGAACTGTGGTATTGTATGAAGAAGTCTGGAGTGGCAGAGAAGTATGTTAGGGTAGTGCAGGACATGTACAAGAATAGTGTGACAGCGGTGAGATGCGCAGTCGGAATGACAGACTCATTCAAGGTGGAGGTGGGATTACACCAAGGATCATATTGACTGCTGGGGGGTTCCCATGATGCACTGAGTGTTTCTTTCTCTTTTTGCTCTGTATGCACCACTCTGCTTTTAATCATTAGTGATTGATCTCTGCTCCCCTCCACAGCATGTCTTTTTCCTGGTTCTCTCCCTCAGCCCCAACCAGTCCCAGCAGAAGACTGCCCCTCCCTGAGCCTGGTTCTGCTGGAGGTTTCTTCCTGTTAAAAGGGAGTTTTTCCTTCCCACTGTCGCCAAGTGCTTGCTCACAGGGGGTCGTTTTGACCGTTGGGGTTTTTCCGTAATTATTGTATGGCTTTGCCTTACAATATAAAGCGCCTTGGGGCAACTGTTTGTTGTGATTTTGGCGCTATATAAATATTTGATTTGATTTGATCAGCTCTGAGTCCTTTCTTGTTTGCAGTGGTGATGGACAGGTTGACGGATGAGATCAGACAGGAGTCCCCATGGACTATGATGTTTGCAGATGACATTGTGATCTGTAGTGAGAGTAGAGAACAAGTTGAGTCTAGTCTGGAGAGGTGGAGATATGCTTTGGAGAGAAGGGGAATGAAAGTCAGTAGAAGCAAGACTGAGTACATATGTGTGAATGGAAGGGAGCCCAGTGGGATAGTTCAGTTACAAGGAGTAGAAGTGGTGAAAGTAGATGAGTTTAAATATTTGGGGTCAACTGTTCAAAGTAAAGACAGGAGACAGAGCTTGAGGTGGCACAGCTGAAGATATTGAGTTTCTCTTTGGGAGTGACAAGAATGGACAAGATTAGGAATGAACATGTCAGAGGGACAGCTCAGGTGGGACGGTTTGGAGACAAAGTCAGAGAGGCGAGATTGAGATGGTTTGGACATGTGCAGAGGAGGAACCCAGGGTATATTGGGAGAAGGATGCTGAGGATGGAGCCACCAGGCAGGAGGAGAAGAGGGAGGACAAAGAGGAGGTTTATGGATGTGCTGAGGGAGGACATGCAGGTGGTTGGTGAGACAGAGGAAGATACAGAGGACAGGGTGAGATGGAAACGATTGATCTGCTGTGGCGACCCCTAACGGGAACAGCCAAAAGACAAAGAAGAAGATACTGAATGTAATGAATGTGACCCAAATGGTCACTTCATCTGCAAAGCCATAAAGTACGATGACAAAGTCTTTATCACATATAATATTTATGGATACAACTCAAAACAAGAAAATGATCAACTTCTTATTTCTATAGACTTTCTATCTAATTCTCAACTTGTTAGCCAAATTTCCGTATGCCACTCTACTATTAGGAGTGATTTTAATATCATTCTAAGTAGTGCCTTAAACAACTGGCCCCCAGGCCTATTAAATGGAGAAAACCAGGGCTTAATTTGAGGGGGAGCAAGCCGGAGCGCGCTCCGGAACCTCTGACGTTGGCTCCGCCAGCTATTTCTTGACTAATAAAATATTTTTTAAAAATCACCGCGATTGCTCTCACTGCCAATCACACCGCCGCCCTCCTGTCTGCTGTGCGTAATTGCGGCAAATCTGGCAACAGTTCCAGAGGCTACGCTCGCTGTTTTGATCCGGATGTTGACTGTAGCCGCAGAGCTCCGTGGCCACCGAGAGAGGACTTGGATTCTTTGAGGGTCCTGCATCCATACCCCCGGAGGCAGTGAGTGAAGGGAGAGCCGCGCATTGTGTTCTGCGTGTGTCTGTTGATAATCTTCTCGCACAAAAGAAAAAAGAGAGTGTTTACACAAGAGAGAAAAGTGAGAAAATGTTAATGCCTGTTTGAGAAAAGTGTGTAGTGAGGGGTTTTACAGCCTTAAAACATCTATAATAGCGCTACTTCGCGGTTTTAATGCCGCGTTCACACCGGGTGCGATCAGACGCTACAAATTCGCGGGGGTCGTGTGGCGACGGACGCGCCTCTTTCGCCCGGTGTGTCGCTCTGCTTGGGTGGACTTTCGCTGCGAAAATTCGCCCCGGTGCATCATCAAATAGGAGGAGCTTCCATTCCGCTCGGCGTCAAGTCATTATGACGGACCTTGATCACACGGAGCGAGTTGTTGTGAAAAGCTCCCAGTACAGAGAGTATCATCATTTGCTGCAGGAGCTGCGTCTGGATGATGGCTGCTTTCAGCGTCCCTTCCGCCTCTGCGGGACTCAGTTTGAGGACCAACTGTCCCGTTCACGCGCACACATGTAAACAATTTAAAAAAAAAAGAAACTCTGCTGCTTGCTGCAGCTCACTCTTCCCCCAAAAAACTCTGTCATAATTGTGTTTAGAAACCAGTCACCATTTGTTTTATTATACATCTGTGTAGTTAATTAATAAAATATTCTCCACACAGACGATTTGCTCACGCGTGCATGTAAAAAAAAAAGAAGAAAGAACAAACTCCGCTGCTTGCTGTGAGGCTCCTCCTCGCTCTTTCCCAAAAAAACTCTGTCATTATTGTCTTTAGAAACCAGTCACCATTTGCTTTATTATACATCTGTGTAGTTAATAAGTAAAATAATCTCCATGGATGATTCCCTCGCGTGCGCACATAAAAAAAAAGAAAAAGAAACTCCACTCCCCCTGCTGTGGGGCCTGCTGCTCGCTCCAAAAACTGTCATGATTGTGAAATAAAGGACAAAAGAGACATAAGTCCTGCTCACAGGCTGCTACCAGATACAGGACATGTTCACATCCTCAGTCAAACTCCAGACATCTCCACGTCACTACATATTCAGTCCCTGATTGGTCATTGCGGCGCGACGAGATGAAAAAGTTCTGATTTTTCAACTTGGGGAGGAGGGCAACACGACGTGACGAGACGCAATATCCTGCTACAAACACGCAAAACGCTCAAAATCGCTTCACTCGCGTCGCTTCACTCGCGTCACGCTGCGCAGTTTGGCGCCAAAATGCGTCCTTACATAGGGATTACATGGCAACCTGTGGCTGCAGTCGCTCGCGTCACGCCCGGTGTGACCGCGAAGAACGTAACTCCCGCGATAAACGAGGCACCACTGTACATCATTAAACAGGAATTTGTACTCTATCCGGATTTGGTGTGACTAGTGTTATTAATGCACAGCTTATTTTCAGTGTGGCGCACAGCGTTGTTTGCAAGCTCCCCCCCTTCCCCCCGCCCTTCTTTTTTTTTTCTGCACCGGAGCCACCCATCCTCTGCGCTCCAGGACCTCCCACTTTACAAATTAAGCACTGGAGAAAACACTAACTTTTCTGCATTTGTGGATAAATTTAATCTTAATGATATCTGGAGAGTTGAATACCCCAATAACAGGGCATTTACTTGGAGCAACAAAACAGGATCTAGTCAGTCAAAAATCGATTTTTGGCTGATGATCTCTAAAAGTTTTAACAAGGACAGTATTGATGTAGACATATCTCCCACTCCTCTTACTGATCATAAATGGATTTTTATTAGAATTAATCTCGCAGCCACTCAAACGAGTATTTCTCATTCTGTATACTGGAAACTTAATAGCTCTTTATTATCGAATGAAACGGTCAAAAAAAGAGGTTATAAAACTTATAACTCTTTTCTGGTCTAAAGCTAGAAATGAAAATGAATTTTGTACAAATTGGGAGCTCTTAAAGGGGATAGAGAATCAAAATCATCTTTTTCATGTTTTTGGTGTTATTTCAGAGTCTCCCCGCTGTGGGGAAAACACACGAAGTGCCAGCAAGTTTCAGAACCTCTGTTTCAAGTATTTCTCCTTTTTTGAATTGCTCCTAGAAAACAGGCCAATCTGTTTTTGAGGGAAACACTGCGTCACATTTTCACCAATAGCCCCCCCACACACACACCCACCCCCACCCCCTTTCACACACGCCCCTTCGAAATTAATTATTCATAAGGTTGTGCCCACCCGTTCGTAACACTGGAAGAGGAGCAATGACGAGCTCCAGGTGTTCTTTCCCAGGCTGTTTTAGCGGACTACGATCTTCCCACGGAAAGCAGTGTACACGATCACTGGCTTTTATTCATTTTTAACTGCATCCCCAGTACATACAACCGCTGACTATTTCTTTGCTCTGCGCATTTCACGGAGGACTGTTTCACAAACCTTGCACGATTTCGAGCTGGCTTCAGTCGGCATTTAATACTCAGTAGAGGGTCAGTTCCGACTGCGACAAAATCAACCCCAGCAATCAGTACAGCCTGTGAGTATCACAGTTTATTTTGTTTTAAATTTGTGTTGTGCCATATTCCTGTTGTAAGAATTGCACGTTAGAATGGCACGTTAGCTCTGGTTTGTTCCTCTAAAGGGAATGAGCTAACCCCTTAGCAGCTAGGGATGTGTATCGAGAACCGGATCCTTTTGGGTATTGTTAAGAAATGACTCGATCCACCGACATCAATAAGCTTTGTGCTTAACGATTATGTTATCGGTCCTTCAGAGTGGCCGTTGTTTGGGGGGTGTTTGTCAGGAAAATGATCATTTCTGTATTGATTACAGACCCTGCAGCGGGTCCGTAAACAACTTTTCTGCAGCGCGGCTTTGCTTTGAACCTTGAACCAATCGAAGCAGTGCTTCGCAGATTGAAGCAATGCTTAGATTATTCTTTCTTTCTTTTGCTTAATTTTCTCCTGCTAAAACCCTAAAGAGCATACATCTGTGAGTATTATTTACCTTTTCTATGTTAAACCGACCTGTTATGTTCTTCTGAAACAGTTGATAAATGTATTTTATAACTTAAAAACGGGAGCGATGCTAATGCGTTAGCATGTCTATGGCATTTTCAATGTTAAAAGTTAGCATTGCAGCTGTCATCACGTTAGGGTGCATTTGTTTTCAAATTGTAATATTTCTTAAATTTATTTTTGTTTATATATTATCTAATGATTATTATATACAATTTTAGAGAAAGAGGCAAAAAAAAAACCTGAATAGAAACACAACAGAAAATATAAAAGCAATGAAAATAAATAAATAATGCTTTCTTTTCAGTGAGAGAAAGGGTAGCCAATCAAACAACGGCAACCGATCAGCGCCACCTACTTGCATTTCATAATGAAGTTGCCAAATAAGCTCTGAAACATGCCATTAAAAGCAAATGAGGCATTCTAAACCCAGCATAGTAACATAGCTGTTTCAGAGAGCCTTTTAGGAAGGTTCTGAGCCATTACAGACCCAACCAATTTTTTGGGGGCTACATATCACATCACAGAACAAAGATTAATGCCCCATTCAACCTCTCTCTATCACCTTTAAAATTTGAACTTGGGGAATTTTTCAGGAGGTTTAACAGTGTTTTAGCCAAAAATAGAAAAGGAATCCAGTGTGGTGTCAAAGATTACATATTTAGCAAACAAATCCCCTGATACTTTATCAGATGAAGAGAAATTAGAACGCTCTAACTTATAAACTGAGTTCGATGAAATATATAATCACAAGGCCAAAGGTGCGTTTATTAGGCCTAGAGCCAGATGGCTTGAAGAAGGTGAGCAAAACTCTCACAACTTCTTCAGTTTAGAAAAGTATCGTTTCAGTTGTAATAACGTAAATCAGCTCAATATTGATGTATCCTTACAAAGGATCAGACCGTAATATCTAACTATTGTAGTCAATTTTATGCAAAACTTTGCAGATAAAACTTTTGTCAGGAATCAGCCCAGGTTTTTTTAGACTCTTTAACTGTTACAAGTATTAGCGGCAATGAAATGAAATCCTGCGATGATTCAATTACAGTTGGTGAAATCACTAATACAATTAACTCAGTGAAGAACAATAAGTCACCTGGAACAGATGGAATGGTGTCTGAATTTTACAAGACTTTCATTAATATTTTAGCTCCTTTTTCATTTGAAGTTTTTGTAGAGAGCATGAAAAAGGGAAATCTCCCCACAACGATGACCCAAGGTCTAACTACTTTGATACCTAAATCCAACAAAGACAACTTTTATTGATAACTGGTATCCAGTATCGTTATTAAACAATGATTGTAAGATATTTGCAACTATTTTTGCTAAAAGACTGAAAATGGTATTGGACTCAATTATTGGATAAACTCAGTCAGGTTTTATCAGTAAACGACATATTACAAATAATATTAGACTGGTGATGGACATTCTGGATTACTCTGATATATTTGATGATAATGGTGATAATCCAATTGCTTGATTTCTATAAGGCATTCGATACGGTGGAGCGATAGGTGATCCGGAAGTCGAAACGCCCGAAGAACAGTTACCAGCGGGCTTGCCTGGGGTTCAGCCGCTTGGCGGTCCTGATATACTCCAGGTTCCGATGGTCAGTGAAAACCGTGAATGGCACAGACGCTCCCTCCAACAGGTGTCTCCACTCCTCAAGAGCCTCTTTCACTGCAAGGAGTTCTCGATTGCCGACGTCATAGTTCCGTTCAGCCGGGGTCAACCTGCGTGAAAAGTAGGCACACGGGTGAAGAACCTTATCGGTCTCTCCGCTCTGGGACAGCACGGCTCCTATCCCTGAGTCAGAGGCGTCCACTTCAACCATGAACTGGCGGCTAGGGTCGGGCTGCACCAAAACTGGCGCAGTAGAGAACCGTCGTTTCAACTCCTTGAACGCGGCTTCGCACCGATCCGACCAGGTGAAGGGGACTTTTGGAGAGGTCAGGGCTGTCAGGGGGTAACTACCTGACTGTAGCCCTTAATGAACCACCTATAGAAATTAGCAAAGCCGAGGAACTGTTGCAGCTTCCTACGGCTTGTTGGTTGGGGCCAATCTCTCACCGCCGCAACCTTGGCCGGATCAGGGGCGACGGAGTTGGAGGAGATTATAAACCCCAGGAAGGACAAAGACGCGCGGTGAAACTCGCACTTCTCGCCCTTCACAAACAGTCGGTTCTCTAACAACCGCTGCAGGACCTGACGTACATGCTGGACATGGGTCTCAGGATCCGGAGAAAAGATGAGAATATCGTCCAGATATACGAAGACGAATCGGTGCAGGAAGTCCCGCAAGACGTCGTTAACCAAGGCTTGGAACGTCGCGGGGGCGTTGGTGAGGCCGAACGGCATGACCAGGTACTCAGAGTGACCTAACGGGGTGTTAAATGCCATCTTCCATTCGTCTCCCTTCCGGATCCGAACCAGGTGATACGCATTCCTAAGATCCAGCTTAGTAAAGATTTTGGCTCCATGCAGGGGGGTGAACACGGAATCTAACAATGGCAACGGGTATCGGTTGCGAACCGTAATCTCATTCAGCCCCCTGTAATCAATACATGGACGAAGTCCGCCATCTTTCTTGCCCACAAAAAAGAAACCTGCCCCCATCGGGGAGGTGGAGTTCCGGATCAGCCCGGCAGCTAATGAGTCCCGGATGTAGGTCTCCATTGATTCGCGCTCAGGTCGTGAGAGGTTGTACAGCCTGCTGGACGGGAACTCAGCGCCTGGAACCAAATCAATGGCACAATCGTACGGACGGTGCGGGGGAAGGGTGAGTGCCAGATCCTTGCTGAAGACGTCAGCAAGATCGTGGTACTCAACCGGCACTGCCGTCAGATTGGGAGGGACTTTGACCTCCTCCTTAGCCTGTGAACCGGGAGGAACCAAGGATCCTAAACACCCCCGATGGCAGGTTTCGCTCCACTGAACCACCACCCCAGACGGCCAATCAATCCGGGGATTGTGCTTCAACATCCATGGGATGCCCAAAATCACGCGGGAGGTAGGAGTTACAAAAAGCTCAATCTCCTCCCGATGGTTTCCAGACACTACCAGAGTTACTGGTTGTGTCTTGTGTGTGAGTAAAGGGAGGAGGGTGCCATCTAGTGCCCGCACCTGCAATGGCGAAGGAAGCGCCACCAGAGGGAGCCCTACCTCCCTTGCCCATCTGCTGTCTAGCAGATTCCCTTCTGACCCCGTGTCCACCAGTGCTCGGGCTTGAAGGGTTAAATCCCCGCTCAGGATTGTGACTGGGAGTCGTGTGGCAATTTGTGTGTGTCTCACTTGAATGGTTTGATCCCTCCTTAGCCCAGTCTCTAAGGGCGGTTGTTGTCGTTTTGGCCGTTTGGGGCATTTTCTCTGTGTGTGCTCAGTTGAGCTGCAGAGAAAACACTCTCCACGGATCAGCCTCCCCATTTTGGCCCTGTGCGTTTCCCTAACAACGTCAGCAGGGGGAGCTGTTGCCCCACAAAGCGCTGCGGCTGTGGAATGTGGGGAGGGCGGCGCCTTATCGAACCCGGAAGGGAGAGGGGCGGCGCGTATCCGGTCACGTCCTTCGCCTCGCTCCCGGTCACGTCCTTCGCCTCGCTCCCGACGGCGTTCCTCCAACCGATTGTCTAACCGTATAACGAGATCGATAAGCCCATCTAAATCCCGCGGTTCCTCCTTAGCTACCAGCTGCTCCTTCAGAACCAACGACAGTCCGTTTACGAAGGCGGCGCGGAGCGCAACGTTATTCCAGCCGGACCTCGCAGCCGCGATGCGGAAGTTGACTGCATAAGCGGCTGCGCTCTCGCGTCCCTGTCTCATTGACAGCAGCACAGTTGAAGCGGTCTCTCCTCTGTTAGCGTGATCAAACACTGTTCTGAACTCCCCCACAAACCCAGTGTATGCTGATAGCAACCGTGAGTTCTGTTCCCAGAGCGCCGTAGCCCAGGCGCGTGCTTTACCCCGAAGCAGAGCAATCACATACACTATTTTACTAGCATCTGACGCGTACATGACGGGACGTTGTGCGAAGACGAGCGAACACTGCATAAGAAAATCCGCGCACGTCTCCACACAACCTCCGTACGGCTCAGGAGGGCTTATGTATGCTTCAGGGGATGGTGGGAGGGGTTGTTGAACCACCACTGGAACATTTATATCCTGCACAGGGTCGGCAGGAGGATGAGCTGCAGCAGCGCCCTGAGCGCTCGCCGCCATCTGAGCGGAGAGAGCCTCCACCCTGCGGTTCAGGAGGATGTTTTGCTCAGTCATTTAATCCAACCGAGCCGTAAAGGCGGTGAGAATGTGCTACAGCTCACCAAGCACGTCTCCTGCAGACGCCTGCGCTCCCTGCTCCCCCATTGGTCATTCAACAGCCGGGTGACGCTGGCCGAGATATCCTGTTGGGAAAGTGTAGTGACACGGACCCACAACAGGGGGCGCAAATGAACGGTCAATAGATGAGCCAAAAAGTAACAATTTAATGTTGTGAATGTGCATAACGAACATACAGACAATCACAGAATATCATAACAGTCAATACACAGAGGTGACGTGTGGGCAGGCTCGAGGATAGAAGACGTCTGTCCTGAGAAGAGCCGGAACCACACGATTTCCGCCGCCCCAGAACCTGGTGAATACTGGAGCCGCCAAGTCCCGAATTCCCAGGTGATCACCGTCCCAGACTGTCGGATCTGGTACTGCTGGCGAAGAACAAAGACAGTCAAGTGTGGGTGTGTGTACACCCAGTAACAACAACGGTGGGAATGCCACCTCCACCTCTCATTCAATATGTTGCAGCGGTCTCAGCTGAAAAGGAGCGCCGTCTTGCACAGCCTCCTCACAAACGACCGGTTCTCCTGCAAATTCTCACAATAACAGAGTTACAAATCTCACAAAAAGGCTGAGAGTATTACCTCCTATGAAGTATGATATCTCGGCAACGAGGTGGAGATGATGTCTGGTCTTTATGGAGTGAGATGATGTTGAGTAGATGGGTGACAGCTGTCAGGAGGTAATGAGCGACAGCTGTCACCCCCGGCTGTGTCCATGGCGGCAGCGCCCTCTCGTGCCTGAAGCCCACACTTCAGACAGGGCGCCCTCTGGTGGTGGGCCAGCAGTACCTCCTCTTCTGGCGGCCCACACAACACTTCTGCTGGGACTGGTTGGGGCTGAGGGAGAGAACCAGGAAAAAGACATGTTGTGGAGGGGAGCAGAGATCAATCACTAATGATTAAATGCAGAGTGGTGCATACAGAGCAAAAAGAGAAAGAAACACTCAGTGCATCATGGGAAACCCCCAGCAGTCTAAGTCTATAGCAGCATAACTAAGGGATGGTTCAGGGTCACCTGATCCAGCCCTAACTATAAGCTTTATCAAAAAGGAAAGTTTTAAGCCTAATCTTAAAGTAGAGAGGGTGATCATCAAAGATAGTGTTGCATTAAAAGCAGGGCAGGAGACGGCAGGTGGCAGACTGCCGTGACAGGCTGTGCCATGCGGCACCGCTGCGATGCGCGGAATTCCTCCGCACGTCTGTCTCAATGTGCCGAAAAAGTGCTGATGTCCACGTCTTTTCATAATTCCTGTGCTAGTCAGACAACGTCCCGGATAAAACACAGCGTCCAGTTTGGAAATGAACGGCACATTCCACTGCTACAGGAGTTTTTGTCATGGAAAGAGGAGCGGAGGCTTCGCGAGTCGCGGTGGTGCTGCATGGCGCACAGCAACGCCGTGATGAAGCCTCACGGGACATGTTCTGGCATGTCCAGGCACATCCACAATTTCTCGGATAATCACTCGATGGAAAAACCACCGACACCTGTCTGAACGCCATCTCAAAGCCGTGCTGTGAGACCAAAACGGAGGTGGTTTTGTCTCGCTCCAGTAGCGAATCCATCGTGATGCGCGAAGCCTCCGCTCGGCTTTCCATGACAAAATCTCTTGTTAAAAGTGAAATCTGCCAGAAAATGGTTGATGTCCAGCTCTTGTGATAACCAGAGAAATGGCACACGATGGTCACGGATCTAGACAGCCATCCGTTTAGAAATGATCCGGTGGTTTGTGGCACGGAGCGCGGCGCGCCGTGCGTCCTTAAAGCTGTCCTTAAAGCTGTCCTTAAAGCTGTAGTAACAGTCCTTATTCTCTGTGAAGCCGGTAAAAGTTTCACCGAAAGCCAGATACATTTTTTTTATGGTTTCCAGCTGCCAGTCTCTAACCGTTTCTGAAAAAATTCTGATGGAAAAAAAGCCCAAATCATTCCACCATTTCCTGACAATGAAAATCCGCTGAGGGGGCGGACCACTCCTCACTCAAAGCCTGCTCACAGGCGAATGACACAACCGACGCGTGGAAAAACTCACGCATGCACACGAGGCTTCAAGCTTGTCTGACACAATCACACGTGATTCAAATCCATATGGTTTTTGAAAAAAATAATAAGGTTGGATGCTTTTCTAATAGACCTTGTATAGTGTGTGCATTAAAATGGCAGGGCAGGAGTGGCGGATGGAGATCAATCCATACCCAACACCTGGCCGCAGAACTATATGATCCCTATAATCTGCTACTTAAACCCCAGTACGATGTGCGTGCATGTACTGTGCTGGTGAAGTGCATTAAAAGGGTGTGACATGTGAGGCCCAACCCCAAGCGGCCGGCGGAAGGAGAGGCGCGGTGCAGGGAGCGGGCCACACACACCTGCCCCACCGGGCACCGCGGCCCAACTCCAGACCCGCGGAGGCACCAGGGAGACCGCAAGACGGAGGGGAGGCAGGCAGCCCCAGAGGAGCACCGGAAACACCGGGAAAGAACAAACCAACAGGGGGGAAAGGGGGCCAGGCAGCCGGAGATGGGTGAGCCACCCCACCTGGCGGCCCCAAGCCAGGGAGGCACGAGATGCTCTTTGATTTTATTTGGAAAAATAGGACTCACTACTTGAGGAAAGCTGTTGTCATGAACCCTTACGAAAGGGGTGGTCTAAACTTTTTGGACTTTCAAACAACACCTTTAAAATTAATTGGATAAAACAAATAGTAAAAAAAAAAATCCTTCTTCTGTATGGAACATTATCCCAAATCACTTCTTGTCCAAATTGGGTGGCTTGTTTTTCTTGTCTGCAACTTTAATATTGATAAAATTCATGTAAGATTGTCCGCTTTTCATCTCCAGGCCTTTCTTTCATGGTCTCTCATCTACAAACACAATTTCACCCCACACAGCTATATGATTTGGAATAACAAAGATATCCTATACAAACACAAATCTCTTTTTATGGAATATTGGTTTCAAAACAACATTATATGGGTTGACTAACTCTTTAATGAGGAAAGTTTATTGTTCACATATGGAGAGTTTCTGCAGAAGTACAAAATCCCTGTTACTCCTGGAGATGTATTTGGTGCTGTCCCCTCTGGTGTCTGCATGCTATTTAAAAGTCAACGCAGAATGAGTTCTGATTCACTTCACATTGTGGTGATCCAAGATACACCAGTGAGGAAAGTTTGCTTTCCAAACCACTCAAAAAATAAGAAATTTATAAGAGCCATATTCCAAAAAGATATAACAACAATACAGTGTTGTTTCATACTGGAACACATTTGTTGTTGATACTCTGTGGAAGAAGGTCTTCCTGCTGCCCAACACATATCTAATAACTAATAAGGTGAAGGAAGTGTCTCTGAAGTTAATTCATAAATTCTATCCCGTTAATTGTTACATTAAAAATAGATTTAGTAAAGATATTGAAACTGACTGTAGTTTCTGTGCGAACTCTCCTGAACTCTCTTGTTCATTTGTTTTGGTTGGGTCCCCTTGTGAAAACGTTTTGGCAGAGACTATGTGACTTCATCCAGAACTACACTAAAAAACATTTTGTGTTGTATTGGAAAAATGTACTGTTTGGGTTCAATGATAATTTATACAATGCCAATTCAACTCCATTTGATAAACCTTTTGATTTTAATGTCCAATTTTTACATTCACTGTTGTAAATTATCAGGGTAAAAAAACATGCTTCACTGCTTTTTACAGTGTTTTTAAGCAGTACTGACGGTTTTTCTCTATATTGTCAATATATGTATTATCAAATATTAATGTCTTCACTTTGATGTACTCTCTGTAATCATGTTAAATATTCCTTTAAATAATTACTTAGTGTCAAAAGCAATCATATACAACCCCTGGCAAAAATGAAGGAATCACCGGCCTCGGAGGATGTTCATTCAGTTGTTTAATTTTGTAGAAAAAAAGCAGATCACAGACATGACACAAAACTAAAGTCATTTCAAATGGCAACTTTCTGGCTTTAAGAAACTGTTGTTCCGGAGCACAGCGGTGTTCTGCTGTATCTGTTAGCTGTTTGAACTGAGCTGTTTGAGTTCTTTGAATTAAGTCTTTTTCAAGACTTTTTTACTTTTTACTTTTTTTTTTTTTTTTTTTTTTTTACTTTTTCACCGTGCTCCAACGCCTAAAGAAGACCTCTAACGGTCGAAACATCGCGACGGAGCACTTTTATCAGCTAACTTTCATCAGCGTTGGCAAGCTAACTAGCTTGCTAACGCTTTCGTTTTTATTTTATTTTATTTTTTTAGCACTGTTACCTGTGCTGCTCCACAGCCTGTCTAGTGGATTTTTATTTTATTTTAGCGCTGTTGTCGTGCGTTACCTGTGCTGCTCCACAGCCTGTTCAGTGGATTTTTATTTTATTTTAGCGCTGTTGTCGTGCGTTACCTGTGCTGCTCCACAGCCTGTCCAGTGGATTTTTATTTTATTTTAGCACTGTTGTCGTGCGTTACCTGTGCTGCTCCACAGCCTGTTCAGTGGATTTTTATTTTATTTTTTAGCACTGTTGTCGTGCTGCTCCACAGCCTGTCTAGTGGATTTTTATTTTATTTTTTAGCACTGTTGTCGTGCGTTACCTGTGCTGCTCCACAGCCTGTCTAGTGGATTTTTATTTTATTTTTTAGCACTGTTGTCGTGCGTTACCTGTGCTGCTCCACAGCCTGTCTAGTGGATTTTATTTTATTTTAGCGCTGTTGTCGTGCGTTACCTGTGCTGCTCCACAGCCTGTTCAGTGGATTTTTATTTTATTTTAGCGCTGTTGTCGTGCGTTACCTGTGCTGCTCCACAGCCTGTTCAGTGGATTTTTATTTTATTTTTTAGCACTGTTGTCGTGCGTTACCTGTGCTGCTCCACAGCCTGTCCAGTGGATTTTTATTTTATTTTTTAGCACTGTTGTCGTGCGTTACCTGTGCTGCTCCACAGCCTGTTCAGTGGATTTTTATTTTATTTTTTAGCACTGTTGTCGTGCTGCTCCACAGCCTGTCTAGTGGATTTTTATTTTATTTTTTAGCACTGTTGTCGTGCTGCTCCACAGCCTGTCTAGTGGATTTTTATTTTATTTTTTAGCACTGTTGTCGTGCGTTACCTGTGCTGCTCCACAGCCTGCCCAGTGGATTTTTATTTTATTTTTTAGCACTGTTGTCGTGCGTTACCTGTGCTGTTCCACGGCCTGTTTAGTGGATTTTTTTTTTTTTTATTTTATTTTTTTTTACCACCGTTGTCGTGCGTTACCTGTGCTGCTCCGCAGCCTGTCTAGTGGATTTTTATTTTATTTTTTACCACTGTTGTCGTGCGTTACCTGTGCTGCTCCGCAGCCTGTCTAGTGGATTTTTATTTTATTTTTTACCACTGTTGTCGTGCGTTACCTGTGCTGCTCCACAGCCTGTCTAGTGGATTTTATTTTATTTTTTACCACTGTTGTCGTGCGTTACCTGTGCTGCTCCACAGCCTGTCTAGTGGATTTTTATTTTATTTTTTACCACTGTTGTCGTGCGTTACCTGTGCTGCTCCACAGCCTGTCTAGTGGATTTTTATTTTGTTTTTTGCCACCGTTGTCGTGCGTTACCTGTGCTGCTCCGCAGCCTGTCTAGTGGATTTTTATTTTATTTTTTACCACTGTTGTCGTGTGTTACCTGTGCTGCTCCGCAGCCTGTCTAGTGGATTTTTATTTTATTTTTTGCCGCCGTTGTCGTGCGTTACCTGTGCTGCTCCACAGCCTGTCTAGTGGATTTTTATTTTATTTTAGCACTGTTGTCGTGTGTTACCTGTGCTGCTCCACAGCCTGTCTAGTGGATTTTTATTTTATTTTAGCACTGTTGTCGTGTGTTACCTGTGCTGCTCCACAGCCTGTCTAGTGGATTTTTATTTTATTTTTGCACCGTTGTCGTGCGTTCGCTGTTGCCGTGCGTTACTTGTGCTGCTTCATGGCCTGTCTGGTGCCTTAACTAAAGCACTCCTTCTGCTGAATCACCTCTAAATTATTTACACATTATTCACTTTGCGTGTTTTTAGGAATCCACTAGGTTGCGTAGCTACTAGCTTTTAGCCGATTTAGCATGGCGGCTTCTCCTGTCTCTCCCGCACTTTTCTGCTCTGGTTGTGAAATGTTTAGTTGTTCCTCGGCTTCCTTTAGCAGTAACGGTACTTGTAATAAGTGCAGCTTATTCGTAGCTTTGGAGGCCAGGCTGGGCGAATTGGAGACTCGGCTCCGCACCGTGGAAAATTCTACAGCTAGCCAGGCCCCTGTAGTCGGTGCGGACCAAGGTGGCTTAGCCACCGTTAGTTCCCCCCTGGCGGATCCCGTGCAGTCGGGAAAGCAGGCCGACTGGGTGACTGTGAGGAGGAAGCGTAGCCCTAAACAGAAGCCCCGTGTACACCGTCAACCCGTGCACATCTCTAACCGTTTTTCCCCACTCAACGACACACTCGCCGAGGATCAAACTCTGGTTATTGGCGACTCTGTTTTGAGAAATGTGAAGTTAGCGACACCAGCAACCATTGTCAATTGTCTTCCGGGGGCCAGAGCAGGCGACATTGAAGGAAATTTGAAATTGCTGACTAAGGCTAAGCGTAAATTTGGTAAGATTGTAATTCACGTCGGCAGTAATGACACTCGGTTACGCCAATCGGAGGTCACTAAAATTAACATTAAATCGGTGTGTAACTTTGCAAAAACAATGTCGGACTCTGTTGTTTTCTCTGGGCCCCTCCCCAATCAGACCGGGAGTGACATGTTTAGCCGCATGTTCTCCTTGAATTGCTGGCTGTCTGAGTGGTGTCCAAAAAATGAGGTGGGCTTCATAGATAATTGGCAAAGCTTCTGGGGAAAACCTGGTCTTGTTAGGAGAGACGGCATCCATCCCACTTTAGATGGAGCAGCTCTCATTTCTAGAAATCTGGCCAATTTTCTTGGATCCTCCAAACTGTGACTGTCTAGCGTTGGGACCAGGAGGCAGAGCTGTGGTCTTATACACCTTTCTGCAGCTTCTCTCCCCCTGCCATCCCCTCATTACCCCATCCCCGTAGAGACGGTGCCTGCTTCCAGACCACCAATAACCAGCAAAAATCTATTTAAGCAAAAAAATTCAAAAAGAAAAAATAATATAGCACCTTCAATTGCACCACAGACTAAAACAGTTAAATGTGGTCTATTAAACATTAGGTCTCTCGTCTAAGTCCCTGTTGGTAAATGATATAATAATTGATCAACGTATTGATTTATTCTGCCTAACAGAAACCTGGTTACAGCAGGATGAATATGTTAGTTTAAATGAGTCAACACCCCCGAGTCACACTAACTGTCAGAATGCTCGTAGCACGGGCCGGGGCGGAGGATTAGCAGCAATCTTCCATTCCAGCTTATTAATTAATCAAAAACCCAGACAGAGCTTTAATTCATTTGAAAGCTTGTCTCTTAGTCTTTTCCATCCAAATTGGAAGTCCCAAAAACCAGTTTTATTTGTTATCATCTATCGTCCACCTGGTCGTTACTGTGAGTTTCTCTGTGAATTTTCAGACCTTCTGTCTGACTTAGTGCTTAGCTCAGATAAGATAATTATAGTGGGCGATTTTAATATCCACACAGATGCTGAGAATGACAGCCTCAACACTGCATTTAATCTATTATTAGACTCTATTGGCTTTGCTCAAAAAGTAAATGAGTCCACCCACCACTTTAATCATATCTTAGATCTTGTTTTGACTTATGGTATGGAAATAGAAGACTTAACAGTATTCCCTGAAAACTCCCTTCTGTCTGATCATTTTTTAATAACATTTACATTTACCCTGATTTACTACCCTGCAGTGGGGAATAAGTTTCATTACACTAGAAGTCTTTCAGAAAGCGCTGTAACTAGGTTTAAGGATATGATTCCTTCTTTATGTTCTCTATTGTCATATACCAACACAGAGCAGAGTAGCTACCTAAACTCTGTAAGAGAGTTAGAGTATCTCGTCAATAGTTTTACATCCTCATTGAAGACAACTTTGGATGCTGTAGCTCCTCTGAAAAAGAGAGCTTTAAATCAGAAGTGTCTGACTCCGTGGTATAACTCACAAACTCGTAGCTTAAAGCAGATAACCCGTAAGTTGGAGAGGAAATGGCGTCTCACTAATTTAGAAGATCTTCACTTAGCCTGGAAAAAGAGTTTGTTGCTCTATAAAAAAGCCCTCCGTAAAACTAGGACATCTTTCTACTCATCACTAATTGAAGAAAATAAGAACAACCTCAGGTTTCTTTTCAGCACTGTAGCCAGGCTGACAAAGAGTCAGAGCTCTATTGAGCTGAGTATTCCATTAACTTTAACTAGTAATGACTTCATGACTTTCTTTGCTAACAAAATTTTAACTATTAGAGAAAAAATTACTCATAACTATCCCAAAGACGTATCATTATCTTTGGCTGCTTTCAGTGATGCCGGTATTTGGTTAGACTCTTTCTCTCCGATTGTTCTGTCTGAGTTATTTTCATTAGTTACTTCATCCAAACCATCAACATGTTTATTAGACCCCATTCCTGCCAGGCTGCTTAAGGAAGTCCTACCATTATTTAATGCTTCAATCTTAAATATGATCAACTTATCTTTGTTAGTTGGCTATGTACCACAGGCTTTTAAGGTGGCAGTAATTAAACCATTACTTAAAAAGCCATCACTTGACCCAGCTATTTTAGCTAATTATAGGCCAATCTCCAACCTTCCTTTTCTCTCAAAGATTCTTGAGAGGGTAGTTGTAAAACAGCTAACTGATCACCTGCAGAGGAATGGTCTATTTGAAGAGGTTCAGTCAGGTTTTAGAATTCATCATAGTACAGAAACAGCATTAGTGAAGGTTACAAATGATCTTCTTATGGCTTCGGACAGTGGACTTATCTCTGTGCTTGTTCTGTTGGACCTCAGTGCTGCTTTTGATACTGTTGACCATAAAATTTTATTACAGAGATTAGAGCATGTCATAGGTATTAAAGGCACTGCGCTGCGGTGGTTTGAATCATATTTGTCTAATAGATTACAGTTTGTTCATGTAAATGGGGAATCTTCTTCACAGACTAAAGTTAATTATGGAGTTCCACAAGGTTCTGTGCTAGGACCAATTTTATTCACTTTATACATGCTTCCCTTAGGCAGTATTATTAGACGGTATTGCTTAAATTTTCATTGTTACGCAGATGATACCCAGCTTTATCTATCCATGAAGCCAGAGGACACACACCAATTAGCTAAACTGCAGGATTGTCTTACAGACATAAAGACATGGATGACCTCTAATTTCCTGCTTTTAAACTCAGATAAAACTGAAGTTATTGTACTTGGCCCCACAAATCTTAGAAGCATGGTGTCTAACCAGATCTTTACTCTGGATGGCATTTCCCTGACCTCTAGTAATACTGTGAGAAATCTTGGAGTCATTTTTGATCAGGATATGTCATTCAAAGCGCATATTAAACAAATATGTAGGACTGCCTTTTTGCATTTACGCAATATCTCTAAAATCAGAAAGGTCTTGTCTCAGAGTGATGCTGAAAAACTAATTCATGCATTTATTTCCTCTAGGCTGGACTATTGTAATTCTTTATTATCAGGTTGTCCTAAAAGTTCCCTAAAAAGCCTTCAGTTAATTCAAAATGCTGCAGCTAGAGTACTGACGGGGACTAGCAGGAGAGAGCATATCTCACCCGTGTTGGCCTCTCTTCATTGGCTTCCTGTTAATTCTAGAATAGAATTTAAAATTCTTCTTCTTACTTATAAGGTTTTGAATAATCAGGTCCCATCTTATCTTAGGGACCTCGTAGTACCATATCACCCTAATAGAGCGCTTCGCTCTCAGACTGCAGGCTTACTTGTAGTTCCTAGGGTTTGTAAGAGTAGAATGGGAGGCAGAGCCTTCAGCTTTCAGGCTCCTCTCCTGTGGAACCAGCTCCCAATTCAGATCAGGGAGACAGATACCCTCTCTACTTTTAAGATTAGGCTTAAAACTTTCCTTTTCGCTAAGGCTTATAGTTAGGGCTGGATCGGGTGACCCTGGACTATCCCTTGGTTATGCTGCTTTAGACGTAGACTGTGGGGGGGTTCCCATGATGCACTGTTTCTTTCTCTTTTTGCTCTGTATGCATCACTCCGCATTTAATCATTAGTGATCGTTCTCTGCCCCCCTCCACAGCATGTCTTTTTCCTGGTTCTTTCCCTCAGCCCCAACCAGTCTCAGCAGAAGACTGCCCCTCCCTGAGCCTGGTTCTGCTGGAGGTTTCTTCCTGTTAAGAGGGAGTTTTTCCTTCCCACTGTTGCCAAGTGCTTGCTCACAGGGGGTCGTTTTGACCGTTGGGGTTTTTCATAATTATTGTATGGCCTTGCCTTACAATATAAAGCGCCTTGGGGCAACTGTTTGTTGTGATTTGGCGCTATATAAAAAAAAAAGTTGATTGAGTTGAGTTGATTGTGTGTTGGGGGGTTTGGCTGGACATTTGGGTGCTGTTTTCTTTTCATTGCTCTCCAGGTGGTATGCAAACTGTTTTTTTCTGTGGAGAAGGTGCTGGCGGAAGAGCCCTCACCCTCATCAGAACTATTGGCTGCACCTGTGGAGGATGTTCACGTGCAGGCCTAACAACTTGCAGCACCTGTGGATGATGCTCACGTGCAGACTTAAAGACTTTCAGCTGAAGCAGATAATGAGATGGCGTTCTGCATTTAAGCCATGAGTGATTTGAACAGAATTGCCGGGAACTCGACCTTGTGACGTTCGGTTTTGAGACACTGAGGACCGCGCCAGGGTTTGACACATCGTGCCTGTGAAGGAGGACGGGTGAGGGACACATGCTGTCAGCACACATCAGAGGTGATTATCATCTGAATAATCGTTAATAGTAATTTGGCGTTTTGTTACGCAGTATATTTGAACATTGATGAGAATTGTGCAGTTTGCTTCTCACTGCCGTGGCGTACGGATTGATGATCCTCCACCTGTTGTGAGAAGCTGCTCATTTACATAAGGCTTAAATTCAGACCTGAATGTGTTGCTGATAGTGTGTGCCTCTGAAGGATATTTGTTGTAGCTCTGTTGACTTACCTCACCTTTTCCGTCCTTCACAGAGTCAGTTTGTCGTATCCACCTGGGGGGTGTTCGGCGGTGAATCTGAGTCCAGACGTGCCGGGCTTTATCCATTTGGGCGCTGGAGAGCGCGCCGTCCTTCACCTTGCCAAGACAGCTGACTATTTATGTTGTACACAGATTATTGCACATGAGGGGGAATAAATTTGTTTCTTGGAACCGCTTTCTGGTTATTTAGTGCTGGGCCATTGTCAGATGCTGGTTCGGTTCTCTGACCCGCGTCAGCACATAACAGTAGTTCCCGTCCTTTACAAGATGGACCCAGCGGCAGAAGTGGTTCCATTTGCGGAAAGAGTTCAAGAACACTTGGAGAAGATATGGGAGCAATTACAGCATCTCGCAAACCAAATTAAACAAACAGATGCCCGCGTTACGGAGCTCGCAGCGCAAGCCGTTCCGCTTCCTGCTGCTCCAGCTGCTGCACCATCGATACCGGTGCAGATAACTCCGTCACCCAGAGAGTCGGCTTCCGAACCAATTATTTGTCATCCGGAACCTTATGCGGGAAACGTTGAAGCCTGTGCTCCGTTTTTGATGCAATGTTCTCTGGTTTCTGCTCAGCGACCGGCTTCCTTCTCTTCTGATGGTAGCCGTGTCTCATATGTGACAAATTTGCTTCGAGGTGACGCCTTAGCTTGGGTCACTGTGTTGTGGAGCAATAACTCTCCATTGTTAGGATCCTTTAAGGATTTCTCTCAGGAGTTCCGATTGGTTTTTGACCATCCGGTGAAAAAAAATACCGTTGCCCAACGGTTGCTGAATCTCAGGCAGGGGAGGCGGAGTGCGGCGGATTATTCCGTTGATTTCCGAATTTTTTCTGCTCAGTCCGGTTGGAATGCCGCAGCTTTGAGAGGAGTGTTTGTGGATGGTTTGAACGATTTATTAAAAGACGAGCTAGCAGTCCGTGACGAACCAAAAGATTTAGATGAGCTAATATCTTTGGTTATTCGTCTAGATGATCGGATAAAGGAGCGTGGACGCGAGAGAGGGCGGACATCTGAGCGGGTCTTTCCGTCTCAGCGCTTTCCCCGACACAGATCAGGGCCGCCTCTTCTTCGCCCCACTGAGACTCCTCCGACGGGACCTCTGGCTCCTCTTGCGGATGAGCCCATGCA
Organism: Thalassophryne amazonica; assembly: GCF_902500255.1. Classification (NCBI taxonomy): domain Eukaryota; kingdom Metazoa; phylum Chordata; class Actinopteri; order Batrachoidiformes; family Batrachoididae; genus Thalassophryne; species Thalassophryne amazonica. The sequence goes on along the minus strand of NC_047110.1, from coordinate 115,219,021 downwards.
GCTCGGACGAGCTGAAACAGCCATATTGCCCCGGTCACATAAGCGTCAAGAAAGATAACGATGACGTATCTCCAGGTGTTTTTGGACAGGCATAATATATATAAAAAAAAAAAAAAAAAAAAAAAAAAAAAAGGGCAGACCTCTGGTTATTTAGTTATTTGGTCTGTTTTTGTTTTCATGTAGGGGTTACAGAGTGTTTAGGGAATTAGAGGCTGTTCTGGTTGGGTGAACGACTGGCAGTTCGGAGCTCGGCTGGACTCAGGTAATCGTATGTCTTCATTATTTGAACTTAGGTAATTTTTGTTTGTGGATTGGGTCGTTTTGCTTTGTTGTTTTTTATTTCCCTGTTTTCCTAACCCCAACCTCACGTACTCTAAGACCGTTTGTCTTTTGGGTTGTGGGGTGGTGCAGGTTGGTTACACTGAGCGCTTCTCAGAAAACCTCTGCGCCTAGGTGGGGGTTGTCAGGGGCGTTTTTTTGGGTTTGGTTGTTACCCGGTTCCACTCCAGCCCCGGTGGGCCTTTGACCGTTCGTCATTGGCGTTACCGGGGTGTAGTGCAGCGGGAACATACCTCAGTCGGAGTGGTGGGCCGATCTGTGCCGTTCGCCACTTCGGTAGTTCCACCCCTCCCGATAGGCTGGTGGTTTGGTCGGTTTAGGGGCACCGGACGTATTTCCGGTTTTCCGCTGCACTTAGGGGATGGGACTGGGTTAGTTTTTCCTGTTTCCTTCCCCGGCTTGGTAGTTTTGTGCTGTTCGCCGAAATTGTACTGACGATAGGCTCTGGGAGTAATCTGGGGTCTTTCGGGGTGCTGGGGAGGGTAACAGGGTTTCCGGTTGTTTACTTTGCCGCCGGGGTGGTTTAGTGGAGTCCGCCGGGGGTTGGATTTTTGTGTTTTTTATGTTTCCTTCCAGGTTCCACCTCCAGGGTTGATGGGACGGTCCTCTGGGGGGCGCTGTTGCTCCATGTATACCTGGGGACCTCTGTGGGATTCCGGCTTTGGTTATTACTCCTGGAACTGGCGGTAAAGGTCTTCTGGGGGGTGTTGAGCTCTGCACGTCGTCTGGAGGGGTTGTTTATTTTTCTTTGTGAAATTGTGTTTGTATTGTGTTGTCGGGGCTATGTTGGGTTATTGGATTTGGGAGTTTCTCTTTTCTTCCCAGGGTTGGATGGGACGGTCCCCTGGGGAGGGTTTGGGTGGGTTTTGTATTTTTCTTGTATGTTAGGTTGTACTTGGGACTCTTTTGGGGTTTTTGTTGATGCCAGCCGGCCTTCCAGCCGCGGTGCCCTGTCCTGCTGTCTGCTGTGGACTTTGGGGGCGTTACACTGTCTGCATCCTGTCGTGGACCCCGGAGGGAGGTGCTGTTCTCGGGCCTGGTCTGTTCGGTCGCTGGGAGGCTTCCCGTTGATGGGGGGGTACTGTTGTGTGTTGGGGGGTTTGGCTGGACATTTGGGTGCTGTTTTCTTTTCTTTGCTCTCCAGGTGGTATGCAAACTGTTTTTTTCTGTGGAGAAGGTGCTGGCGGAAGAGTCCTTCACCCTCATCAGAACTATTGGCTGCACCTGTGGAGGATGTTCACGTGCAGGCCTAACAACTTGCAGCACCTGTGGATGATGCTCACGTGCAGACTTAAAGACTTTCAGCTGAAGCAGATAATGAGATGGCGTTCTGCATTTAAGCCATGAGTGATTTGAGCAGAATTGCCGGGAACTCGACCTTGTGACGTTCGGTTGTGAGACGCTGAGGACCGCGCCAGGGTTTAACACATCGTGCCTGTGAAGGAGGACGGGTGAGGGACACATGCTGTCAGCACACATCAGAGGTGATTATCGTCTGAATAATCGTTAATAGTAATTTGGCGTTTTGTTACGCAGTATATTTGAACATTGATGAGAATTGTGCAGTTTGCTTCTCACTGCCGTGGCGTACGGATTGATGATCCTCCACCTGTTGTGAGAAGCTGCTCATTTACATAAGGCTTAAATTCAGACCTGAATGTGTTGCTGATAGTGTGTGCCTCTGAAGGATATTTGTTGTAGCTCTGTTGACTTACCTCACCTTTTCCGTCCTTCAGAGTCAGTTTGTCGTATCCACCTGGGGGGTGTTCGGCGGTGCATCTGAGTCCAGAAGTGCCGGGCTTTGATCCATTTGGGCACTGGAGAGCGCGCCGTCCTTCACCTTGCCAAGAGTAGCTGACTATTTATGTTGTACACGGATTATTGCACATGAGGGGGAATAAATTTGTTTCTTGGAACCGCTTTCTGGTTATTTAGCGCTGGGCCATTGTCAGATGCTGGTTCGGTTCTCTGACCCGCGTCAGCACATAACATAAACACTATAAGAAATCAGGGAAAAAAATGGTGGCAGTCAGTAACGGTTACTTTTTTAGACCAAGTAGAGGGAAAAAAATATGGAATCACTCAATTCTGAGGAAAAAAATGATGGAATCATGAAAAACAAAAGAACGCTCCAACACATCACTAGTATTTTGTTGCACCACCTCTGGCTTTTATAACAGCTTGCAGTCTCTGAGGCATGGACTTAATGAGTGACAAACAGTACTCTTCATCAATCTGGCTCCAACTTTCTCTAATTGCTGTTGCCAGATCAGCTTTGCAGGTTGGAGCCTTGTCATGGACCATTTTCTTCAACTTCCACCAAAGATTTTCAATTGGATTAAGATCCGGACTATTTGCAGGCCATGACATTGACCCTATGTGTCTTTTTGCAAGGAATGTTTTCACAGTTTTTGCTCTATGGCAAGATGCATTATCATCTTGAAAAATGATTTCATCATCCCCAAACACCCTTTCAATTGTCCAAAATATCAACGTCAACTTGTGCATTTATTGATGATGTAATGACAGCCATCTCCCCAGTGCCTTTACCTGACATGCAGCCCCATATCGTCAATGACTGTGGAAATTTACATGTTCTCTTCAGGCAGTCATCTGTATAAATCTCATTGGAACGGCACCAAACAAAAGTTCCAGCATCATCACCTTGCCCAATGCAGATTCGAGATTCATCACTCTCAATCAATCAATCAATTTTATTTATATAGCGCCAAATCACAACAAACAGTTGCCCCAAGGCGCTTTATATTGTAAGGCAAGGCCATACAATAATTACGTAAAAACCCCAGTGGTCAAAACGACCCCCTGTGAGCAAGCACTTGGCGACAGTGGGAAGGAAAAACTTCCTTTTAACAGGAAGAAACCTCCAGCAGAACTAGGCTCAGGGAGGGGCAGTCTTCTGCTGGGACTGGTTGGGGCTGAGGGAGAGAACCAGGAAAAAGACATGCTGTGGAGGGGAGCAGAGATCAATCACTAATGATTAAATGCAGAGTGGTGCATACAGAGCAAAAAGAGAAAGAAACACTCAGTGCATTATGGGAACCCCCCAGCAGTCCAAGTCTATAGCAGCATAACTAAGGGATGGTTCAGGGTCACCCGATCCAGCCCTAACTATAAGCTTTCAATCAATCAATTTTCAATCAATCAATTTTTTTTATATAGCGCCAAATCACAACAAACAGTTGCCCCAAGGCGCTTTATATTGTAAGGCAAGGCCATACAATAATTATGTAAAACCCCAACGGTCAAAACGACCCCCTGTGAGCAAGCACTTGGCTACAGTGGGAAGGAAAAACTCCCTTTTAACAGGAAGAAACCTCCAGCAGAACCAGGCTCAGGGAGGGGCAGTCTTCTGCTGGGACTGGTTGGGGCTGAGGGAGAGAACCAGGAAAAAGACATGCTGTGGAGGGGAGCAGAGATCGATCACTAATGATTAAATGCAGAGTGGTGCATACAGAGCAAAAAGAGAAAGAAACAGTGCATCATGGGAACCCCCCAGCAGTCTACGTCTATAGCAGCATAACTAAGGGATGGTTCAGGGTCACCTGATCCAGCCCTAACTATAAGCTTTAGCAAAAAGTAAAGTTTTAAGCCTAATCTTAAAAGTAGAGAGGGTGTCTGTCTCCCTGATCTGAATTGGGAGCTGGTTCCACAGGAGAGGAGCCTGAAAGCTGAAGGCTCTGCCTCCCATTCTACTCTTACAAACCTTAGGAACTACAAGTAAGCCTGCAGTCTGAGAGCGAAGCGCTCTATTGGGGTGATATGGTACTACGAGGTCCCTAAGATAAGATGGGACCTGATTATTCAAAACCTTATAAGTAAGAAGAAGAATTTTAAATTCTATTCTAGAATTAACAGGAAGCCAATGAAGAGAGGCCAATATGGGTGAGATATGCTCTCTCCTTCTAGTCCCCGTCAGTACTCTAGCTGCAGCATTTTGAATTAACTGAAGGCTTTTTAGGGAACTTTTAGGACAACCTGATAATAATGAATTACAATAGTCCAGCCTAGAGGAAATAAATGCATGAATTAGTTTTTCAGCACCACTCTGAGACAAGACCTTTCTGATTTTAGAGATATTGCGTAAATGCAAAAAAGCAGTCCTACATATTTGTTTAATATGCGCTTTGAATGACATATCCTGATCAAAAATGACTCCAAGATTTCTCACACTATTACTAGAGGTCAGGGTAATGCCATCCAGAGTAAGGATCTGGTTAGACACCATGTTTCTAAGATTTGTGGGGCCAAGTACAATAACTTCAGTTTTATCTGAGTTTAAAAGCAGGAAATTAGAGGTCATCCATGTCTTTATGTCTGTAAGACAATCCTGCAGTTTAGCTAATTGGTGTGTGTCCTCTGGCTTCATGGATAGATAAAGCTGGGTATCATCTGCGTAACAATGAAAATTTAAGCAATACCGTCTAATAATACTGCCTAAGGGAAGCATGTATAAAGTGAATAAAATTGGTCCTAGCACAGAACCTTGTGGAACTCCATAATTAACTTTAGTCTGTGAAGAAGATTCCCCATTTACATGAACAAATTGTAATCTATTAGACAAATATGATTCAAACCACCGCAGCGCAGTGCCTTTAATACCTATGGCATGCTCTAATCTCTGTAATAAAATGTTATGGTCAACAGTATCAAAAGCAGCACTGAGGTCTAACAGAACAAGCACAGAGATGAGTCCACTGTCCGAGGCCATAAGAAGATCATTTGTAACCTTCACTAATGCTGTTTCTGTACTATGATGAATTCTAAAACCTGACTGAAACTCTTCAAATAGACCATTCCTCTGCAGATGATCAGTTAGCTGTTTTACAACTACCCTTTCAAGAATTTTTGAGAGAAAAGGAAGGTTGGAGATTGGCCTATAATTAGCTAAGATAGCTGGGTCAAGTGATGGCTTTTTAAGTAATGGTTTAATTACTGCCACCTTAAAAGCCTGTGGTACATAGCCAACTAACAAAGATAGATTGATCATATTTAAGATCGAAGCATTAAATAATGGTAGGGCTTCCTTGAGCAGCCTGGTAGGAATGGGGTCTAATAAACATGTTGATGGTTTGGATGAAGTAACTAATGAGAATAACTCAGACAGAACAATCGGAGAGAAAGAGTCTAACCAAATACCGGCATCACTGAAAGCAGCCAAAGATAACGATACGTCTTTGGGATGGTTATGAGTAATTTTTTCTCTAATAGTTAAAATTTTGTTAGCAAAGAAAGTCATGAAGTCATTACTAGTTAAAGTTAATGGAATACTCAGCTCAATAGAGCTCTGACTCTTTGTCAGCCTGGCTACAGTGCTGAAAAGAAACCTGGGGTTGTTCTTATTTTCTTCAATTAGTGATGAGTAGAAAGATGTCCTAGCTTTACGGAGGGCTTTTTTATAGAGCAACAGACTCTTTTTCCAGGCTAAGTGAAGATCTTCTAAATTAGTGAGACGCCATTTCCTCTCCAACTTACGGGTTATCTGCTTTAAGCTACGAGTTTGTGAGTTATACCACGGAGTCAGACACTTCTGATTTAAAGCTCTCTTTTTCAGAGGAGCTACAGCATCCAAAGTTGTCTTCAATGAGGATGTAAAACTATTGACGAGGTACTCTATCTCCCTTACAGAGTTTAGGTAGCTACTCTGCACTGTGTTGGTATATGGCATTAGAGAACATAAAGAAGGAATCATATCCTTAAACCTAGTTACAGCGCTTTCTGAAAGACTTCTAGTGTAATGAAACTTATTCCCCACTGCTGGGTAGTCCATCAGAGTAAATGTAAATGTTATTAAGAAATGATCAGACAGAAGGGAGTTTTCAGGGAATACTGTTAAGTCTTCTATTTCCATACCATAAGTCAGAACAAGATCTAAGATATGATTAAAGTGGTGGGTGGACTCATTTACTTTTTGAGCAAAGCCAATAGAGTCTAATAATAGATTAAATGCAGTGTTGAGGCTGTCATTCTCAGCATCTGTGTGGATGTTAAAATCGCCCACTATAATTATCTTATCTGAGCTAAGCACTAAGTCAGACAAAAGGTCTGAAAATTCACAGAGAAACTCACAGTAACGACCAGGTGGACGATAGATAATAACAAATAAAACTGGTTTTTGGGACTTCCAATTTGGATGGACAAGACTAAGAGACAAGCTTTCAAATGAATTAAAGCTCTGTCTGGGTTTTGGATTAATTAATAAGCTGGAATGGAAGATTGCTGCTAATCCTCCACCCCGGCCCGTGCTACGAGCATTCTGACAGTTAGTGTGACTCGGGGGTGTTGACTCATTTAAACTAACATATTCATCCTGCTGTAACCAGGTTTCTGTTAGGCAGAATAAATCAATATGTTGATCAATTATTATATCATTTACCAACAGGGACTTAGAAGAGAGAGACCTAATGTTTAATAGACCACATTTAACTGTTTTAGTCTGTGGTGCAGTTGAAGGTGCTGTATTATTTTTTCTTTTTGAATTTTTATGCTTAAATAGATTTTTGCTGGTTATTGGTAGTCTGGGAGCAGGCACCGTCTCTACGGGGATGGGGTAATGAGGGGATGGCAGGGGGAGAGAAGCTGCAGAGAGGTGTGTAAGACTGCAACTCTGCTTCCTGGTCCCAACCCTGGATAGTCACGGTTTGGAGGATTTAAGAAAATTGGCCAGATTTCTAGAAATGAGAGCTGCTCCATCCAAAGTGGGATGGATGCCGTCTCTCCTAACAAGACCAGGATTTAGCAAAAAGGAAAGTTTTAAGCCTAATCTTAAAAGTAGAGAGGGTGTCTGTCTCCCTGATCCGAATTGGGAGCTGGTTCCACAGGAGAGGAGCCTGAAAGCTGAAGGCTCTGCCTCCCATTCTACTCTTACAAACCCTAGGAACTACAAGTAAGCCTACAGTCTGAGAGCGAAGTCACTGAATATGAAAAATCACTGAATATGACTTTCATCCAGTCATCCACAGTCCACGATTGCTTTTCTTTAGCCCATTGTAAGCTTGTTTTTTTCTGTTTAGGTGTTAATGATGGCTTTCATTTAGCTTTTCTGTATGTAAATCCCATTTCCTTTAGGCGGTTTCTTACAGTTCGGTCAAAGACGTTGACTCCAGTTTCCTCCCATTCATTCCTCATTTGTTTTGTTGTGCATTTTCGATTTTTGAGACATATTGCTTTAAGTTTTCTGTCTTCACGCTTTGATGTCTTCCTTGGTCTACCAGTATGTTTGCCTTTAACAACCTTCCCATGTTGTTTGTATTTGGTCCAGAGTTTAGACACAGCTGACTGTGAACAACCAACATCTTTTGCAACATTGCGTGATGATTTACACTCTTTTAAGAGTCTGATAATCCTCTCCTTTGTTTCAATTGACATCTCTCATGTTGGAGCCATGATTCATGTCAGTCCACTTGGTGCAACAGCTCTCCAAGGTGTGATCACTCCTTTTTAGATGCAGACTAATGAGCAGATCTGATTTGATGCAGGTGTTAGTTTTGGGGATGAAAATTTACAGGGTGATTCCATAATTTATTCCTAAGAATTGAGTGAGTCCATATTTTTTGCCCTCTGCTTGGTCTAAAAATGTAACCGTGACTGACTGCCACGATTATTTTTCCTGATTTCTTATAGTGTTTCTTAAAGTCAGAAAGTTGCCATTTGAAATGACTTTAGTGTTTTGTGTCTGTGATCTGCTTTTTTTCTACAAAATTAAACAACTGAATGAACATCCTCCGAGGCCGGTGATTCCATCATTTTTGCCAGGGGTTGTATGCTGAATGGTTCAAGTGATCATTAAGACTGTCAAACAGTGAGCAGATGATCTTTGACCATCCAATGTGCAGATTGTTTTGCCAGAATGTCAGACTGGTTGGCTGGGGTCATGTTTGGCTAATCGCAGATGTGTACTTTTGATTAATGGTTCAGCCTTGAAGAAGAGCATTGTAACTGGAACACGGTTCAAGGGCTGGACATTATTATGGTAAGCTTAGGAGACTGAGGGCTCAAAAGCCATAACAGTTTTCATATCAATGTGAGACCAGACCTTGTGTCTTTCCATTGTTTTGTGATTTTGTCACTCTTATATGCTGTATGTAACGATATTCAATAAAAAGGAGAGGTAAATGGGTGGGACCTTTAGGACGGACAACAGTTCTTTCTGAAGGAGCTTCTCGTTTGTCCTCTTCTGTACAGCACAAAGAAATTCAGTGTCTCTTGCGTGATCATTTCTGTGTGAGTAGTTGTTCTGTTCAGGTCCAACTCTGAACAACTCTGACAAGTACATTCTTTCAATTGAAATGTCTGAAAATAAGAAGGCTATGAAAACTAGAGCAGTCTGTAATGCTTGAATGTATTCAGATGAGCTGTATGTGTCCAATGTGTATGACCCACTGTGTATATTCAAATGCTGAATGAGCTGTATAACCCAGAGCAAGACGGCAGCAGATCCTTTCCTTCCTCTCCTTTTTCCTACTTTACTTACTTTACTACTTTACTTTGCACTGAATTGTTTGACACTGTAATACTACCATTTCTAATAAAAAAAAACCTTATAAAAAAAAGACTTGTTGGTATAAGACTCAAACTCTGCGCATGTGTGCATGGAATAATCCAGATGCTAAAGCACTGCCCTCTGGCGGTCAGGAGGAATGAAATAGAACTCCGATTTAAAATTATAAACCAGCTTTATCCAATTAAGGATTTTTTTAAAACAGAGATTCCGAATGGATGTCGGTAACTGTGGCTTTTGTGAGACTGGAACTGAAGACCTGCTGGACCATAGTGCAAAGCTTTTGGTTTGACCTTCAACAATGGATTGTCTCTAAAGGATTAGCGATCTAACCTTCACAGACATCAGATTTGGAATATTTGGTAATAATTGTAATGACTTGGGTATTAATATGAGCAAAGCTCGCTCATGGTACAGGGCGTCCTAAACAGGAAGTGCCAATTTTCAAATCCACAGTAAACAGGAAATGTTCAAATGTCAAACACTTCCTGGATTGACAGACGAGATCCCATGGAATCTCACGGGAACTCAGTGGCAAGCTCACACTCAAACAGGAAGTACCAATTTATCAGTCACAGTGAAACAGGAAATGTTCAAATGTCAACCACTTCCTGGCATGGGTGGAGCTACAGCGGAGGCTGGGGTTTCACTGGACTCTCCTGAAATCTGATTGGACACAGATGATTGACATGTCACAGCACCACACATCTGGTTGAAAGAGCTGCAGTTTCAAATCAGTGAGTCACATTTACTGTTAGGTTCCTCCTGTCCAGTAGTTGGTGCTGTGTACCACAAAAAGTTCAAATCAACCTTAGTAGAAAAAGAAAAATGTTTGCTTCAGATTTAAACTGAACACGTCGTTTGAACTATGGACTTCAAATCACACCAAACTTATATTGGTGACTAAACAACCGTATTTTATGTCAGAAATTATGTCCAGGTTGTTAAAAGCAGCATTTCTCCTTTAATATGGCTTGGCTTATGTACACATGTTTAAGCTAACAGACAGCAGCTGGTTCATGATCTGTTGGCTTACTAGTGCAGCAGATAACTGAAACAATCCTTCAAATGGTGATACAAGTATCAGATTCAGCACAAATACAGCTGGAGCTAAATTAATGGAGCAACTTTAACTTTTGACCCCTGTACAAACTGAAACTGACCTTTGTCACCATTCTTGCTGCTTTTACCTCATAACTCCATAACATTCAGTCACAGACTGTCCAAGCTACACCTTTTTTGGAATCTTTATGATCAGGCAAATAATGTGGTGTAGTTTTCTATATGATTGGAGCATCTTTTAATTAATGACCCCTGTGTAATTCTTCAGTTGACCCCTACCTGGCTGCCTATTGAAAATTCAAGTGGCCAATCACTTTTTTTAAAGAGTTCATGTCTATGGATTATTTGTGCTGAATTTGATGTTTGTATCATCGTTTGCAGGATTCCACTCTAAATATTCTCTTATCTGCTGCACTATATATGAGATGTAAGATGCTGCTCCTCACTGTTTTTCAGTTGCCCTCAAAAGTATTGGAACACTTGGTATTTCACACATTTTAATTTGTTTATTCCATTTCAAATACATTTTCTTTCTAAAATTATCTTCCTTAACTCAAACTGAAAGCAAATCGCTACAACTTGATATAAATTCTTTAAAAATCTAAAATCCAGCTTCCTAATGAAGTGGTGTTGGTCTTTTTCTTCAAAAGAAGACCTGAAAGTTCAGCTACAATTTGACAGAAAGTACATTTGAGATGAAAGTCTAGATTTGATGTTTTGGTGAAAGAAACTTCTCTATTTCTTAATAATCGATGTAAATAAAGTCCAAGACATATTGTTCATGTTTCCATCCCCTGACTTGTCTGAAGAAAACTGGCAATAAAACTGATTATTATTTACAGGTTTTATCAAGTTTTAGAGATTTGCTTTCAGTTTGAGTTTGAGAGAGATAATTTTAGAAATTTATATTCTTTATTTTTTTGTATTTCTTGTATTTAAAATGACATAAATTAAAATGTGTGAAATTCCAAGTGTTCCAATACTTTTGGAGGGCTGAAACAACCAGATCATCTCCAATGTGAAGGCTTTGTTGATCCGGGACGTCGTCTGACTTCCACAAAAAAGGCAGAAGGCGTGGACATTGGCACTTTTTCGGCACATTCCACTGTTACAGGAGTTTTTTTCATGGAAAAAGAAGCGGACGGATGCGCCACCGTGCCGCTCATGGCACGGGACAAAACCACCTCCGTGTTGGTCTCACAGGACGGCTTTGAGACGGATTTCAGATGGCTGTCGGTGGTTTTTCAGTCATGTGACTATCCGAGAAATTGAGCATAAGCTGGACATGCCCCAACATGTCCTGTGAGGCTTCATCACGGCGTTGCTTTGCACCATGCGGCTCCGCCGCGACACGCGGAATTCCTCTGTTCCTCTTTCCATGACAAAAACTCCTGTAACAGTGGAATGTGCCGTTCATTTCCAAACTGGATGCTGTGTTTTATCCGGGACGTCCTCTGACTAGCACAGAAATTGCGGAAGACGTGGACATCAGCACTTTTTCGGCACATTGAGACAGATATGCGGAGGAATTCCGCGCGTCGCGGCAGAGCCGCATGGCGCAAAGCAACACCATGATGAAGCCTCACAGGACATGTTCTGGCATGTCCAGCTCATCCACAATTTCTTGGTTAGTCACACGACTGAAACCCCACCGACAGCCATCTGAAATCCATTTCAAAGCCGTCCTGTGAGACCAACACGGAGGTGGTTTTGTCCCACGCCATGAGCGGCACGGTGGCGCATCCATCCGCTTGTTTTTCCATGAAAAAAAACTCCTGTAACAGTGGAATGTGCCGAAAAAGTGCTGATGTCCACGTCTTCTGCCATTTTTGTGGAAGTCAGACGACGTCCCGGATCAACAAAGCCTTCACGTTGGAAATGATCTGGTTGTTTCAGTGAGGTGTCAGCCTGTCGATGGGCTCTCGGAGTGCACCGCACTCTCAGACGCTGTGGGCGGTCTTTAAACTGGCTGGAGCACTCCTTAATCTGTGTAATCCCCATAAAATGGTCCCTGAAAGCCATCTGAATTTTCCGAATGGTGTCCACCTGGAGGTCTCTAACAGTTTCTGGAAAAAATTGATGCAGCAAAGCTCCAAATCATTCAGACGTTTATTCGCAATAAAAATCCAACGAGAGGGGTGGACCAGTGCTCACACAAAGCCTGCTCACAGGCGAATGACGCAACCGACAGGCGTGAAAAAACTCACGCATGCGCACGAAGGTTCAAGCTTGTCTGATGCAATCACACGTGATACTTTTCTAATAGACCTCGTAAGTGACATTTACATGACAATTTATATGACAATATTGAAATACGATAATTTGTCCATATTGTACAGCCCTACTGTCAACTAGCTGAAAACTCTGAATATTAATTTACATCTACATTTAAAAAAATGCGTAAAGTGGCAGGAGGTTAAGAGGGCTGTAATTAGGGGGATCAGCTGAAAAGCAACAAAGAGAAATGCTTAAAAAGGTGGGGGGTCTGGGGGGAGGCCAATGCTCCCATGAAGCATTTTCTCAAAATAAAGTCTGAAGGACCTAAATGACATGGTGAGATGCTGACGAGCTTCGCACATTCATGTCCACGACATATGCATATTAATGTAAACATTACAGACACAAATGTCGTTTTTTTCCAAGACAAAACCAAACATTACTCGTTGGAGAAATGAGTTTAATGAGTTTTTGTACAGAACGTGTTTTGTTTGAAAGGCTGCACCTTCCGTTGTACTTTGTGACAAATAAAGTATCTGTACTTTGTTTTTGATTCATAAAAAAAAATAGATTTAAGAAACCCTTCCATTGGTTGGTTGTGTCATGTGACTAGTGGCTAACGTTTCCGTGTTATTTTTGTTTTCCTGGTGCGCGTTGCATTTAGTGTGTGGTCTGATTTCATGATGTTCATATTTGTAAAGTCGTTTGGAAACATTTCTGACACAGCAGAGTCTCAGAAAGTCTCATGTTTTAACGTCCGGAGACTGGAGGATTAATGTTACGTGCCGCCGCTCGTCCACGCAGCAGCCAATCAGAGACGCCGTTACAGTTTTTACTGTGAAAAGCGAACACTTCCGGTAAATCTTTGATTTTTATTATATTATGTTTCAAACTGTCTTTGGGGTTGTCAGGGTCAAACACCTTTAGACACCAAAGAAATGAATGGACACGGGATGCAGCAAATCTTTTCTGTCAGCTTTGCATGCAAAGGGAAGAGCAGTCTCAGAGCAGTCAGTCTCCACCTGTCTCTCTTTGACTCTCTTCGACAGTCTCCCTCTGCTCAGCATCTTTTATTCACTCAAACAGTGTGATATACAAGCAGGGCGTGATCATATAGTCATTGCTTGAAAACTCACATGCGTCTCACAATTTGTCAGGTACCTTGAGTAGATGCATATGCAAAACATCCTGTGCAGCTGTTGAACAAAGATCTATTACATGTCCTATCTGTGGATTTGCTTTGATTGCTAGCTTGTACTTCCTTCTCTTCCCATCAAACAACCCATCTCCAGGCAGGATGTTTAACTGACTGGTGCTCATCAGTTCTGTTGTTTCACTGTCATCCCACGAGAACTTTCCTCGTTTCAAGGCCAGCAATCCCAGCAGAGACGTGCAACACAGCACAGTGCAAAAATATAAGCATGCATAAGCTATGTGATGCAGAACAAACGATAATAAAAACATAAGTGTTATGATAATATGAGCATAATTTTTCTGACAGGGATGAATTTATTTCAAACTGTCTCCATGCAAATGTAATAGCTTGAACTGCTAAATCTGCATTTCGTTATTTCTTCCAAGTTAAGTAAAGTTGGAAAGATATTCAAAGATTTTCCGGAATCAATAACTTCAAAGCAAATCACTGTTTTAAATCAAATGACACGTCTTTCCAAACATCAACAACAAACTACAAACGATGAAAACTGACGTCCTTTATGAATTACATTGATCTTGACATGCAACTGAGACCGTGACACCAAAGCTCAGGGACCGTCAACAAATTACCACGGTGATGGGAAATGCTCAGAGACTGTCAACAAATTACCACGGCAACAGGAAATGTTCAGGGCCTGTCCACAAATCGTCACATGGTGAAAGGAAATGCTTTGATAAAAACTCAGTATAGTCACATTTGTGGCTTGTAGTGCCACCAAACTCACATAACACATAACTGAGCTCCCTCTGGTTAAATATTTTTAGAGAAGCTACATATATTAGTGAACAACACTGAACAATGGACACTGATATTTACATTCTGGACTCACACGCTAATCCAACAGGAGGTGGTAAGTCATATATATATACTCAACAAAAATATAAACGCAACACTTTTGGTTTTGCTCCCATTTTGTATGAGATGAACTCAAAGATCTAAAACTTTTTCCACATACACAATATCACCATGTCCCTCAAATATTGTTCACAAACCAGTCTAAATCTATGATAGTGAGCACTTCTCCTTTGCTGAGATAATCCATCCCACCTCACAGGTGTGCCATATCAAGATGCTGATTAGACACCATGATTAGTGCACAGGTGTGCCTTAGACTGCCCACAATAAAAGGCCACTCTGAAAGGTGCAGTTTTGTTTTATTGGGGGGGGATACCAGTCAGTATCTGGTGTGACCACCATTTGCCTCATGCAGTGCAACACATCTCCTTTGCATAGAGTTGATCAGGTTGTCAATTGTGGCCTGTGGAATGTTGGTCCACTCCTCTTCAATGGCTGTGCGAAGTTTCTGGATATTTGCAGGAACTGGTACATGCTGTCGTATACGCCGGTCCAGAGCATCCCAAACATGCTCAATGGGTGACATGTCCGGTGAGTATGCCGGCCATGCAAGAACTGGGACATTTTCAGCTTCCAAGAATTGTGTACAGATCCTTGCAACATGGGGCCGTGCATTATCCTGCTGCAACATGAGGTGATGTTCTTGGATGTATGGCACAACAATGGGCCTCAGGATCTCATCACGGTATCTCTGTGCATTCAAAATGCCATCAATAAAATGCACCTGTGTTCTTCGTCCATAACAGACGCCTGCCCATACCATAACCCCACCGCCACCATGGGCCACTCGAGCCACAACATTGACATCAGAAAACCGCTCACCCACACGACGCCACACACGCTGTCTGCCATCTGCCCTGGACAGTGTGAACCGGGATTCATCCGTGAAGAGAACACCTCTCCAACGTGCCAAACACCAGCGAATGTGAGCATTTGCCCACTCAAGTCGGTTACGACGACGAACTGGAGTCAGGTCGAGACCCCGATGAGGACGACGAGCATGCAGATGAGCTTCCCTGAGACGGTTTCTGACAGTTTGTGCAGAAATTCTTTGGTTATGCAAAACGATTGTTTCAGCAGCTGTCCGAGTGGCTGGTCTCAGACGATCTTGGAGGTGAACATGCTGGATGTGGAGGTCCTGGGCTGGTGTGGTTACACGTGGTCTGCGGTTGTGAGGCTGGTTGGATGTACTGCCAAATTCTCTGAAACGCCTTTGGAGACGGCTTATGGTAGAGAAATGAACATTCAATACACGAGCAACAGCTCTGGTTGACATTCCTGCTGTCAGCATGCCAATTGCACGCTCCCTCAAATCTTGCGACATCTGTGGCATTGTGCTGTGTGATAAAACTGCACCTTTCAGAGTGGCCTTTTATTGTGGGCAGTCTAAGGCACACCTGTGCACTAATCATGGTGTCTAATCAGCATCTTGATATGGCACACCTGTGAGGTGGGATGGATTATCTCAGCAAAGGAGAAGTGCTCACTATCACAGATTTAGACTGGTTTGTGAACAATATTTGAGGGAAATGGTGATATTGTGTATGTGGAAAAAGTTTTAGATCTTTGAGTTCATCTCATACAAAATGGGAGCAAAACCAAAAGTGTTGCGTTTATATTTTTGTTGAGTGTGTGTGCTTGATTTTATTTAGTAAGTTCAATGTAAGTCCATAATATAATTGTAAATATGTTATAAATACATAGATGACACAAGAAAGTGAAAACACTTATTTCCATTGTGGTCCATTTAAAAATCAAATGACAAAATGGAAGAAATAATAAAATAAGAAGAAGAACAGAGATTTCTGATGTCCGCCAATCCAGATCTATATCACCTCTTCAGTGGAGTCTTCCGTGGCCTAATATGTATCTGTGCTGCAAATTTGGTGAGAATCCAAGAAGTAGTATTTATTTTTATTTATTAGTCCACTGATGATTTTTATGGTGTTTTCAGACAGAGGATATTGGTATTTAACACTGATAATCTTGATATGTTGTAATATTCTGGTGTTTTTATCTACAAATAACATTTCTGACATTTTTGACATTTCTGATATTTGACATTTTCTGAAATGTTATTTTACTTTGATCTTGTAAATTCATTAATATTTTGATGTCTCTATGAATTGAAGTGTAAGTTCGTGACTGTAATTTCTGGTTCCAGAAGCCTTAAGATGCCTTTTGTTGATTCGTCATTCTTTTATATTTTTGCATCCTTTTGAGATCTAGTATGTAAAAGAGTCTGACCTATTGACCTGTTCAGCAGATCATGGCAGCTGCAGGTTCGAGTCCTTTAACCACTCATGTGCTCAACACTGCCGACGGCGTTCCAGCAGCCAAAATGGCCATCAGTCTGCACCGGCTGGACTCCAGCGTGCTGGTCTGGAACCTGCTGGCCGTCGGGTAGGCTGTGATACGGCTGATCCTCTCGTCCGGGTCTGACAACAAATAAACCTCATAATTCATGATTTTTAGGACAACAAACATGGACGGTCGCTGTCCAGACCTCGTCAGTCCAGAAGCTTTCACGCCCGGCATGTACAAGTTGCGCTTTGAGACGGGGCCGTACTGGCAGAGTCTGGGTCAGACGTCCTTCTATCCCTACGTCGAGGTCAGAATGACACAGTAATCAGGATCAGGATGTCACTGATCCATGATATGTAATCAGTCGAATGTTCACTCGCATATTCACCTCTGAGTTTTATTGTGCTGTTTTTGAACACTTACTTTTTTATCGTTTTAGTTTGTAGTGATGTGAACAATTCAGAACTTCATTTTACTGCATAAATCGTTGATCATCCAGGATCTGTCAGTCTGTTAGCTTTTTGGCACAGATCAGGTCTAGCAGCATCTGCTGGTGTTCTACCTCCAGACGTTCCCCAGGTCCTGGTTGGCAACAACACTGATCCATCCCCACCTTCCAAATGTAGCCATCAACATCTCTTATCTGTGATATGTGGATGTCCACTGGACCTTTTCCAGCTCCTCGGGTCCTCCTGGGTCATGCTCAGAAAGGTGCACCACAGGGCCATAGTCTGAAAGCAGATGTTCCTGACAATGCAAGTAGTCCACATTGCCAAACGCCTCTTTAAGATCTTCCAGATGTGTTTGGATTTCAGCAGTTGAGGACATCGACACTTTTGATGGATGCAGGTACGTTTCTGATTCCTGAATCCAGAAAGTCATTGAAAGCCTGTCTAATAAGGTGAAGTCCAGAGTGAGAAGATCTTCCTACTGGCTTGGCAAGCGTGGAATTCCCCTTTGGCTGACCTGGTAGAGCCTTGATCTCAAATACGAGCAATCTGGTCATCAAACCCCGACCCCAACCCTGACTCTGGCCCTGCCACAAAAACATGTCATCCAGTCATGCCTGGATCTTTGTCTTGATTCTGGAAAATCGTAAACCCAGACATGCAGCTAACTTTGTGTACCCGTATATCAGCCAGCTGTCATGTTCAAACATATAAAATCCAACACATCCTCAGGATGCCCCAGGGAGCACCCTGGTCAACTGACTGAAATGATATGTCACCACCAGAGAAGCACTGTCGATAGTCACCATTACAGTCTGAGGTCGCAGCCCATGAGCAACGTCTTGAGGGTGAAGCCAAACTCTTCTGATTATTGACTGGAAAGAGAGAGCGTGACATGCCGGGTTCTGAACCTGGCATGGCAATGGGAGACTCTCAAAGGACTTTTTGAGTTTTGATATCCCATAATGCTTTACTGCCTGTGAAACCTACATTTGTAATACATCAGTAACACGTTTTCAGAAATGAAGGATTTGGGTTCTCAGGGGTAGCGAAGTGTCAAGTGAGTCAGAGTCCAAAACGTCATCACACTGTTTCACATCATCTTAGCCTGTTAGCATCCTGTTAGCATGGGCCGCACAGATGAATGTTTACTTTGCTAATATGTAAAGCAGATGAGATCATGTGTTTCTGTGGAATAGCTGTTGGAATACAAACCTCTGGACCAAGGTTCGATTCCAGGTGTGTGCTTCAGGGAACCTGTCTGTGTACTCTGCTTGGGGAGGAACCTGTGATGGACTGGCATCCATGGGGGGGGTCACAGACTTGAATATGTTTTCAGGGACTGGATAGGACTGATGTGATCATAGACTCTGTTGAGGGACATGTCCTCGCTAACTGATGGACACAGGTTTGTTGGGTGAATCTGTGCTGAGTTGTCTCAAAATCAAATCAATTTTATTTATATAGCGCCAAATCACAACAAACAGTTGCCCCAAGGCGCTTTATATTGTAAGGCAAGGCCATACAATAATTACAGAAAAACCCCAACGGTCAAAACGACCCCCTGTGAGCAAGCACTTGGCGACAGTGGGAAGGAAAAACTCCCTTTTAACAGGAAGAAACCTCCAGCAGAACCAGGCTCAGGGAGGGGCAGTCTTCTGCTGGGACTGGTTGGGGCTGAGGGAGAGAACCAGGAAAAAGACATGCTGTGGAGGGGAGCAGAGATCAATCACTAATGATTAAATGCAGAGTGGTGCATACAGAGCAAAAAGAGAAAGAAACACTCAGTGCATCATGGGAACCCCCCAGCAGTCTACGTCTATAGCAGCATAACTAAGGGATGGTTCAGGGTCACCTGATCCAGCCCTAACTATAAGCTTTAGCAAAAGGAAAGTTTTAAGCCTAATCTTAAAAGTAGAGAGGGTGTCTGTCTCCCTGATCTGAATTGGGAGCTGGTTCCACAGGAGAGGAGCCTGAAAGCTGAAGGCTCTGCCTCCCATTCTACTCTTACAAACCCTAGGAACTACAAGTAAGCCTGCAGTCTGAGAACGAAGTGCTCTATTGGGGTGATATGGTACTATGAGGTCCCTAAGATAAAATGGGACCTGATTATTCAAAACCTTATAAGTAAGAAGAAGAATTTTAAATTCTGTTCTAGAATTAACAGGAAGCCAATGAAGAGAGGCCAATATGGGTGAAATATGCTCTCTCCTTCTAGTCCCTGTCAGTACTCTAGCTGCAGCATTTTGAATTAACTGAAGGCTTTTCAGGGAACTTTTACGACAACCTGATAATAATGAATTACAGTAGTCCAGCCTAGAGGAAATAAATGCATGAATTAGTTTTTCAGCATCACTCTGAGACAAGACCTTTCTAATTTTAGAGATATTGCGCAAATGCAAAAAAGCAGTCCTACATATTTGTTTAATATGCGCATTGAATGACATATCCTGATCAAAAATGACTCCAAGATTTCTCACAGTATTACTAGAGGTCAGGGTAATGCCATCCAGAGTAAGGATCTGGTTAGACACCATGTTTCTAAGATTTGTGGGGCCAAGTACAATAACTTCAGTTTTATCTGAGTTTAAAAGCAGGAAATTAGAGGTCATCCATGTCTTTATGTCTGTAAGACAATCCTGCAGTTTAGCTAATTGGTGTGTGTCCTCTGGCTTCATGGATAGATAAAGCTGAGTATCATCTGCGTAACAATGAAAATTTAAGCAATGCTGTCTAATAATACTGCCTAAGGGAAACATATATAAAGTGAATAAAATTGGTCCTAGCACAGAACCTTGTGGAACTCCATAATTAACCTTAGTCTGTGAAGAAGATTCCCCATTTACATGAACAAATTGTAATCTATTAGATAAATATGATTCAAACCACCGCAGCACAGTGCCTTTAATACCTATGGCATGCTCTAATCTCTGTAATAAAATTTTATGGTCAACAGTATCAAAAGCAGCACTGAGGTCTAACAGAACAAGCACAGAGATGAGTCCACTGTCTGAGGCCATAAGAAGATCATTTGTAACCTTCACTAATGCTGTTTCTGTACTATGATGAATTCTAAACCCTGACTGAAACTCTTCAAATAGACCATTCCTCTGCAGATGATCAGTTAGCTGTTTTACAACTACCCTTTCAAGAATTTTTGAGAGAAAAGGAAGGTTGGAGATTGGCCTATAATTAGCTAAGATAGCTGGGTCAAGTGATGGCTTTTTAAGTAATGGTTTAATTACTGCCACCTTAAAAGCCTGTGGTACATAGCCAACTAATAAAGACAAATTGATCATATTTAAGATCGAAGCATTAATTAATGGTAGGGCTTCCTTGAGCAGCCTGGTAGGAATGGGGTCTAATAAACATGTTGATGGTTTGGATGAAGTAACTAATGAAAATAACTCAGAACAATCAGAGAGAAAGAGTCTAACCAAATACCGGCATCACTGAAAGCAGCTAAAGAGAACGATATGTCTTTGGGATGGTTATGAGTAATGTTTTCTCTAATAGTTAAAATTTTATTAGCAAAGAAAGTCATGAAATCATTACTAGTTAAAGTTAAAGCAATACTCGGCTCAATAGAGCTCTGACTCTTTGTCAGCCTGGCTACAGTGCTGAAAATAAACCTGGGGCTGTTCTTATTTTCTTCAATTAGTGATGAATAGTTTTTCCTTCCCACTGTAGCCAAGTGCTTGCTCACAGGGGGTCGTTTTGACCGTTGGGGTTTTACATAATTATTGTATGGCCTTGCCTTACAATATAAAGCGCCTTGGGGCAACTGTTTGTTGTGATTTGGCGCTATATAAAAAAAAATTGATTGATTGATTGATTGATAGTAAGATGTCCTAGCTTTACGGAGGGCTTTTTTATAGAGCAACAGACTCTTTTTCCAGGCTAAGTGAAGATCTTCTAAATTAGTGAGATGCCATTTCCTCTTCAACTTACGGGTTATCTGCTTTAAGCCGCGAGTTTGTGAGTTATACCACGGAGTCAGGCACTTCTGATTTAAAGCTCTCTTTTTCAGAGGAGCTACAGCATCCAAAGTTGTCCTCAATGAGGATATAAAACTATTGACGAGATAATCTATCTCACTCACAGAGTTTAGGTAGCTACTCTGCACTGTGTTGGTATATGGCATTGGAGAACATAAAGAAGGAATCATATCCTTAAACCTAGTTACAGCGCTTTCTGAAAGACTTCTACTGTAATGAAACTTATTCCCCACTGCTGGGTAGTCCATCAGAGTAAATGTAAATGTTATTAAGAAATGATCAGACAGAAGGGGGTTTTCAGGGAATACTGTTAAGTCTTCAATTTCCATACCATAAGTCAGAACAAGATCTAAGATATGATTAAAGTGGCGGGTGGACTCATTTACATTTTGAGCAAAGCCAATTGAGTCTAATAATAGATTAAATGCAGTGTTGAGGCTGTCATTCTCAGCATCTGTGTGGATGTTAAAATCGCCCACTATAATTATCTTATCTGAGCTAAGCACTAAGTCAGACAAAAGGTCCGAAAATTCACAGAGAAACTCACAGTAACGACCAGGAGGACGATAGATAATAACAAATAAAACTGGTTTTTGGGACTTCCAATTTGGATGGACAAGACTAAGAGTCAAGCTTTCAAATGAATTAAAGCTCTGTCTGGGTTTTTGATTAATTAATAAGCTGGAATGGAAGATTGCTGCTAATCCACCGCCCCGGCCCGTGCTACGAGCATTCTGACAGTTAGTGTGACTCGGGGGAGTTGACTCATTTAAACTAACATATTCATCCTGCTGTAACCAGGTTTCTGTTAGGCAGAATAAATCAATATGTTGATCAATTATTATATCATTTACTAACAGGGACTTAGAAGAGAGAGACCTAATGTTTAATAGACCACATTTAACTGTTTTAGTCTGTGGTGCAGTTGAAGGTGCTATATTATTTTTTCTTTTTGAATTTTTATGCTTAAATAGATTTTTGCTGGTTATTGGTAGTCTGGGAGCAGGCACCGTCTCTACGGGGATGGGGTAATGAGGGGATGGCAGGGGGAGAGAAGCTGCAGAGAGGTGTGTAAGACTACAACTCTGCTTCCTGGTCCCAACCCTGGATAGTCACAGTTTGGAGGATTTAAGAAAATTGGCCAGATTTCTAGAAATGAGAGCTGCTCCATCCAAAGTGGGATGGATGCCGTCTCTCCTAACAAGACCAGGTTTTCCCCAGAAGCTTTGCCAATTATCTATGAAGCCCACCTCATTTTTTGGACACCACTCAGACAGCCAGCAATTCAAGGAGAACATGCGGCTAAACATGTCACTCCCGGTCCGATTGGGGAGGGGCCCAGAGAAAACTACAGAGTCCGACATTGTTTTTGCAAAGTTACACACAGATTCAATATTAATTTTAGTGACCTCCGATTGGCGTAACCGGGTGTCATTACTGCCGACGTGAATTACAATCTTACCAAATTTACGTTTAGCCTTAGCCAGCAGTTTCAAATTTTCTTCAATGTCGCCTGCTCTGGCCCCCGGAAGACAATTGACTATGGTTGCTGGTGTCGCTAACTTCACATTTCTCAAAACAGAGTCGCCAATAACCAGAGTTTGATCCTCAGCGGGTGTGTCGCCGAGTGGGGATGTCTCACAGCATTTGTTTTGTGTCCAGGTTGTGTTCTACATCACTGATCCAGATCAGAGGTTCCACCTGCCGTTGCTGCTCAGTTGCTTCTCCTACAGCACCTACAGGGGGAGCTAAGAACTGCAACAAGTCCTGAACCCATGCAGACTCCAAAAACACATGGATGGCTCTGATACTGCTCACCAGTTCATCTTCTCCTGGGGCCTCATGTTCAGAGACTTGTGTGGATTTCCTACTTAAACATGGCGTACACTAAAACCCAGAAATTGGCATAAGCACAAAAATATCCAGATGTATCAAAATGTGCATACGCATGGATCCAAGCACGTTCCATTTGTACAACCCCAATTACAATGAAGTGGGACATTGTGTGAAATGTAAATAACAACAAAATACACACTCACACATACTCATCTTCAACCGCTTCAACCACCTTCAACACTCATCTTCAACCGGGGACAACAGAATACAATGATTTGCAAATCCTCTTCAACCTATAATCAATTGAATACACCACTAAGACAAGATATTTAATGTTCAAACTGATCATTTTTTTGTTTTTGTGCAAATATTTGCTCATTTTGAAATGGATGCCTGCAACACGTTTCAAAAAAGCTGGGACAGTGGCAACAATGCTCAAAGAACACCTGTTTTGTACATTGCACAGGTGAACAGGTTAATTGGAAAAAGGTGAGTGATTGAGTATAAAAGGAACATCCCCAAAAGTCTCAGCCATTCACAAGCAAAGATGGGTGAGGATCACCACTTTGTGAACAACTGCGTGAAAAAAATAGTCTAACAGTTTAAGAACAAAGTTTCTCAATGTTCAATTGCAAGGAATTTAAGGATTACATCATCTACAGTCCATAATATAATCAGAAGATTCAGAGAATCTGGAGAACTTTCTACACATAAGCGGCAAGGTTGAAAACCAACATTGAATGCCCATGACCTTTGATCCCTCAGGTGGCGCTGCATTAAAAACTGACATCATTGTGTAAAGGATCTTACTGCGTGGGCTCAGGAACACTTCAGAAAACCATTGTCAGTTAACACAGTTCGTCACTACATCTACAAGTGTAAGTTAAAACTCCTCCATGCAAAGTGAAAGCCAAACATCAACAACATCCAGAAACACCGCCACCTTCTCTGGGCCTGAGCTCATTTGAAATGGACAGACACAAAGTGGAAAAGTGTGCTGTGGTCTGATGAGTCCACATTTCAAATTGTTTTTGGAAATCATGGACGTTGTGTCCTCTGGACAAAAGAGGAAAAAGACCATCCAGATTGTTACCAGAGCAAAGTTCAAAAGCTAGCATCTGTGATGGTATGGGGGTGTGTTAGTGCCCATGGCATGGACAACTTACACATCTGTGATGGCAGCATCAATGCTGAAAGGTACATCCAGGTTTTGGAGCAACACATGCTGCCATCCAAGCAACGTCTTTTTCAGGGACGTCCCTGCTTATTTCAGCAAGACAATGCCAAGCCACATTCTGCACGTGTTACAACAGTGTGGCTTCATAGTAAAAGAGTGCAGGTACTAGACTGGCCTGCCTGCAGTCCAGACCTGTCACCCACTGAAAATGTGTGGCGCATTATGAAGCGCAAAATACGACAACGGAGACCCCGGACTGTTGAACAACTGAAGTCGTACATCAAGCAAGAATGGGAAAGAATTCCACCTACAAAGCTTCAACAATTAGTGTCCTCAGTTCCCAAACGCTTATTGAGTGTTGTTAGAAGGAAAGGTGATGTAATACAGTGGGAAACATACCACTGTCCCAGCTTTTTTGAAACCTGTTGCAGGCATCCATTTCAAAATGAGCAAATATTTGCAGAAAAACAATAAAGTTTATCAGTTTGAACATTAAATATCTTGTGTTTGTGGTGTATTCAATTGAATATAGGTTGAAGAGGATTTGAAAATCATCATATTCTGTTTTTATTTACATTTTACACAACGTCCCAACTTCATTGGAATTGGGGTTGTACATCCCAACATGGAATTGAGTGCACATGCACATGTACTGAGCTCCTCCCTTTCCACACCCCTGTTTGAATATGCAAATCTATGTAAATGCGACCTGGGAATCCCCTCTGTCAGATCAGTCAACATGAACACAGAAAAAATATATAAGAAAAATATAAGTGTGAGCTACAGATGACATGGAGACATGCAGGGATAGTTTATTTGATTCCCTGTCAAACGGATGTGCGGAGCACACACACTAGTTAAAACAGTGAGGTGCGCCGTGGCCAACACTGTGTGACACCTCAACTTTACACACGTGTTTACATGACAAATACTGAACACAGAGAGACAGTCGGGGGCCTGTAAAGAATCTGCAGCTCCAGTTTCACCATGAAGAAAAAGAAAACACATTAATAACATCAGCAGTCAGAGATTTGTGACGTCTGCCGATCTGGATCACCTCCAAAATTCAGTGGAGTCTTCCATGGTCTAATATATGTATATCTGGTGACAATTTTTGTCAAAATCCATGCAATAGTTTTGATGTAATCCTGCTGACAGACAGACAGACAAATTAATAAAGAAATGATTTTATTACATCCTTGGCGTGCATAATAATAACAAAAAACATTTGAATGCACACATGCCCAGATGTGCCCATGCTGGTGTTCATTCGGGACAATTACATGAATAAACTATTTCCTCACCGAGCAGCCCCTCATCATGCACCGTCCCAGCCTCTAGCCTGTTCCCAACCCAACGCATTTGTACATCACATATGATTTGAACACTGATGGAATGAAAATGTTTCCTATTAACAAAAACTAATTCATCATGTGATGGCGCCTTTATAGCAAAATGTGTGCAATTAACAGCTCTGATTACATTTGGGGAAACCAGCTCTCACTGCAAAATGCGCTGTAATGTTGGAATGTGATGTACCTGGATGACATTCAGATGATTGCGTTCCACACAGCTGGCACGGCTCAGCTCAAGGTTGACTGGCACACTCCTGAGCTATCGGCCAGCTCCCGCTGGAATGTCCCTGATTCCAGGAAGCCCAGCGTGGTCAGCACCTGTGTGGACACAGATGGCCCCGGGCTCTGAGCTGTACTGCGCTCTGGGCCAGCCGCAGTTCTGTGCACAACTCGAGTAACCGTGTTCTTGATAATTGGAATATGAGGCAATTATTGTCATTTGTAAGTAAATTCTCGTGTTCCCTGAATACTCGCTCATGTCGGATTGCAGCATTTGCAAGGTCCTCTAACAACGCTAAGGCAGCCACTGTTGGGGCCATATTACACATCACTTTGTGTGTGCTTTTATATCCACCCATATAACTGCAAACACGTGGGTGTGTTAATTGTTCATCAGTGTGTCTCTGATGTGCACATCACTCTGATGACTTCATGTTTTCACACTATTAACAGTTCCCAGCATCACCTCTACGTGTCCACAGAGGAACAGTAGATGTAGAAACGTGCGCACACCAGCCAGGATTTGTTTGTGACTCTCTGCACATTTCCACTGTCATTTCACTTTTGATGTATCTAAACGTTAGCATGGAGGTTTTCTGTGTATGCACACTATGTACATGAGGCCCCTGGTCTGTGGTTCACATCGAGATTTTGACCTCCATTGGAGTCTTTATAGGTTTGAGTGTATTTCTAGAAGGAGAGAGCATATCTCACCCATATTGGCCTCTCTTCATTGGCTTCCTGTTAATTCTAGAATAGAATTTAAAATTCTTCTTCTTACTTATAAGGTTTTGAATAATCAGGTCCCATCTTATCTTAGGGACCTCATAGTACCATATCACCCCAATAGAGCGCTTCGCTCTCAGACTGCAGGCTTACTTGTAGTTCCTAGGGTTTGTAAGAGTAGAATGGGAGGCAGAGCCTTCAGCTTTCAGGCTCCTCTCCTGTGGAACCAGCTCCCAATTCAGATCAGGGAGACAGACACCCTCTCTACTTTTAAGATTAGGCTTAAAACTTTCCTTTTTGCTAAAGCTTATAGTTAGGGCTGGATCAGGTGACCCTGAACCATCCCTTAGTTATGCTGCTATAGACGTAGACTGCTGGGGGGTTCCCATGATGCACTGTTTCTTTCTCTTTTTGCTCTGTATGCACCACTCTGCATTTAATCATTAGTGATCGATCTCTGCTCCCCTCCACAGCATGTCTTTTTCCTGGTTCTCTCTCTCAGCCCCAACCAGTCCCAGCAGAAGACTGCCCCTCCCTGAGCCTGGTTCTGCTGGAGGTTTCTTCCTGTTAAAAGGGAGTTTTTCCTTCCCACTGTTGCCAAGTGCTTGCTCACAGGGGGTCGTTTTGACCGTTGGGGTTTTTCTGTAATTATTGTATGGCTTTTGCCTTACAATATAAAGCGCCTTGGGGCAACTGTTTGTTGTGATTTGGCGCTATATAAATAAAATTGATTCGATTTGATTTGTATCAAAGATTTGCTGTTTCCAGAGTTTAAAAAACATTAAATTTTAATGATGATGCAGACATGTATCCAGCATTTCATTACCAGTACTGATCCTCAAAAAAAAAAAAAAATCCAAAGTCCACTTTGCCGGTTCTGCTGTGCAGGAACACGCAGAGTTTTACTGAAATCATGTTTTTCTCAGACCCACGGTGCAAGAAAAGTAAAAAGGTGCAAACATATAAAAAGTACATTAAAAACTACTAAAAGTATGTACAAAATATGAGTTTGAATATGGAAATATGGAGACATTTTTAAATATATTTGCATTATATTTGGGGGGAGGGGTGGAAGTTCCAGAACAGAACATATTTTTCTTTGATCACCAAACATCATTTTTCATTTTTAATTTAATTATTTTCCTTTTAAGTGACTAAGGATCTTTTCCTTTTATTTATATTTAGATCACAAGGACGTTTTCCTTTTTTAATTTATTTTCTTAATTTTTAAATCGATTTTTATTTTTTAATCTGGCTGGTTCCCGCCTCCTCCGCTGGAAAGGAGGCGGGAACACGCTGGCAAAACCGGTGTCGCCGACCGAATGGTCCCCCCTAAAAATTGGTCTGCTCTGTCTTCACTGTGCATGTGTCATTTTGGACCACAGCAGCTCGTCTGAGTCTGACTCTCTTAAAGCAATCAAATGGATTAATAGGGTTATTAACCATCAGATGACAAAGTAAAACCTCTTAAATCATTTTAAAATCAAAGCAGAAACAAGGTGATAATCAGTGAATCACTGCTGATGGTATGACATGACGTAGGCATAGCAGCTGCTGCGGCGCTCTGATCGCTTCCCCCATCTTTTATTAGAATCAGAAACAGAAAAATCTTTATTGTCATTGCACACGTGCAACAAAATTTAAAAGCAACTCCACAATGACAGAAATCACACTCACCCATTTAAGAGTAACAAATTGGGACATTAAAATATTACACACACAATAGACACAGACTACAATGAATTCAGGGCACTTATTGCCCAAGGGAAAAAACTGTTCATCGGTCTGGTTGTGTGCCCCTTTAAAGCCCTATAGCGCCTCCTGGTGGCATAAGGGTGGACAATGAATGAGCCTGATGAGATGGATCCTGTATTATCCCTCTTGCCCGACGTAAGGATCTTGTTTTGTATATCTATGCGAGGTGGGAGATCAGACTTAATAATGTTTTGAGCAGATTGAACTCCTCTGTCCAGCGCCTTCTTGTCCGACACTGCAGCTGCTAAACCACACCAGCACGTCAGGAGTCAAAATCAAATCAAATCAATTTTATTTATATAGCGCCAAATCACAACAAACAGTTGCCCCAAGGTGCTTTATATTGTAAGGCAAAAGCCATACAATCAATCAATCAATCAATTTTTTATATAGCGCCAAATCACAACAAACAGTTGCCCCAAGGTGCTTTATATTGTAAGGCAAAAGCCATACAATCAATCAATCAATCAATTTTTTATACAGCGCCAAATCACAACAAACAGTTGCCCCAAGCCTGCAGTCTGAGAGCGAAGCGCTCTATTGGGGTGATATGGTACTATGAGGTCCCTAAGATAAGATGGGACCTGATTATTCAAAACCTTATAAGTAAGAAGAAGAATTTTAAATTCTGGAATTAACAGGAAGCCAATGAAGAGAAGCCAATATGGGTGAGATATGCTCTCTCCTTCTAGTCCCCGTCAGTACTCTAGCTGCAGCATTTTGAATTAACTGAAGGCTTTTCAGGGAACTTTTAGGACAACCTGATAATGAATTACAATAGTCCAGCCTAGAGGAAACAAATGCATGAATTAGTTTTTCAGCATCACTCTGAGACAAGACCTTTCTAATTTTAGAGATATTGCGTAAATGCAAAAAAGCAGTCCTACATATTTGTTTAATATGCGCTTTGAATGACATATCCTGATCAAAAATGACTCCAAGATTTCTCACAGTATTACTAGAGGTCAGGGTAATGCCATCCAGAGTAAGGATCTGGTTAGACACCATGTTTCTAAGATTTGTGGGGCCAAGTACAATAACTTCAGTTTTATCTGAGTTTAAAAGCAGGAAATTAGAGGTCATCCATGTCTTTATGTCTGTAAGACATTCCTGCAGTTTAACTAATTGGTGTGTGTCCTCTGGCTTCATGGATAGATAAAGCTGGGTATCATCTGCGTAACAATGAAAATTTAAGCAATGCTTTCTAATAATACTGCCTAAGGGAAGCATGTATAAAGTGAATAAAATTGGTCCTAGCACAGAACCTTGTGGAACTCCATAATTAACAGACTGTGAAAAAGACTCCCCATTTACATGAACAAATTGTAATCTATTAGATAAATATGATTCAAACCACGGCAGCGCAGTGCCTTTAATACCTATGGCATGCTCTAATCTCTGTAATAAAATTTTATGGTCAACAGTATCAAAAGCAGCACTGAGGTCTAACAGGACAAGCAAGGAGCCTGAGCTTATGCGGGAGGTTGAGAGATACCGACTAGAGATAGTCGGGCTCACCTCCACGCACAGCATGGGCTCTGGTACCCAACTCCTGGAGAGGGGCTGGACGCTTCATTTTTCTGGCGTTGCCCACGGGGAGAGGCGGAGAGCTGGGGTTGCATTGCTTATTGCTCCCCAGCTCAGTCGCCATGTGTTGGAGTTCACTCCGGTGAACGAGAGGGTCTTGTCCCTACGCCTTCGGGTCGGGGACAGGTCTCTTACCATTGTCTCGGCCTACGGGCCGAGCGGTAGTGCAGAGTACCTGACCTTCCTGGAGTCCCTGGGAGGGGTACTAGATAGCGCTCCGACTGGGGACTCCATTGTTCTCCTGGGGGATTTCAATGCCCACATGGGCGGCGACAGTGAGACCTGGAGGGGGGTGATTGGGAAGCACGGCCTCCCCGATGTCAGGGAGGTCTTCAACGCCCACCTCTGGGAGAGCTTCTCCCAGATCCCGGGGGAGGTTGGACACATGGAGTCCGAGTGGACCATGTTCTCCACCTCCATTGTTGATGCGGCCGCTCGTAGCTGTGGTCGCAAGGTCTCTGGTGCCTGTCGTGGCGGCAATCCCCGAACCCGGTGGTGGACACCGGAAGTAAGGGATGCCGTGAAGCTGAAGAAGGAGTCCTATTTATCTTTGTTGGTAGGTGGGACCCCAGAGGCAGGTGACAGGTACTGGCAGGCCAAGTGTGCCGCAGCCCGTGCGGTCGCAGAGGCAAAAACTCGGGTCTGGGAGGAGTTTGGGGAGGCTATGGAGGAGGACTTTCGATCGGCCTCGAAGAGATTCTGGCAAACCGTCCGACACCTCAGGAGGCGGAAACAGCTCTTCACCGGCACTGTTTACGGTGCGGGTGGGGAGTTGTTGACCCTGACTGGGGATGTTGTTGGGCGGTGGAAGGAGTACTTCGAGGATCTCCTCAATCCCATCGTCATGCCTTCCAAAGAGGAAGCAGAGACGGGGGACCCAGAGGCGGACTCATTCATTACCCAGGCAGAAGTCACCGAGGTGGTTAGAAAGCTCCTCGGTGGCAAGGCTCCTGGGGTGGATGAAATCCGTCCTGAGTACCTTAAGTCTCTGGATGTTGTGGGACTGTCTTGGCTGACATGCCTCTGCAACATCGCGTGGCGATCGGGGACAGTGCAGACCGGGGTGGTGGTCCCTCTGTTTAAGAAGGGGGACCGGAGGGTGTGTTCCAACTATAGGGGGATCACACTCCTCAGCCTCCCCGGTAAGGTCTATTCCAGAGTACTGGAGAGGAGAATTCGACCGATGGTCAAACCTCGGATTCAGGAGGAGCAGTGTGGTTTTCGTCCTGGTCGCAGCACACTGGACCAGCTCTACACGCTCCATCGGGTGCTTGAAGGTTCGCATTGCCGGTAGTAAGTCAAACCTGTTTCCAGTGCGCATTGGCCTCCGCCAGGGCTGCCCTTTGTCACCGGTTCTGTTCATTATTTTTATGGACAGAATTTCTATGTGCAGCCAGGATGTAGAGGGGGTCTGGTTTGGGAACCACAGAATCTCATCTCTGCTGTTTGCGGACGATGTGGTTCTGTTGGCTTCGTCAAATCAGGACCTTCAGCGTGCACTGGGGTGGTTTGCAGCTGAGTGTGAGGCGTCCGGGATGAAGATCAGCACCTCCAAATCCGAGGCCATGGTTCTCGACCGGAAAAAGGTGCTTTGCCCTCTTCAGGATGGTGGAGTGTCCTTGCCTCAAGTGGAGGAGTTTAAGTATCTTGGGGTCTTGTTCATGAGTGAGGGACGGATGGAGCGTGAGATCGATAGATGGATCGGTGCAGCAGCTGTAGTGATGCGGTCGCTGTATCGGACCGTCGTGGTGAAGAGAGAGCTGAGTAGGGGGGCAAAGCTCTCGATTTACCGATGGATCTACGTTCCGATCCTCACCTATGGTCATGAGATTTGGCTCATGACCGAAAGAACGAGATCGCGGGTACAAGCGGCCGAGATGAGTTTCCTACGCAGGGTGGCTGGGCGCTCCCTTAGAGATAGGGTGAGGAGCTCGGTCACTCGGGAGGAGCTTGGAGTCGAGCCGCTGCTCCTCCATGTCGAAAGGAGTCAGTTGAGGTGGCTTGGGCATCTTTTCCGGATGCCCCCTGGACGCCTCGCTGGAGAGGTGTTCCGGGCACGTCCCATTGAGAGGAGGCCCCGGGGAAGACCCAGGACACGCTGGAAGGATTACATCTCTCGGCTGGTTTGAGAACGCCTTGGGGTTCCCTCGGAGGAGCTGGGGGAGGTGTGTGTGGATCGGGAGGTCTGGGCGGCTTTGCTTGAGCTGCTGCCCCTGCGACCCGACTCCGGATAAAGCGGAAGAAAATGGATGGATGGAGTCTTCACAGCTTTAGGGTTTGACGATGGCTGAATCGAGACTTTGTAATGTTGTAATTCAAGCAAGTAGAGTTTGAACGAGGGCTTTTTTTTTCCTGAAAATTTACATTCATGAATATGAAATTTAGCAAATATAATTAAGAAATGTATAAGATAAGTCTTTCTTTTTAGAGTTACATACATTATAGAAACCAAAGAGCACATCAGAGTACATTAGACAGAAGTTACCAAGAATATTAGACTGTATAAAGCAAATGACATCTTTCCAAAATGCAACAGTTAGAGGGCAAGTCCAAAAGAGATGGATGAGAGTTTCACTGGCCTGAGAACAAAAAGAGCAGCTGCAGTCCATGTCCTTGTGAAGAGACTTTTTTGCAGGTAGCATCTGTGGAGAAGTTTGAAGCACACATCTTGAAATTTGTCTGTAGCACAAACTGCTTCCAATAATGAATAACATAAGGAATAGTGTTTTTCTGGAATAAAAATCTATTTTATTTCTCATGGAAGGGCTGGAAGATAAACATAATTTGCCCTGAGATGATTCAAAAACTGGCAAATCAGGGGGCCTCGCAGAAGATAGTACCCCTCCCTTAAACAGCATCAACACACCTTGGGGGGGGGGTTATTGCATCCATACCAACAGCGTATTCCTTTGGGGTAACTGGAATCTTATAAGATGATAAAAATTCAGAGTAAGACATCAGAAGCCCCTGACTATTGAAAAGTTGCCAAACAAAAATGATATTGTTATTGTACCAGTTAAGGAAAAATAGAGATTTGTTTTTATACAGTATATAACTATTGTTCCAAATTTGAAAAGTGTGGGGAGAGAATGAGTGTTTATACAACAGTGACCAGGCTAGAAGCATTTGATTATGAAAATTGGCCAATTTTATGGGTAATTTGTCAATTTTGTAGTGTGATTTTAAAACTAATGGGAGACCACCTATTTTTGAGAAAATAAAATTTGGAATGAAATTCCATATGGAATTGGGATTTAAGAAGAACTTTTTGAGCCAATTAATTTTAAAAGTGTAGTTTAAAGAGGTGAAATCTAAAAAGTTTAGACCTCCAGAGTCTAACAAATTCATTAGCACACTGTCTTTTATAAAGTGGGTCTTGTTTTTCCAAACAAATCTATAGAGCTATTTATCAATGATTTTACACTTTGAAGCATTGATGTTCAAAGAGAGAGCTGCATAGGTCAATCTAGAAATACCCTCTGCTTTAGATAACAGAATTCTACCTCTTAAAGATAAGTCTCTTTGAACCCAATGATTCAGTTTCTTTTTGGTTTTATCAATGACAGGATCAAAGTTCAAATTGCATCTTTCTTCTATGCTTTTGGAAATAACTCCAAGGTAGGTTTCTTGAGATTTGACAGGAATAGAGTAAAAGGATGATTGACAACAGCCTGAGCTCACGTTTATTTACATTAAGTTTAAGGCCTGAGGCTTCAGAGAAATTCTTTATGAGACCAATTGTTGTGAAAGTGTCGTGACACGGACCCACAACAGGGGGCAGTAATGAACGGACAATGGATAAGCCAAAAGTAACAATTTAATGTTGTGAATCGCACAACGACGTACAGACAATAACAATATGGTGGACTGTCAATCATACACCAGGTGACGTGTGGGCAGGCTCGACGATAGAAGACGCCTGGCGAGAGAAGAGCCGGATCCCACACAGCTTCCACCACCAACGGAGCTGAAGAACACCGGAGCCGCCAAGCCCTGCGCCCCAGGTGGCCGCTGTCTTCAGCAGTCAGACCCGGTACTGCTGGCAGAGAACAGAGACAGTCCTGATGAGTGTGAGTTCGCACACTCAGTAATCCCACAGTCAGTGTTCAGTAAAGGAGGGAGAACCTCCACCTCCAATCACACACTTGTGCAGCTCCTGTTTAACCACTTATCTTGGTTTGGGGTGTGAGGCGAAGCCATCGCTGATCACACCAAACGCCAATCCCACAGATAAGGCAGAACACCACAGGATAATGGCTGCAAAAGAAGTTCAGGTTATCACTCAATGATTTGAGTCAGCAGAGAAAGTTACCTGAATGGTAGCTGATTTCTCGGCGGGGAGGTGGAGTTGCAGTTCGGCCTTTATGGTGGTGGTGATGAGTAGTGGATGAGTGACAGCTGGTACGGATGATGAGTGACAGCTGTCACTCCTGGTTGCTCCGACGCCCTCTCGTGCTTGAAGCCCGCACTTCAAGCAGGGCGCCATCTGGTGGTAGTGGGCCAGCAGTACCTCCTCTTCAGCGGCCCACACAACACCAATAGTGATAAGAATTTGGTCAGAGTCACACAGTGGTGACATCAGCCACCTGACTGATACTAACTTCTCCATCAGCAATTGAGATGCCGCGAATGTTACTGTCCCAGATGTAAGTTGCAAGAATTTGCGCTGCAATCAAGAAAAACTACGGAGAAACTGGCCAGCTAGAATCTCGGATAATTTTACAGTTGGTAATAGAATTCAAAAACGGACTAATTTTTTTGTTCAGAATAGCAAGACAAGTAGAGATTGTTGTAAATATCTGAACAAAAAGATGCTACAGAAATGGAAATCAGTTACAATTTCATTGTTAAGTTTGATTGAGTCTAAGGTATTGATAAGTTTTGATTTTCTAAACCAAAAAAGTAAGAAGAGCATTGCTCACCCTCCTCTAACCATCTCAGTCTTGATCTGACAAACGCAAATAAATGTCATCAAGTTTGTCTTGGCAATCCACAAGGTGGATCATCCTCAGACATATTCTCACAATTCATATGGGATAAAGATGCAATCTGACAGCAGAGATCATCTTCCTCTTGTCTTCTGAGCTTTGCTGGTTCCTCCTACTGTAAGATCTCATAAACTTTCCAATGTCATATTTCAGTAATTCCCAGGTTGGACCGAAAGAACTGTTTTTACATGCGTCATGCCAGCGTGAGGAAATAAGACTTCTGATAGTTTCAGTAACAGTGACATGTGTCAAAAGGCTGTCATTGATCTTCCAACATACAGCTCTGGGGATGTTAATTTTGGGCAGAAGCCTCAAATCAAGGCTCACAATTTGTGATCGGAGAAAGGAGCTGTGTGTAGAACCACATTTGAATTATCCCTTACCAAAAAATAGTACTGATAAGTATATAAAAAGTAAACTAGAAGTATACTTGAAACATACTTGCATATACTACTTTTTGGTAAGGGATGATTAATCTTACTGGAAACCAACCGAAGTCAATACGAGACATTTTAGATCTTTTGTGCTCCAAGTAAAGGATTTTAGCGCCTAAAGACAACAACATCACATTTATCTGTAAAATCGGATAATCGATCTAAGTGGAAAAAGCTGCGTAACATAATGAGCACAGGGGAGGCGGGAACCAGCGCATCTCTGTGAGCCAATCAGAAGCGCTCAGTGCAAAGAAATCTCAGCCAATGAAATGGGGGGAGAGGTGGGACCTGTGCAATGACGTCACGTACTGTGAGCACCCCCCCCCCCCGCTGTCCTTTGTCATGCCTGATCTTAATTTTTAAAGGAAATAAATGTCTTGATGGTTGTTAAATTATTTCTACATTTTAGACTTTATTTTAGTCTTTTAATATAATCCTAATCTCTTGGCCAAAGCTTGTTTATGACGATTAAACTAATTGGAATCAGGCGTCTGCTCAGGCCGCTTCGGGTCTTCGTCTCGGTGACATTTCTGATTCAATAACTGCTCCGGATGACTTCCAGAAGGAGAAAATAACAGTCCGCCAGATTTCAGCCGGTTCTGGCTGACAGCCGGAGCAGGACGAAGCATGTCTCGGGTTCTCAGGCTGCTGGCTGCGGCCTGGCGGCCTCCGGGTCCCCGGGCTCGCCTGAGCTCGGTGTCCGCTCGAAGCTTCTCGTCAGGCGTCTGCTGGAGCTCCGAAACCCCGGTGAGAAAAAACACGCAAAAACAGCATTAATGTCTAATGGCCACTTGGGGAAAACCTGTAAATTCAGCACCGATAAAAGTCTGAGTCTTTGTGGAACATCACAAACTGGTAAATTTAGTAAGGTTTTCCCTCTGTGTCCGGGTCGCCTCAGGTGGATTTGGCACACGTTTATCGCCGGAAGCCTTTCCTGATGTAACTCCGCGTTCCGTGGAGACACACACCGGGAACTGTCCTCTTATAGTGTTTCTTAAAGCCAGAAAGTTGCCATTTGAAATGACTTTAGTTTTGTCTCATGTCTGTGATCTGCTTTTTTTCTACAAAATTAAACAACTGAATGAACATCCTCTGAGGCCGGTGATTCCATCATTTTTGCCAGGGGTTGTACTACAGCACTCAGTTTGGGATAAAGTAATTTTTAAAAATTTTGGAGAATTTTTGATTGTTTTATTTTTAATAGCATCAAAGTCATAAGATGTAGTGACACAAAATTTACTGCATACAACAGGGGTGTCCTGCTGATTATACTACAACAGTCACTTTGGGAAAAAGTAATTGTAAAAAAGTTTTGGAGAATTTTTTTATTGTTTAAATTTTCAATAGCATCAAAGTCATAAGGTGTAGTGAAACAAAATTTAATGCACACTGCACACAACAGTGGCGTCCTGTTGATTATACTACAACACTCAGTTTGGGGAAAAGTCATTTTCAAAAATTTTGGAGAATTTTTGATTGTTTAAATTTTCAATAGCATCAAAGTCATGAGGTGTAGTGACACAAAATTTACTGCTCACAACAGTGGTGTCTTGCTGATTATACTACAACACTGACTTTGGGGAAAAAGTCATTTAAAACATTTTTTGTGCAGTACATTTTGTGTCACTACACCTTATGCCTTTGATGCTATTGAAAATATAAACAATAAAAAATTCTCCAGTAAATTTTTAAAATTACTTTTTACCAAAGTGAGTGTTGTAGTATAATTGGCAGGACACCACTGTTATGTGCAGTGAATTTGGCGACACCACACCTTATGACTTTGATGCTATTGAAAATTTAAACAAAAAATTCTCCAAAAAATTTTAAAATGACTTTTTCCCAAAGTGAGTGTTGTAGTATAATCAGCAGGACACCACTGTTGTGTGCAGTAAATTTTGTGTCACTACACCTCATGACTTTGATGCTATTGAAAATAAAACAATCAAAAATTCTCCTAATTTTTTTTAATGACTTTTTCCCAAAGTGAGTGTTGTAGTATAATCAGCAGGACACCCCTGTTGTGTGCAGTAAATTTTGTGTCACTGCACCTTATGACTTTGATGCTATTGAAAATTAGAACAATCAAAAACTCTCCAATTTTTTTTTTAAAATGACTTTTTCCCAAAGTGAGTATTGTAGTATAATCAGCAGGGCACCCCTGTTGTGTGCAGTAAATGTGTCACTACATCTTATGACTTTGATGCTATTGAAAATATAATCAATGTAAAATTCTCCAAAATTTTTTAAAATTACTTTTTTCCAAACTGAGTGCTGTAGTATAATCAGCAGGACACCCCTGTTGTATGCAGTAAATTTTGTGTCACTACATCTTATGACTTTGATGCTATTGAAAATTTAAACAACAAAAAATTCTCCAAAATTTTTGAAAATGACTTTCTAAAAATGTAGTATAATCAGCAGGACACCACTGTTGTGTGCAGTAAATTTTGTGTCACTACACCTCATGACTTTGATGCTATTGAAAATAAAACAATCAAAAATTCTCCTAATTTTTTTTAATGACTTTTTCCCAAAGTGAGTGTTGTAGTATAATCAGCAGGACACCCCTGTTGTGTGCAGTAAATTTTGTCACTGCACCTTATGACTTTGATGCTATTGAAAATTAGAACAATCAAAAACTCTCCAATTTTTTTTTTAAAATGACTTTTTCCCAAAGTGAGTATTGTAGTATAATCAGCAGGGCACCCCTGTTGTGTGCAGTAAATGTGTCACTACATCTTATGACTTTGATGCTATTGAAAATATAATCAATGTAAAATTCTCCAACATTTTTTAAAATTACTTTTTTCCAAACTGAGTGCTGTAGTATAATCAGCAGGACACCCCTGTTGTATGCAGTAAATTTTGTGTCACTACATCTTATGACTTTGATGCTATTGAAAATTTAAACAACAAAAAATTCTCCAAAATTTTTGAAAATGACTTTCTAAAAATGTAGTATAATCAGCAGGACACCACTGTTGTGTGCAGTAAATTTTGTGTCACTACACCTTATGACTTTGATGCTATTGAAAATATAATCAATGAAAAATTCTCCAAATTCTTTTAAAATTACTTTTTTCCAAACTGAGCTCTGTAGTATAATCAGCAGGACACCACTGATGTGTGCAGTGAATTTGGTGATATCACTCCTTATTACAATGATTTATTCAATAATTTTCTGGTGTCTTTTTTTTTCCATGTATGCACTTTGTAGACGGTCCCTAAGCTTCGTTTCTCTGCCTCCTGCCAGTTCAGATCAGTGTTATTTTTTTCAGCTCAGAGGACGGCTCATATGGATAAAAATAAGGTTGTAGCTCGTTGTCTACCTTCCTGAGGTTAGAAACTAGTGGTGTTTGTCTTTCTACAATGTTTCTCTTAAGAGCTATTGAGCCGTGAACTTCGAATCTGTGAATATCTTTCTAACTTTACCTAAGTCCGTAGTGTGGGTTTCCTTTGGGTGCTCCGGTTTCCTCCAAAGACATGCAGTTTAGGTGGACTGGAAACTTCAGAATTGTCCAGGTCTCCCTTGTAAAAGAGATCTCGATCTCAATGGGACTAACCCGGTTAAATAAATAAAACTTGGTGTCCTTTAAAAACTGCTCTCACAAAACCACACATATGTACAGATGTTTCTTCATACATCTTTACTTTTCACTCTGCAAACTAACTCCACCGACCAGCTGCCTTTTTTTCAACGAGCTTGAATGGTTGTATCTCAAAAACGTAAAAAAAAAAAAAAAAAAAAAAAATTAAAGTAAAATTTACCAATAACTTCTCTGAAAATGAAAATGTGAAACATTGGTCACACTGTTCAGTTTGGAAGCATCTGAGTTTCAATATATGGAATATTTTGTCATTCTTTAGCCGGTGTTGTGAGTCTCCATGAAATTTTGTTGACATCGGCACAAATGACTCCGTTCTGGGGTTCTGCGTGTGCGTAGACAAGTAAACCCACCCTGTCAGGGTACAGGCTTGGGTACTGGTACTCTGACTGCCCCAAAAAGTCAAACTAAATCTACTCAAAAGTGTTCATCTTTTAGGAATTGGTCCTTCAACTCTTTGTCAAGCACTCTGTGTCTGAGTCCTTGTGCTCTGAGCGCTCCTTCGGGATGTTGGGTCTAATCCTGAAAATAGAATGTGGCTACAGTTACTGGACACGGAATGCCTGTGATTGGCTGATCATTATCACATGCCAAACCCAGTGCCATCGCTTTTCCTTGAGTTTCTCTAGATGAGGAAGATTCATTTGTTAGTCTTTTTATATCTGTTTATTCCAGTCAAGGGTTATGGGGGTGGAGCCTATCCAAGCGGTCATAGGGCATGAGGCGGGGTTCACCCTGGACAGGACGCCGGTCTGTCACAGGGCCACATACAGAGAAACACATTCACACCTACGGTCAATTTAAAGTGTCCAGTTCAGCGGACCTGCGTGTCTGTGAAGCCGGAGCACCTGGAGGGAACCCACATGAACACGGGGAGAACATGCAAACTCTACACAGAAAGGCCCCAGGTGGAAAGAGAACCTGAAACCTTCTATAGTGTGAGCCACAAAGACACCTCTCACTCACAGCAGAGTCCTTAACCCTTATTTAATTTTTTTACCTGTATGTAGGTTTTGGACCAGTGCACTGAAAGTTGGTGTGTTAGTACCAATTAAAACTTACCACCAAGCAGCAAAACCCAACAGGTCCTTGACTGGCCACTTGGGGCTAGCTCCAAAAGAGAGCACATTCCCATAGGAGTCCATGTTAAAATGTCCAACAGGTCCAGAGACTACGCTCGCTGCCCGCTGTTTTGATGCTGATGTTGACCGCCGCCGCAGAGTTCCGTGGCCACCGAGAGAGGACTTGGATTCTTTGCGGGTCCCGCATCCATACCTCCGAAGGCAGTGAGCGAAGGGAGAGTTTTGCGTGTGTCTGTTTATAATCTTCTTGCCCAGAAGAAAAAAGAGAGTGTTTACACATGAGAGAATGTTAATGCCTGTTTGAGAAAAGTGTGTAGTGTGGGGTTTTACAGCCTTAAAACATCTATAATAATTGCAAAAAATAGTGCTGACTACTTCTCAGATTTTGCTTATCGCTAGGGATGGGTATCGAGAACCGGTTCCTTTCGGGTATTGTTAAGAAGTGATTCGATCCACTGACATCAATAACCTTTTTACTTAACGATTCCCTTATCTGTCCTTCAGAGTGGCCGTTGTTTTTGGGGGTGTTTGTTAGGAAAATTATAATTTCTCGACATTGTTTACAGACCCTGCAGCGGGTCTGAATTAATGATCTATCTATTAAGCTCACAGAATCGGCAGGGAAGTCGCAAATATTACTGAACTTCAAGAGAGTCGAGTGTGACGGTGCTAACGTGCTGTATGCTGCTTGTTAAACGTGAGGAGAGGAGCGCCACCCTCAGTCCAGAAAATGTAGATGCACTTTTTATTCCTCCGTAGCAACATTTAACGTGTTTGATGTTAGTTCAACGTGATGATTCTGATAGTAGCCCTAATTAGTTTCTGTGCAGTGTTTTCTTACAAAGTAGGTCTGTCACAATTATTACAATATTCGTCAATCGCGATTATTTTTCATATTCGCGATTACTGTGAATTACTTATTTTATCCACAAAGCATAAAACAACTCAGAATCTGACATCATTGTGCTGCAGCCTCGCTCTCGTCTTAAGGCAGGACAATAACATGGAGGCTGAAGAGCGATCCGTCCTGCCGTTTGGATAAGACGGCAGATTAAAACAGTGGCTGTCTTCTTCAAAAGCCGTCTAAAATGCAGAGCTGTCGGGGTGTGTGTGCGTGTGCGTGTGTGTGTGTGTGTGCGCGCGCGCGCGGTCAACAGGCTGCAGACTGCGAGGGAGGGGGTGCGTGAGGGAGATTCCTGAATGCAGGCGCGACATGTTACAGTCTGAGAACCATCAGTGCGCAGCGAGCGCGGAGCAGAGAGGATTTTAACCCGAGTGAACATGTTAACAAAACACAGTGAAGCTGCTTTTACTTCTCTCCGAACTTTCTCTAAAGGTGTGATTCTGCCGTTACCGTCCTGTTCACACCATGTGCGTGTTGTATGCTGAATTTATGAGATCATGAGATGAAATAAATGGTCAAATATCTTTAAAAACATATTTAAAAATGAGAATATATGAATGAACTGAGCCACAAAAAAAAAAGTGTTCAGATGCACAGATCACAAAAAGCAGGTGAGAACTCTGAACTTTAACAGCTGTTACTTTCCAAAGGTATTTATTTGTTCAATCTTGAGCTTAATGTAGTGTTTAAGCACAAAACGTGACTGATGAGGAGAAACAATTTCAGAAATGCAACAGAAACAACCACAAATCAGAAAAAGTTGGGACTATAAAATGAAGATAAAAATGTTGCACCATTCCCAGTTTCTCCACTCAGAGAAGCCAAACATTCTTCCAGAGTTGTGTAATTATACTACGATAGTAGAATATAAAGAAGGGAAAAAAGAAACAAAAAAATAGACAATATATTCGTCAATCGCAATTATTTGTCTGACAATTAATCGTCTCCAGGAATTCCTAATCGTGACAGCCCTATTACAAAGCGACAGATATTCAAGTGTGCTGAAGAGTGAGGAAGTAGACCGATATGGCCACTGTATTTTTATTTATTTTATTTTTTTTAATATTTGCATCATATGCACTTTTGTTTTCTTTTGGGTTAGGGTTATCTTCATGTGTGTGGTCTGTCAGGTTTTGGAAACCTAAAGATAATTTTAAAATCCTGTCGTGTGAACTAGGCTTAAGGTAGACATGGTGTGACCCTTGTAGTATTATTATTTATTTATTGCTGTAACTGACCTCCAAAAGAGCTAGAAACAGGGACTTAGCACCTGGTCCTCCGTTGACCAGAGACCATGCATTATTTATGATTTGTCTTTTAGTGAAGTTTTTTTTTTCTTCATTTGGATTTAGGCAATAAGTGCCTCCCTGTATTACCACAGATGAACGGTTTCTGTTGCCATATCTTTTGAAATAAAGCTGCAAAACACAATAGATTATTTTATGTGACATGGGAGTAGATTTTCACTTCTGTGGAAGTGGGATGGAACAGGAGTGAAAATCTACCCCCATGTCACCCTCTAAAACAGTCTATGCTTCCTGCCCATAAATAACTAGGTATATATCACTAGTTAATATTTATTTTGGATAGCAATCCCAGGGTGGCAGGTCGGGTCAGTGAAGAAATACACAGGGGTCAAGATTTAAAATCGTATATTGAAAACTACCACATTTGTCTGATCCTAAAGAGTCCAAAAAGCTATAGTTTGGACTCTCTGTGACTGAGAGTTCTGGAGTAAAAACAGACAAAAAATAGTGAGAAAAGTCAATTTCAGTTTGTACAGAGGTCAAAGATTAAAGTTGCTCCAGTTTAGGTAAAAAGTGATGCAGAGATTATTAGTTGAGCTAATTGGTATTAAAAAGGAATAGTTTGCACCATATTATGGGGTAACGTGTTGACCTTATTTGACCTTTTACTTTAGAGACCAAACATCCAACATAGTCAGAACTCTTCCATTTATCTGATTAGCTCAATTAATTATTTGAGGTCAGAACCGTGTTGGACCTGAGATGAGATTTATTGTCATTACACGAGTGCAACAACAACGAAATCTGGTTTGTGTTCTTGGTGCAGTAACATTTCCACGCTCTCTGACAGAACGCCTCTTTGAGTCGGACGACCTTCCTCTGCTGCAGTAGACTCCAGTCACTTTACACACGTCTTTACTCCAGTCAGCCTAAAGGTGAGAGACGCCCATGTTACAATAAAAAAAAAAAGCCACTCCAGTGAGAGTCTGCTTTTCTTTTGAAAGGAACGTTTCAGTTTGTGCATCACCTGAATATTACGTCATCCCTCTTTGATCTTTTTTTTATTCCTCATCTGGTAAATTTCATTGTTATTTACATCACATCATTTAATATATGGCAGCGTTTAATCAACTTTTATTAAGAAAGGGGGCAGGCAGGTACTCAGATACGATGATTGAATATATGGAGCTGTTTCTAAGGTTGTGAGAGTCGGAGTGAGATTCTGAATCCTGGATGAGACATTAATGTCCTGTAGGATCTGGAGGGGAACTGTCCAACAGGGTGGTGGCAGGATTTAACACTCCAGTCGGTGTAACATGCAGCCACATGAGGACAGAGCAGGTGTGGTGCTGAGCCGCCGTCCTGTAGGAAGCACAAACTCCTCAGTCAGTCGGCGTAGAAGTTTGGTTTGATGATAAAGAGCATCATGTAAAACAAAAACAAAGCACAATCTTGGATTTATGAAATTAAGAAACGGTATAAAAAACTGTAACAACTCGGTAGTGAAAGTTATTTTCCATCTCTGTGCTCTGACTGAACTCTTGCTTGCATGTGTGATGTTTATAAGAATCTGAAGGCTTCCTTTGATAGTAAATGTAAACAGGAAGTCAGTGCAGAAACACTAACCAATCATCTTTGTGT
Organism: Thalassophryne amazonica; assembly: GCF_902500255.1. Classification (NCBI taxonomy): domain Eukaryota; kingdom Metazoa; phylum Chordata; class Actinopteri; order Batrachoidiformes; family Batrachoididae; genus Thalassophryne; species Thalassophryne amazonica. The sequence continues at coordinate 115,175,504 of NC_047110.1, read as the reverse complement.
TTCAGATGGCAAGGGAGGCGGAGAGAAGAGAGGTGGAGGAAAAGACTGGTGGAGTCGTTTTCAAAAGGTTTGAATCTTCACATGGAAAACTTAAAACTGCAGTAATGTGGTCAGGTCTGGGTGCGCTGATACATCGTGTTGCCGCATCTGCATCGCAAAACCACCCCATGTCCAGGATGGAAACCAACCACAGTTTGGTTGTACATGTGAATAAAATGATGTCATCAGCATAAAATGTAAAATTTACATTATTTCACAGATTATTTAAAAACAGCTGTAGTTCAGGAAGGGACACCTGAGGGACCTAATTTTTGGTTCATAAACTTTCATATGATGCTGCTCTTGGCAATTTCCTTGTGTTATCGGTAACTTCTTGTAGGTGTTTGCCCAGTCACTGTGCCGTGTTTTCACGTGGCCGTTGTTGTTATCTGTAACTTCTCGTAGGTGTTTGCCCGCTCACTGTGCCGTGTTGTCACGCGGCCGTTGTTGTTATCGGTAACTTCTCGTAGGTGTTTGCCCGCTCACTGTGACGTGTTGTCACGCGGCCGTTGTTGTTGTTGTTATCGGTAACTTCTCGTAGGTGTTTGCCCGCTCACTGTGACGTGTTTTCATGCGGCCGTTGTTGTTATCGGTAACTTCTCGTAGGTGTTTGCCCGCTCACTGTGACGTGTTTTCACGCGGCCGTTGTTGTTATCGGTAACTTCTAAAATAAATAGTAAATGGACTGCATTTATATAGCACTTTTCCATCTGCATCAGACACTCAAAGTGCTTTATGATGATGCCTCACATTCACTCTGTCAGGCTGCTGCCATACAAGGCGCTCTCTACACACTGGGAGCAACTAGGGGATTAAGGACCTTGCCCAAGGGCCCTTAGTGATTTTCCGGTCAGGCTGGGATTTGAACTGAGGATCCTCTGGTTTCAAGCCCAACAGTTTAACCACTAGACCATCACCTCCTCTTCCCTTCCCTACTTCTCGTAGATGTTTGCCGGTCACTGTGCCACATTGGTGTTCTTGTTATTGGTAATTTCTCACAGATTGCCTGGTCTTCACAGCCTTTGTGTTCTGTTGTGGGCTTCTTGCTGCTCTGCAGGGCGACTTTCCGTGGGACGAGAAGGATTTTCGCTACATTGCAGTCACTGTTGCAAGCATCAGTTCACTTCTGCTCTACAGCTACTTCAGAGACAATGGGCGCAAGGTCACCTGGAAGGATTTTGTCCATCGGTACCTGAGCAGAGGCGCGGTGAGGAGCGCTTTGTGCTTAAACTGAAGTGTTTAGGCTTTAAACATTAAGTAAGTGTGTTTGTGGTCTGTGATGTTTTTGTGCAGGTCGACCGGCTGGAAGTTGTCAACAAAGAGTTTGTCAGAGTTTTTCTGATTCCAGGAGCTGATGTTGACACAGTGAGAGAAACACATTAAATATCAGAATTCAAAGATTTTTAATAAAATTTAGATTTTTAACGTTTGTTGAACCAACTGCAGATAAAAATTCTGATTCAAACACAAGTCAGTGCAAAAAAAAAAAAAAATCTTGTCATAAATATGGAAAATAAAAATATAAAATAAATATAAAAGTTTTCACCTCATTTTAATGTGTATTTGAACATTCTTTTGATTTGTGGTTGCAGAGTTTTGTCTGGTTCAACATCGGCAGCGTGGAGACGTTTGAGAGGAAGCTCCAGTTGGCGTGCCTGGAGCTCGGACTGGAGCCGTCCAACCGTCCTGCCGTCGTCTACAGCAGCGAGATTGATGGGTTTGTTTTCTGGCACATTGACGTTTCCTTGCAGACTTCTTGTAAATCCTCTGATTAAAGCTTGTGTTGACGTGACCTTTAACATTCTGGCACAGTGGCGGGACAGTCGAGCCAAAGCTCAGCTATGAATGAATGAGCGAGTGCAGGAATTCTCCTGTCACATGAGGTTAATATTCAGCGGGTCGAGCTGCACGTCACGCGGTGCGCTCCTCTAGGCTCATTCACGCTCTCGGAAAACTGCTGAACATTAAATGAACAGCTTTGACTGGAAACCTACAAATAATTCACAAACATGGAAAATATAAAACAATTAAATATATACTTTAAAGATTGAAAAAAGTCATATGACTGCTGTCTGGAGAGAAGAGGGTACTTTTCTGTTTAGAGGCTCCCATGTTGCCACTCATTAGAAGAGATGCAAAGAGGGGAAACATTTGCAAATGGCCACCTTAAATACCCTTTCTCATGATTGGATTCACCTGTGTAAGGAGGTCAAGGGTCAATGAGCTTAGCAAACCCATTTTTTGTTCCAATAATTAGTGCTAAATGTATTGGAATCAATAAAATGACAAGTGCCCAAATTTATGTACCTGCCTAATTTTGTTTAAATAATAAGCGAAGTGCACAACGCATCTGCGCATGCGTGGGTCAGACAGGGGCAAACATTCCAGCTACCAAACACACACCGCTACTGTTGAATTTCGTATACAGTAGCATTAGCGGACTGTAAAAGTTAAGGCTTTCACAGGGATTGTTTCAAAGGCTTTAAGTGACACATACAATAATGACAGGGGCACATTGTGCTGTTTTCAAATGCTCAAACGGAATTTATAGGCTTGAAAGTTGGCTGAAAACACACGATTACAAAGCTTTGCCGAGTCCACATAAAGACAAAGAAGAAGAAATGTGGTTGTAAACCTCCGTTCATTCTACACAATTTCCTCACAGAAAAGAAAAATCCAGACGGACGTAAAAGACGGACTAAAATTGTAAGTTTCTTGCACACATTTATTTTGTCAATATCCTGAAACTGTGCCGAATTATAATGTGGCTGATGACGCCGTTTTTGTGCATCAGCCTATGACTGTAATGTCGCGCCATGAATGGCGTGGCGCGTAATATTGACATGTTCTATAAACAAACTGCATGCATGCACGTCATTGTATGTCAACTTATCAAAGCAAACGTGACACCAAAGAGGTTATATGTGAGACCCACCTTCCTTGTCGTCATTATGAAGCCGGCGGAGTCGTGATTTCTCATCCCTGGAGTGGATGTTCACTCCCGTCCCATCCCGCTCCCAGAAAAAAAATCCCATCCTGTCCCAATCCTGGACTGAAGTAAAAAAATAAATCCCATCCCATCCCACTCCTGTAAAGATGACTCCCAATCCCATCCTGCTCCCGCTCAAAATCAGTCCCACTCCCGTATGTCTCGCGCCGTGATGATCAATCAGGGACTGAATATGTAGTGACGTGGAGATGTCTGGACTTTGACTGAAGATGTGAACATGTCCTGTATCTGGTAGCAGCCTGTGAGCAGGACTTATGTCTCTTTTGTCCTTTATTTCACAATTATGACAGAGTTTTTGGAGCGAGCAGCAGCACCACAGCAGCGGGAGCGGAGTTTCTTTTTATTTTTATTAGTATTATTATATTAATAGTATAATATTATTATTATTATTTTTGATCAGGATATGTCATTCAATGCGCATATTAAACAAATATGTAGGACTGCTTTTTTGCATTTGCACAATATCTCTAAAATTAGAAAGGTCTTGTCTCAGAGTGATGCTGAAAAACTAATTCATGCATTTATTTCCTCTAGGCTGGACTATAGTAATTCATTATTATCAGGTTGTCCTAAAAGTTCCCTGAAAAGCCTTCAGTTAATTCAAAATGCTGCAGCTAGAGTACTGACAGGGACTAGAAGGAGAGAGCATATCTCACCCATATTGGCCTCTCTTCATTGGCTTCCTGTTAATTCTAGAATAGAATTTAAAATTCTTCTTCTTACTTATAAGGTTTTGAATAATCAGGTCCCATCTTATCTTAGGGACCTCATAGTACCATATCACCCCAATAGAGCGCTTCGCTCTCAGACTGCAGGCTTACTTGTAGTTCCTAGGGTTTTAAGAGTAGAATGGGAGGCAGAGCCTTCAGCTTTCAGGCTCCTCTCCTGTGGAACCAGCTCCCAATTCAGATCAGGGAGACAGACACCATCTCTACTTTTAAGATTAGGCTTAAAACTTTCCTTTTTGCTAAAGCTTATAGTTAGGGTTGGATCAGTTGACCCTGAACCATCCCTTAGTTATGCTGTTATAGACTTAGACTGCTGGGGGGTTCCCATGATGCACTGAGTGTTTCTTTCTCTTTTTGCTCTGTATGCACCACTCTGCATTTAATCATTAGTGATTGATCTCTGCTCCCCTCCACAGCATGTCTTTTTCCTGGTTCTCTCCCTCAGCCCCAACCAGTCCCAGCAGAAGACTGCCCCTCCCTGAGCCTGGTTCTGCTGGAGGTTTCTTCCTGTTAAAAGGGAGTTTTTCCTTCCCACTGTCGCCAAGTGCTTGCTCACAGGGGGTCGTTTTGACCGTTGGGGTTTTTCCGTAATTATTGTATGGCTTTTGCCTTACAATATAAAGCGCTTTGGGGCAACTGTTTGTTGTGATTTGTCGTTATATAAATAAAATTGATTTTATTTGATTTTACGTCCGCGTGCAAGCGAATCGTTCATGGAGATTATTTTACTTATTAACTACACAGATGTATAATAAAACAAATGGTGACTGGTTTCTAAACACAATTATGACAGTTTTTTGGTGGAAGAGCGAGCTGCAGCAAGCAGCGGAGTTTCTTTTTTTTTTTTTTTTTTTATTGTTTACATGTATGCGTGTGAACGGGACAGTTGGTCCTCAAATTGGGTCCTGCAGAGGAGGAAGGACCACTGAAAGCAGCCATCATCCAGACTCAGCTCCTGCAGCAAATTATGATCCTCTCTGTATTGGGAGCTTTCCACAACAACTCGCTCCGTGTGATCAAGGTCGGTCATCTTAACTTGACTGACCGGAGCCGGCGAGCGTAATGGAAGCTCCTCCTATTTGATGATGCACCGGGGCTAATTTTTGCAGCAAAAGCAGAGCGACACACCGGGGGAAGGAGGCGCATCCATCGCCACGTGACCCCCGCGAATTTGTAGCGTCTGATTGCGCCCGGTGTGAACGCGGCATTAAATAGATGAAAATCATCATCTATTTTTGGCATTCCCGTCCCATCCCAATCACGGGATTGATAAAATTTTGACTCCCATCCCGCGGGAATCCCGCAGGAATCACGTGACCCACGGGAATTCCCGAAAAATGTCATCCTCTAGTTGGCACCAGTGGTAGTTTCTGTACCGATGCAGCACACGCAAGCACAGCCAGCTCTTCTTTCTGTTTCTGTCCACTGCCGTACGTAGTCCTGGTTGTAACAGGTAATCTGCGGAGCTGACAAAAATGCTTTAAATCGTCAACTTTCCAGCGGTTGAAATGATCCAAATCATTGCACTCCTTGCTGCTTTCTGCCACCATAACATGTAGACTGGTAGTCGAAAAATTTAGCCTACCCATAATGCACCGTGTGGCCTGAGAAGTGCACTTTGGTTATTATTGCACAGTTTCCGTAAATCCTATAAACTTCATTTCACTTCTCAAATATCACTGTGTTTGTTTGCTATATGATATATTTAACTGAAATTTCTGATCCAAACAACCAATGATTTATAAAGGAAAATCATGGAAATTATCAGGGGGGCCCAAACTTTTACATACAACTGTAATTCATAAAATATGGACAACGTCTCATTTTGGGAGAAAAAAAATGGTTTGGTTTGTTGTCTGTATTACGTTTGGAAAGAGATGTCATTTGATTTAAAACAGCGATTCCCTTTTAAGTTAAAAATTACAACCTGGCAGAGAGCGGAGCAGTGTTTGGAGCGGTACAAACTGGACGATTCTCGTTTCTTGCCTGCAACAAGACAAGCGTCCCAGTTAGTGACTTTCATCTGCACAAAAGTGACATGACATTTTTAAATGGCTTTGAGAGTGGTTAAGAAGCAAACTTGCCACTTCTGAAAAGCAGCGAAGCGGTGAACCAACGAAGCAGTGGTTTGGAGCACTGCTTCACCCTGTCTCTGTGAGAGCAGATTTTAAGGTTTTATTATTGACTTGTAAAGTTGTTCATGGGCTGGTGCCATCTTATCTGGCTGATCTGGTGGAACCTTACGTGCCGGCCAGGGCTTTACGGTCACAGGATGCGGGACTTCTCTGTGTTCCCAGGGTGAAGAAGTCGTCAGTGGGTCAAAGAGCTTTTTCTCATCGTGCACCCACCCTGTGGAACAGTCTTCCTGCAACCGTGAGACAGTCGGAGTCCGTGGACATTTTTAAGTCAAGACTGAAAACCCATTTTTATTCTCTTTCTTATGAATAGTTTTTATTTTTTATCTGTTTTATTCTTTTACTTGTTTTTAATTATGTATTTGAATTTATTTTATTTTTTGATTAATTTTTAATTATTTATTTAATTTTTATATTGAATTGTTCTGTGTGAGGCGCCTTGAGATGGCTTTTGTTGTGATTTGGCACATTATAAGATGATTAAATTAAATTGCTTTGTTGGTTCTCTGCTTCAAACAGAGCTGCTGCAGAAGCGGTTGATTGCAGACCCTGCAGCGAGTCTACAATCAACGCAGAGAAATGATGGTTTTCCCGATAAACGACAGCCGCTCTGAAGGACCGATAAGGGAATCGTTAAGCAAAAAGGCTATTGATGTTGGTGGATTGAATCATTTCTTAACGATTCTCAAAAAGAATCGGTTCTCGATACCCAACCTGAGACAGGATCAGGCTGACACGGAGCAGACCAACATGATATTTTTAAGTTTATATAAAACATTCAACAGAAGGTGTGTAGCCAGAAAGTAAAAAATACATACATCCACACACAACTCGCACAAATGAAATGTGCGCTCTCACACAAACGCTCACCAATGCTGAGAGTGTGGAATCAGACGCTTTGTTCCCACTTGGCGCCTGTGTGGTTTGTGCTATCTGACCCGTTATATTTTTGGCTTCAGGCATTACGTCTGCAACGATAGGACGCAACACCTGAGAATTCATGTCGTCTCTGCGTTGTCACGTGTCTGCTGCATTCTTTTCTCAAAAAAACAAACAAACTGCAGAGCGCTCAAGTGAGGGAGGCGGGTTCGAGTCCCAACAGGGTCCTGAGCTGAGCTTTGGTCACCGACAGATTTTTATTCATCATGTGTTGACGATGGTCTTTGTTTAGTCTTCAAGACTCATTCAGACTAAACAGGAAGAACATGACGTCTGCTGCATCTCCACAGGTCCTTTCTGATGAGCATGGTCCCCACCGTGCTCACCATCGGCTTCCTGATCTTCATGTTGCGGAAAGGACTGCTTGGAGGTGGGGCTACAGGCGGAAAGGGCGGGATCTTCAGCATGAGCGAGTCAACAGCAAAGATGCTGATGAACAACATTGACGTGAAGTTTAAAGACGTGGCGGGCTGCGAGGAGGCCAAGCTGGAGATCATGGAGTTCGTCAACTTCTTGAAGAAACCGCAGCAGTACCAGGAACTGGGCGCCAAGATCCCCAAGGTACTGAGAACATGCTTCATTCATGCGTCAAGTCAAAATTGTTCTTTCCTGTCTGGGTTAAATTGTGTCTCTGTGGTTTCCCAGGGTGCCATGCTGACTGGACCTCCTGGGACGGGGAAAACCCTGTTAGCCAAAGCCACAGCCGGTGAGGCCAACGTACCCTTCATCACCGTCAACGGCTCGGAGTTCCTGGAGATGTTTGTGGGCGTTGGCCCTGCCAGGGTAAGTAAAGAGACATTTGAAGGGCGCGAGCCTCCACGTGTCCACCAAAAACCAACTTCCTTTCTCCTCAGGTGAGAGACATGTTCACCATGGCGAGGAAGAACGCACCGTGTATACTCTTCATCGACGAGATCGACGCCGTGGGCCGCAAGAGGGGCGGGAACTTCGGCAGTCAGAGCGAACAGGAGAACACTTTGAATCAGCTGCTGGTAGAGATGGATGGTACTGCAGGACCTCATGGCCTTTAAAAAGAAATAATAATAACTGAAGTGTTACAAAACGTGCACGGACAGTCACGTGACCTGTGGCTGAACCAATCACGAGGGATGGGAATTTAGGATTTTGTTTCTCTGTTCACGTCTCTATGTGGGGAAAAATGTCAGCCGGAGCAGGTTTTCAGTGTCTGCATTTGTTTTACTTTTTGACTTTGAGGGTCTGTCTGAAATTGCGCAAGTTTGTATGGAATTACATTAAAAGGAGCTGGCGGACATGCCTAGACGTCCGCCCTCAGAAGACCACTAGGGGGCATCCTCACGATGCCCCCTAGTGGTCTTCTGAGGGCGGACCACCAGGCACGTCCAACTGGAAGGAGACCCCAGGGAAGACTGGCTTGGGAGCCCCTCAAGATCCTCCAGGAAGAGTTCAGGGCTTCATGCTGAGGCCCATCGCGGAGCAATTTAAAACGTTGCTCTGAGACGCTCAGCTGCGCGTACCACACGCCACTTTTCACTTGTGAATGTGACAAAATGTTGCATCTGTGTATCTGATGTGAAGCTCTTGAGAGGACTTGGCCAAGCATGGGGAAGTGTGGGTCCTTGTACCTTTCAGTGGCTGTGACCGGAGAGTCCAGGTTCAAGTCCCCCATGTGTATTCTGACAAACTAAAACGTGCGTCGTAAGGTCACTTCAACCCTGGCCGATCGCTTTGTTTGATTGTTTCAGGTTTTAACACCGACACCAACGTGGTGGTCCTGGCTGGAACCAACAGACCTGACATTCTGGACCCGGCGCTGCTGAGACCGGGACGGTTTGACCGTCAGATCTATCTGGGTAATGCTGCTGTCTGATTGGTAATTTTAGTGACACTGGAAGTTTAAAAAAAATAGAAGTAAAACAGAAATTTAAAGCCTATTTAAGATCACTGACAAAACGATCACTGAGTGAGGCTGGAGCTGAAGTCCACCGCTCTGCTGGGTGCGGCAGAAAAACACTGGACTGGAGGATTCTACAGAACTCTTGGGTTCTTCTGGCTTCACTGATGAATGAAGTCTTGCAGGTGCCCAAGCATCCATGTGACCAGACTTCAAGATCAAAGCTGGATGGTTTTTACCAACACTTATTCAGTTGATCGGACTGAACTCTCGGACATCCTGAGGATTTGTGGGATCCCCAAGAAGTTGCCGGACAGCATCACCTGCCTGTACACAGATACTGAGTGCTGTATGGTTGAGTGTTTCCCAGTATAGTCTGGTGTTCCTCAGGGTTGTGTTCTTGTTCCTATACTGGTCAGTTCTTGCACAGACTGTGTGCTGGGTTGGGTTGTAGAGACCAGAGGTTTAGGTGTCTTTTTGAGCAAAGGTCTGCTCACCCTGACTTTGTAGACCCAGACTGGATGACCTGAGAAGCTGAGAGAGGAATCTGAGTGTCTGGGTTTGTGATGGTCCTGGATTAAGACTAAGATCCAGGTTTTCAGTGACTTCCTGGTAAGGATGCACCGATCCTGATACCAGTATCGGGTATCAGCCAGATCCCGTATTCATTTACTCGTAATCATAAAACATCTCCGATACTATGACACCCGATGCTCCTTTACAGCAGCGTGATGTCAACCTCTCAATGTGGGATTTTCACACACACACTGTAATTTCCAGACTATAAGTCATTACTTTTTCATACGCCATGTTCCACCTTTGGGGGGGAAAAACATCTACGGTTTGTATTTGTGTATGTTACACAAGATAGATAGATTGTCCCGCCTCCTCGTAGGTCCTCCAGACATCAAGGGCAGAGCGTCCATCTTTAAAGTCCACCTGAATCCAATCAGACTGGATCCCAGCCTGGACAAAGACGCCCTCGCCAGGAAGATGGCTGCAGCCACGCCCGGATTCACCGGTACCGCCCACCTACACTGCCCCGCGAAGTCTTACTGTGACAGCCATTTCTCAAATTCTCCAAAATTAAATAGAATAAAAACATTGTCCCGTTAACAGAATAAACGCAGGTCAAAGTACTTGATTTCTAAAAACTGATTCAGATACAGTTTATACCTGCTGGTCTCTGCTTCGCCCACAGTGGGTTAACTCCACCCACAGCATTATTCAGGTTCAGGGAGACTTCAAGTTTTAACTGGCTGCTTTTTTTTTTTTTTTTTAATAACTTTTATGTTTTTACTTCCTGATGGACCAATCAGGAGCTGACATCGCTAACGTCTGTAATGAGGCAGCGCTGATCGCTGCCAGACATCTGCACCCGTCCGTCAACAGCAGACACTTGGAACAAGCCATCGAGCGTGTCATCGGAGGTGAGCGCACCGCCGCCCTCAGACCGGTCCTGGTTTGTCTCCAACAGTGGCTGTTGTCATGGTTACGCTGTTTGTTTTTAACCAGCTGTCTGTGGTTTCAGGTCTGGAGAAGAAGACTCAGGTCCTACAGCCGACCGAGAAGAAGACGGTCGCTTATCACGAGGCTGGTCACGCCATCGTGGGCTGGTTCCTGCAGCACGCCGACCCGCTGCTGAAGGTGTGAATGTGTGAAACTCCAGGCACGCCTGTGATGGTGGAACCTGCAGCTTTAGGACCAGATTCTTCTCTGCAGTCACACAAAACCCATGAAATGCTTACGAAAATCATCCGCTCATAGTGATAATAACATGAATTAAAACATTCACAAAGCTGTTTAAAAAAAACTTCAGATGAAGTGTGTGGTGACAGAGGCATGGTGAGGGAAGCCACCGAGACACGCCGCAGTGCTGAAGGTTTTAACAAGCTTCATCAGTTCATCAGCTTCCCGGTGAAACAAGAATTTTGTTGAAGATGTGAAATTTCAGCTGCGTTTTGTTAGAAGGCACATGGGAGACTACAGCCTAGACAGTTTAAAAAAAAAAAAAAAAAAAAAAAAAAAAAACAGTTCCTGAACGATTAATCTGATATTTTTCATAAAAATCAAACTCAAGAACAACTTGAGGTTTTATTTCAGTTCTTTAAAATTAGAAAATGGTAAATGGACTGCATTTATATCGCACTTTTCCATCTGCATCAGACGCTCAAAGCACTTTACAATAATGCCTCACATTCACCCTGATGTCAGGGTGCTGCCATACAAGGTACCCACTACACACTGGGAGCAATAGGGGATTAAAGACCTTGCCCATGGGCCCTAACTGATTTTCCAGTCAGGCTAGGATTTGAACCAAAGATCTTTAGGTCTCAAGCCCAACACCTTAACCACTACACACCATCACCTCCCCTGGTGAAAAACTGGTTGCTGTTCAAATACGTCTGGACCTGACTGAGTGAATCCTCTAAAACGTAACATTCTGTGTGAGCGGGCAACGGCCGCGTCCATTAGCTTACTGCCATGAAACCGCCTAAAGGGCCGCGCAGCTCTTACAAAGACTGTAAAATAGTTTCTGGTTTTGACTCTGTTGCCGTGAAGCCGCCCTGCTGTCCTCACGTGTGATTGGCTGGAGAGCAACAGCCAGTTTTAAAACTGTCATTTTATTCTGGATGGATTTATTTACTTTGTTGATGATGTCACGCTGTGTCCAGGTGTCCATCATCCCGCGGGGGCGGGGTCTGGGTTACTCCCAGTACCTGCCCAGAGAGCAGTACCTGTACAGCAGAGAGCAGCTCTTCGACAGGATGTGCATGCTGCTCGGGGGTCGCGTTGCCGAGCAGGTTTTCTTCGGCAAGGTCACAACCGGCGCTCAAGATGACCTGAAGAAGGTCACGCAGTCTGCTTATGCTCAGGTACGCCACCTACCTGCCAGCTTCCTCTGCTCTGGTTCAGTCACTGTCAGCCTGCTGGACCAGCCTGGGAAAATGGATCAAACAGCACCCCCTGGTGCCAGTCTGTAACTGACAGCCAACACCTTTTATCCCCTGGGCATGAAACACGGGGTCCATGTCAGCTCCCTGCACTGTTCTACTACAGCAGTATAACATGTTTATATGGGGGGGAAAAACTATAGTTAGGAAGGATGAAATGCCACTTGCACAAATCCTTAAGGTAGCAAAAGTGTTAATATCGGGATGCAGCGATCATCAGTTTAGTGAGAATCAACTGCAAATGAAAACAAAAAATGTGCTGTGATAAATTGTTCACTGCATCGACTTGGTGATTAAACTTAAGTTCTGTTTATAGATTTATACTCTGATTAGCTCCCGTGTTTAGTGGAACAACAACCTTATTTATCACTACGGCGATGCATCAACTCCTCAACTAAGACTGAACTCGAAGCTGGACTGCCTGATGTCTTAGCTTCACATTTGGCTAAAACCCAGTCAGTAGACAGACTTGTGGATAGTTTAAACTCGGTGCTCAAAACTACACTCGACATGATTGCGCGCGACCTCAAGCATAAGACTAGAGGTCTAGAACGGAAATGGTGTAGTAAGTATTAGAAGTATTCCACCTTGTGTGGCGTGATGCTATCTTAGATTATAAACATGTATTACTGGCTACAAAGTGGACCTATTAATCTGGTTTGATCAACAAAAACAAGCATAACTCAAAGTTCTTGTTCGACACGGTGGCAACACTTATTCATGGACAACCACCTGTAGTTCACTCTCCTTTTACAGCTATTTTATCAAGTTCTGTTAACTTTAATAAATATGTGTATTAGCTCACTGTGTGCGACCATGGTGTAAGCGGATTAAACAACTCAAAGCCGTGCATTATACGGTTTGAATGCACTTCGCAGAGTAACACCACTCCGCTTCACGTCGTGGTGTTTTAGACTCCGCATCGTGCATTCACATTCCTAAATGTTTCAAATCTGCAGTGATTAAACCATTACTTAAGAAACCTAATCTTGACCCTAGTGTATTGAAAAACTATCGGCCGATATCAAATCTATCATTTTGCTCTAAAATTCTGGAAAAACTGGTTTCACAGCAACTCGTGGACTATCTTACTGAGAATAATCTCTTTGAGCCACTGCAGTCTGCTTTTAGAAAATATCATTCCACAGAGACGGCTCTCACTAAAGTGGTGAATGATCTTCTGCTTACAATGGATTGAAACACCACTACGGTTCTGGTGCTGTTAGATCTCAGTGCTGCTTTGATACAGTGGATCATCATATTCTAGTTAATAGGCTGGAAAATCATTTTGGGATTACTGGGAGTGCCCTTGCATGGCTGACATCATACCTGACTAGTCCTTCTCACTGTGCTTTGTACAGTAACACTACCTCTAACCTTAGTGGCATGAAATTTGAGGTTCCACAGGGGTCTGTCTTAGACAGCCTGCTCTTCTCCCTTTATATAGCACCCCTTGGACACATATTGCGGCGTTTTGAGATTACCTTTCACTGCTATGCTGATAATACTCAGTTATACATGCCGATAACTGCTGGTAATCTCATTCACATAAAATCCTGAGATGATTGCCTTGTATCATTGAGAAACTGGATGTCTGAGACCCTGATTCATGCATTTATCTCTTCTAGATTGGACTACTGCAATGTTCTATTTTCTGGTTTACTGCAGTCTAGCATTAGGGCTCTCCAATTGGTTCAAAATGATGCTGCCAGAGTTTTGACAGGAATCAATCAATCAATCAATCAACTTTTTTCTTATATAGCGCCAAATCACAACAAACAGTTGCCCCAAGGCGCTCCATATTGCAAGGCAAGGCCATACAATAATTATGAAAAACCCCAACGGTCAAAACGACCCCCCATGAGCAAGCACCTGGCCACAGCGGGAAGGAAAAACCCCCCCTTAACAGGAAGAAACCTCCAGCAGAACCAGGCTCAGGGAGGGGCAGTCCTCTGCTGAGACTGGTTGGGGCTGAGGGAAAGAACCAGGAAAAAGACATGCCGAGAAGGGGGGCAGAGATCGATCACTAATGATTAAATGCAGAGTGATGCATACGGAGCAAAAAGAGAAAGAAACAGTGCATCATGGGAACCCCCCCACAGTCTACGTCTAAAGCAACATAACCAAGGGATGGTCCAAGGTCACCCGATCCAGCCCCAACTATAAGCCTTAGCGAAAAGGAAAGTTTTAAGCCTAATCTTAAAAGTAGAGAGGGTATCTGTCTCCCTGATCTGAATTGGGAGCTGGTTCCACAGGAGAGGAGCCTGAAAGCTGAAGGCTCTGCCTCCCATTCTACTCTTACAAACCCTAGGAACTACAAGTAAGCCTGCAGTCTGAGAGCGAAGCGCTCTAATGGGGTAATATGGTACTACAAGGTCCCTAAGATAAGATGGGACCTGATTATTCAAAACCTTATAAGTAAGAAGAAGAATTTTAAATTCTATTCTAGAATTAACAGGAAGCCAATGAAGAGAGGCCAACACGGGTGAGATATGCTCTCTCCTGCTAGTCCCCGTCAGTACTCTAGCTGCAGCATTCTGAACCAACTGAAGGCTTTTTAGGGAACCTTTAGGACAACCTGATAATAATGAATTACAATAGTCCAGCCTAGAGGAAATAAATGCATGAATTAGTTTTTCAGCATCACTCTGAGACAAGACCTTTCTGATTTTAGAGATATTGCGTAAATGCAAAAAGGCAGTCCTACATATTTGTTTAATATGCGCTTTGAATGACATATCCTGATCAAAAATGACTCCAAGATTTCTCACAGTATTACTAGAGATCAGGGAAATGCCATCCAGAGTAACGATCTGGTTAGACACCATGCTTCTAAGATTTGTGGGGCCAAGTACAATAACTTCAGTTTTATCTGAGTTTAAAAGCAGGAAATTAGAGGTCATCCATGTCTTTATGTCTGTAAGACAATCCTGCAGTTTAGCTAATTGGTGTGTATCCTCTGGCTTCATGGATAGATAAAGCTGGGTATCATCTGCGTAACAATGAAAATTTAAGCAATACCGTCTAATAATACTGCCTAAGGGATGCATGTATAAAGTGAATAAAATTGGTCCTAGCACAGAACCTTGTGGAACTCCATAATTAACTTTAGTCTGTGAAGAAGATTCCCCATTTACATGAACAAACTGTAATCTATTAAACAAATATGATTCAAACCACCGCAGCGCAGTGCCTTTAATACCTATGACATGCTCTAATCTCTGTAATAAAATTTTATGGTCAACAGTATCAAAAGCAGCACTGAGGTCCAACAGAACAAGCACAGAGATAAGTCCACTGTCCGAAGCCATAAGAAGATCATTTGTAACCTTCACTAATGCTGTTTCTGTACTATGATGAATTCTAAAACCTGACTGAAACTCTTCAAATAGACCATTCCTCTGCAGGTGATCAGTTAGCTGTTTTACAACTACCCTCTCAAGAATCTTTGAGAGAAAAGAAAGGTTGGAGATTGGCCTATAATTAGCTAAGATAGCTGGGTCAAGTGATGGCTTTTTAAGTAATGGTTTAATTACTGCCACCTTAAAGGCCTGTGGTACATAGCCAACTAACAAAGATAGATTGATCATATTTAAGATTGAAGCATTAAATAATGGTAGGACTTCCTTGAGCAGCCTGGTAGGAATGGGGTCTAATAAACATGTTGATGGTTTGGATGAAGTAACTAATGAAAATAACTCAGACAGAACAATCGGAGAGAAAGAGTCTAACCAAATACCGGCATCACTGAAAGCAGCCAAAGATAACGATACATCTTTGGGATGGTTATGAGTAATTTTTTCTCTAATAGTCAAAATTTTGTTAGCAAAGAAAGTCATGAAGTCATTACTAGTTAAAGTTAATGGAATACTCAGCTCAATAGAGCTCTGACTCTTTGTCAGCCTGGCTACAGTGCTGAAAAGAAACCTGGGGTTGTTCTTATTTTCTTCAATTAGTGATGAGTAGAAAGATGTCCTAGCTTTACGGAGGGCTTTTTTATAGAGCAACAAACTCTTTTTCCAGGCTAAGTGAAGATCTTCTAAATTAGTGAGACGCCATTTCCTCTCCAACTTACGGGTTATCTGCTTTAAGCTACGAGTTTGTGAGTTATACCACGGAGTCAGACACTTCTGATTTAAAGCTCTCTTTTTCAGAGGAGCTACAGCATCCAAAGTTGTCTTCAATGAGGATGTAAAACTATTGATGAGATACTCTAACTCCCTTACAGAGTTTAGGTAGCTACTCTGCACTGTGTTGGTATATGACATTAGAGAACATAAAGAAGGAATCATATCCTTAAACCTAGTTACAGCGCTTTCTGAAAGACTTCTAGTGTAATGAAACTTATTCCCCACTGCAGGGTAGTCCATCAGAGTAAATGTAAATGTTATTAAAAAATGATCAGACAGAAGGGAGTTTTCAGGGAATACTGTTAAGTCTTCTATTTCCATACCATAAGTCAGAACAAGATCTAAAATATGATTAAAGTGGTGGGTGGACTCATTTACTTTTTGAGCAAAGCCGATAGAGTCTAATAATAGATTAAATGCAGTGTTGAGGCTGTCATTCTCAGCATCTGTGTGGATGTTAAAATCGCCCACTATAATTATCTTATCTGAGCTAAGCACTAAGTCAGACAAAAGGTCTGAAAATTCACAGAGAAACTCACAGTAACGACCAGGTGGACGATAGATAACAACAAATAAAACTGGTTTTTGGGACTTCCAATTTGGATGGACAAGACTAAGAGACAAGCTTTCAAATGAATTAAAGCTCTCTCTAGGTTTTTGATTAATTAATAAGCTGGAATGGAAGATTGCTGCTAATCCTCCGCCCCGGCCCGTGCTACGAGCATTCTGACAGTTAGTGTGACTCGGGGGTGTTGACTCATTTAAACTAACATATTCATCCTGCTGTAACCAGGTTAGGCAGAATAAATCAATACGTTGATCAATTATTATATCATTTACCAACAGGGACTTAGAAGAGAGAGACCTAATGTTTAATAGACCACATTTAACTGTTTTAGTCTGTGGTGCAATTGAAGGTGCTATATTATTTTTTCTTTTTGAATTTTTATGCTTAAATAGATTTTTGCTGGTTATTGGTGGTCTGGGAGCAGGCACCGTCTCTACGGGGATGGGGTAATGAGGGGATGGCAGGGGGAGAGAAGCCGCAGAGAGGTGTATAAGACCACAGCTCTGCCTCCTGGTCCCAATGCTAGACAGTCACAGTTTGGAGGATCCAAAAAATTGGCCAGATTTCTAGAAATGAGAGCTGCTCCCTCTAAAGTGGGATGGATGCCGTCTCTCCTAACAAGACCAGGTTTTCCCCAGAAGCTTTGCCAATTATCAATGAAGCCCACCTCATTTTTTGGACACCACTCAGACAGCCAGCAATTCAAGGAGAACATGCGGCTAAACATGTCACTCCCGGTCTGATTGGGGAGGGGCCCAGAGAAAACTACAGAGTCCGACATTGTTTTTGCAAAGTTACACACCGATTTAATGTTAATTTTAGTGACCTCCGATTGGCGTAACCGAGTGTCATTACTGCCGACGTGAATTACAATCTTACCAAATTTACGCTTAGCCTTAGCCAGCAATTTCAAATGTCCTTCGATGTCGCCTGCTCTGGCCCCCGGAAGACAATTGACAATGGTTACTGGTGTCGCTAACTTCACATTTCTCAAAACAGAGTCGCCAATAACCAGAGTTTGATCCTCGGCGAGTGTATCGTCGAGTGGGGAAAAACGGTTAGAGATGTGAACGGGTTGACGGTGTACACGGGGCTTCTGTTTAGGGCTACGCTTCCTCCTCACAGTCACCCAGTCAGCCTGCTTTCCCGGCTGCTCGGGATCTGCCAGGGGGGAACTAACGGCGGCTAAGCTACCTTGGTCCGCACCGACTACAGGGGCCTGGCTAGCTGTAGAATTTTCCACGGTGCGGAGCCGAGCCTCCAATTCGCCCAGCCTGGCCTCCAAAGCTACGAATAAGCTGCACTTATTACAAGTACCGTTACTGCTAAAGGAGGCCGAGGAATAACTAAACATTTCACACCCAGAGCAGAAAAGTACGGGAGAGACGGGAGAAGCCGCCATGCTAAATCGGCTAAGAGCTAGTAGCTGCGCTAAGCTTGCGGATTCCCAAAAACACACAAAGTGAATAATGTGCAAATAATCCAGAGGTGATTCAGCAGAAGGAGTGCCCCAATCAAGGCACCAAACAGGCCATGAAGCAGCACAGGCAACGCACGACAACAGCGAACGCACGACAACGGTGCTAAAATAAAATAAAAATAAAAAATAAAAACGAAAGCGTTAGCAAGCTAGTTAGCTTGCCAACGCTAATGAAAGTTAGCTGATAAAAGTGCTCCGTCGCGATGTTTCGACCGTTAGAGGTCTTCCTTAGGCGTTGGAGCACAGTAAAAAAGTTAAAAAAAGTAAAAAGGTAAAAAAGTCTTGAAAAAGACTGTTAGTTCAAGTCCAAAGCAGCAGGTAGCAGTCTCTGTGTAAACAGTCCCAACAGAGAGCCCACAAATGCTAAATCCAATCCAATTCTTTTATGAGAATAAATTCACCCAAGCAGAAAGTTTGACCACATTACACCCATTTTGGCTTCCTGTCCCACTGAGATCAGATTTTAAGGTTCTGCTACTAGTCTGTAAAATTATTCACAGACTGGCACCTCCCTACCTAGCTGACCTAATTAAACCCTACATACCAGCCCAGGCTTTACGTTCTCAGGGTGCAGGACTACTTTGTGTCCCTAAGGTGAATAAGAAGTCTGCGGGTCACAGAGCTTTCTCTTATTGTGTCCCTGTTCTGTGGAATGATCTCCCTGCATCAATAAAACAGTCAGATTCTGTGGAGATTTTCAAGTCCAGACTTAAGACGCACTTATTTTCCCTTTCATATGGCTAACATACTGGCATACTATGTTACTATGCTTTTTACTTTATTTTACTTTTATTGTGCCTTTTTAATCTTTTAATTAATTTTATTTTGGGTTTTTTTTTTATTATTGTTTTGTGTGAAGCACCTTGAGGCGACTGATTTGGTGCTATATAAAATGAATAAATTGAAATTGAATTGATTCCATTAAGGTCTTAATAAAAAAGTTTTTTATTGTATCTTAATTATGTGATGATGAAAATATGCGGTGAGTTGACTTGTTCCCTGAAACTCGCGGGTTTATATATGAAAATGAACTTTTATTTATAAATTTAAAATCACGCTCACAGAAAGTAATCTAATTACTCGCAGTTATTAGAGTTACACTAGTTTTAGCTGCCAAATCTGAATCTGAAGTTTTTAGCAGATATTGGCTTTGCTTATCAAACATGGAGGACAATCGTCTGGCTCATGCCGACCACAAAATACACATTAACGCTCCATTATTATGATTACTTAATTAATCCCCTGATTAATTTACCAATAAATAACCGGAAACTCATATTTACACATTTTATCATTTAAAAAAAAACTATACAAATAAGAAACAGTCAAAAGGTATCGGCATAAAACTTGCAAATCAGCAAGCAGATCCAGCTCAGATCTGCTGTGGGTCCCCCAAGTGGAAAACGGAGGGATTTACTATAGTTCACATTTCTGTCTGTCGGTCAGTGAGCTGGTGACTGTTTGTTCTGGTGTTAACAGATGATGTCACTATCTAAAGGTGTAATTTTTTGGGGGGGGGGGGATTGGTGTTGAAAGATTTAAAAAGGCCACTTGCTGTACCGACTCTGACCTGCAGGTGGTGCAGTTCGGGATGAGCGAGAAGGTGGGCCAGGTGTCATTCGACATGCCGCGGCAGGGCGAGACGGTCCTGGAGAAGCCCTACAGTGAAGCCACAGCGGAGCTAATCGACGAGGAGGTGCGAGAGCTGGTGGAGCGAGCACACCGGCGCACCCTACAGCTCGTCCTGGAGAAGAAGGAGCTGGTGGACATGGTGAGACCTGAAGAGTTTATGCTAGCTTGTCAGTGTTAGCGATGCCTTTTGGTTGTATTCTGCCTCAGCATGTTAGCGTTTGAGTTAGCATCCACTCCATCCTCAGGTGGGGACACGTCTCCTTGAGAAGGAGGTTCTGGACAAAGCTGACATGTTGGAGCTTCTGGGCCCGCGGCCGTTTGAGGAGAAGTCAACGTACGAGGAGTTTGTGGAGGGAACAGGGAGCTTTGAGGAGGACACGATGCTGCCCAAGGGCCTCCAAGACTGGAACCAGGAGCGGCGGGACAAGTTCCAGGACACTGAGCTGCCTCAGGACAAACAGTAGGCTGTGTAGGGTCCAAAAATGCATGGTGTCCTTGAACGCAGCACAGAGTCAGTGAAGGCATCAGGAGCAGTTAATCTCAAACATGTAATCCAGATTATCAGATGGACCAACTCACTGTGGATTTCTGGGATTTTTGGATCAGTCAGCGCAATAAACAGCAGCTTTTTCACATTTCAACACAAAGGCTGAGGGAAACGTGACTCAGTGATAAAGTTATTTATAAAGTCTGGGTTGAAATGTGAAGATTTTCTGAGAACTCGGTTTTTGTTTTGTTTTTTAATCTGACAGTTTGTGTGATGGTCGGACCGCTGATGATGTCATAAATAAAACCATGCGGGTCATCACCTCAGTCGTTTGTACTGATGACGAGGATCATGACGCCTTGTTTAAATATTAAAGAAGAAAAAAAAATCTGATTCTGTTGTATAA
Source organism: Thalassophryne amazonica (assembly GCF_902500255.1). Classification (NCBI taxonomy): domain Eukaryota; kingdom Metazoa; phylum Chordata; class Actinopteri; order Batrachoidiformes; family Batrachoididae; genus Thalassophryne; species Thalassophryne amazonica. The sequence continues at coordinate 115,155,123 of NC_047110.1, read as the reverse complement.
TTTAAATGGTTCACAGATGCGTTGTGTTTAATATGAGGCGACTGCGCGCTCAGTGGCGGGATGTTTATGGACAGAAAATGGCTCAGAGAAGCCAGCCCCCCGATTTATTCAGCAGAACTTGAAGGCATCACAGATGAAGCGCTTTGACACGTTCACTGTGGGCCATCTATGACCATAAGAACCAGAGTGGTGGTTGTGTCCCAAGGTTCTGGATATGGAATATCGCCACCTGGTGGACATTATACAAATAATGTTTGAGTTCAATAGTACAAATATTTTATGAGGTGAAAAATTAACATGATTGATTTCAAGCTGCTGATTATTTTTAATGTTCATCCAGAGAACATGTAAAAAACCTTCAGTGGTCTGATTAAATCAGTTTGTGAACAGACTTTTCATACTTATTATAAATATTAAATGCCTTTTTAAAAACAAGTTTGCAGCTGTTCTTTGCTGAATCAGTGGAAATATTTATTCCCACTTTGAGGAAAACAGGGTTTTTTGGTTCTTTGTGACAGTAATGTGTCATAAAGCAGCTTCTGACGCTGCTTTTATTTTTTTGTTGTTAAAGGAGTCAGAATGCAAAGTTGGTTCTTAAATCTATATTTTAAGGTTGAAGACCACATTTAAACTTCTGTGACATGTCATGAAAGAAGGGGCGTGGCCAGCACCTGCTCCTTTCAGAACAGGTCATTTCTTCAGCGTGTAAACTTTGACTTTGAGGATGTTTAACCTGAAACCACGCCCACCTCTAAACAAAACCCCACCTTCTGTAAATACGAACACTGGCTGAAAATTTTTGGTCTGGAAGAAATTTCACTTGTTTGTATTTACACTTTAAATACCAACTTCTTCACATTTTTATTTTCTTTCTGGCTTTGTTCTGAAACTACTACTGTATAATAATTCCACCAAAATGCTACATTGTGCTGAAGGCTGACTGCTCTGTCCAGTAGGAGGCGCCACAGTCCAGTCTGGTTTGTGGAGGTGGTTTAAATCCTTTTAGCCCTTGAAGTCCCTGCGGCAGACTGACCGCAAGAGAAGAAGAAAAACCTTTTTGGTCCTTTCTGCTGCCCGTCTGTCTACAGCTCCTCAGAAGATCCTGATTGGTGCAGCTCTATGGAGAACCAATGAGATGACAGCGGAGGCGGAGAAAAGACTGCGTGACAAAAACATGGTCGCCGCGCTGCCACATTCCTTCGCGTCTTCCTGTAAAAGATTAGTAGCAGAAATACTTCAAAGTACCTCAGAGGGTAATATTTGTACTTTTGCCAACATCAAGATGATTTGTAAAATAGAAATAAAAAAGCACAGTTAGAATATGTTTACTGCCCCCTAGTGGGTGTTTGAAGGAACATCCACATTCTGATTTTGTCTTAGCAGCTGAAACCCAAAGGGGCGTGGTTGACATTTACCACGCTGTGATAGGCCAAGGCATCATGTTTAATCAAGTTTGAGTGAAGGTTTTACAGTTTATACATTTGCTGTATTTTCCTGGTCATTTTCCATAAATTAAATATTTCTTTGTTTTGTTTCAGTCAAAGGGGTGTGGCTTTGTATGCTACCATTAGCACTGAGGCGTGGTGTGTGTTGGCTATGGTATCAGCTGTATTAGCCTGCTAATGAACCAAAAGCTTGTGAAATGTCAATGATGTGTAAATAGTTGGGGGTGGGGGGGCAGCACCGACCTTGGGGTGGTAGGCGTGGCAGGACTCCGGCCGACGTCTCACTTTCTGTGACTTCATCCTGTTGCATTTGACTGTGGCGTTATGTTCACTGGCATTAAGGAAAACAGAGAGCTGATGCTGAGTCAGAGTTTGTTTCAGCCAGCAGGGGGCGTGCTGTGAAGGATATATTTCATCTCTTTGGGTTGGAGCAGGATGGGTCCATACTGACGGGAACAGTCACAGTCGGCCTGAGTCACGACCAGAACCAGGTTACTGTCAGGAACCTGCTGCACCACGAACATCCTGCAACAAAATCAAACCAGTCTGCCAACATTCCACTTATTCACTGATCATTTAAAGGTGGACAATTTATTTTTTGACTGACAGGTTTGTTTCTTTGTTTTTTGTCACAGGCTGTTTTATTGGCAATTATTTTATTGTGAACTAAATATTTCACACTGGACAGGCTGGCTGGTTATGAGCGACATTTTATTAAAGAGTCGCACATATCGAGGACTTGGAATCTCGCCTTTAAATAGTCGCTCACAGCGAAGGCTTGAAATCGCTCCTTTAAAGAGTCGCTCACATTGAGGGCTTGAAATCGCTCCTTTAAAGAGTCGCTCACATTGAGGACTTGAAATCGCTCCTTTAAAGAGTCGCTCACAGCGAGGGCTTGAAATCGCTCCTTTAAAGAGTCACTCACATTGAGGACTTGAAATCGCTCCTTTAAAGAGTCACTCACAGCGAGGGCTTGAAATCGCTCCTTTAAAGAGTCACTCACAGCGAGGGCTTGAAATCGCTCCTTTAAAGAGTCACTCACAGCGAGGGCTTGAAATCGCTCCTTTAAAGAGTCACTCACAGCGAGGGCTTGAAATCGCTCCTTTAAAGAGTCACTCACAGCGAGGGCTTGAAATCGCTCCTTTAAAGAGTCACTCACAGCGAGGGCTTGAAATCGCTCCTTTAAAGAGTCACTCACAGCGAGGGCTTGAAATCGCTCCTTTAAAGAGTCGCTCACATTGAGGGCTTGAAATCGCTCCTTTAAAGTGTCTCTCACATTGAGGGCTTGAAATCGCTCCTTTAAAGAGTCGCTCACATGGAGATCTTGAAATCGCTCCCCTAAAGAGTCGTACAGACCGAGGGCTTGAAATCGCCCTTTTAAAGAGTCGCTCAGAGCGAGGGCTTGAAATCACGCCTTTAAAGAGTCGCTCACATTGGGATCTTGAAATCGCGCTTTTAAAGAGTCGCTCAGACCGAGGGCTTAAAATTGCGCCTTTAAGAGTCGTACTTCTGACAGCGTCCACACTTGATCAGGCTGTTGGCCTCTTGGACTGTGGAGTCGTACATGAATCCAGGATAGGCTGTGTCACATGGCTGCAGAGGCTCCACCTTCTTCTGTTTGTGACCTGAGACACAAACAAAGTGGTTTAATTTAAACTCCGCCCCCTGATGCTGGACAGACTCACATTCTGGACTCACTTGTGTGATAATTCGCTTTGGCTGAATGAAGACACCAGAGACATTGAGACACCCAGAGACAAGATGAAGATGATGATGAAGATGATGATGATGTCATCATTGTGATACAGGAGTTGTAAATGAGACCAAAAGAAGAAAGAAGCAACTTATTTATTAGAATTTGATGCTAACAACACACTGTAGATTTTTGCTAGGTTAACCAATGCTAACAGTACACTATAGATTTTTGCTAGGTTAACCGATGCTAACAGTACACTGTAGATTTTTGCTAGGTTAACCAATGCTAACAGTACACTGTAGATTTTTGCTAGGTTAACCAATGCTAACAGTACACTGTAGATTTTTGCTAGGTTAACCAATGCTAACAGTACACTGTAGATTTTTGCTAGGTTAATCGATGCTAACAGTACACTATAGATTTTTGCTAGGTTAATCGATGCTAACAGTACACTGTAGATTATTGCTAGGTTAACCAATGCTAATAGTACACTGTAGATTATTGTTAGGTTAACCAATGCTAACAGTACACTATAGATTTTTGCTAGGTTAACCGATGCTAACAGTACACTATAGATTTTTGCTAGGTTAATCGATGCTAACAGTACACTGTAGATTTTTGCTAGGTTAACCGATGCTAACAGTACACTGTAGATTTTTGCTAGGTTAACCGATGCTAACAGTACACTGTAGATTTTTGCTAGGTTAACCGATGCTAACAGTACACTGTAGATTTTTGCTAGGTTAACCAATGCTAACAGTACACTATAGATTTTTGCTAGGTTAATTGATGCTAACAGTACACTGTAGATTATTGCTAGGTTAACCAATGCTAACAGTACACTGTAGATTATTGTTAGGTTAGCCTATGCTAACAGTACACTGTAGATTATTGCTAGGTTAACCAATGCTAACAGTACACTATAGATTTTTGCTAGGTTAACCAATGCTAACAGTACACTGTACATTTTTGCTAGGTTAACCGATGCTAACAGTACACTGTAGATTATTGCTAGGATAACCGATGCTAACAGTACACTGTAGATTATTGCTAGGTTAACCAATGCTAACAGTACACTGTAGATTATTGTTAGGTTAGCCTATGCTAATAGTACACTGCAGATTATTGCTAGGTTAGCCTATGCTAACAGTACACTGTAGATTATTGTTAGGTTAGCCTATGCTAATAGTACACTGCAGATTATTGCTAGGTTAGCCTATGCTAACAGTACACTGTAGATTATTGTTAGGTTAGCCTATGCTAATAGTACACTGCAGATTATTGCTAGGTTAGCCTATGCTAACAGTACACTGTAGATTATTGCTAGGTTAGCTAATGCTAACAGCAGACTAAATAAATATATATATAATATGATGACACAATCAGCGACAAACACGTTGCTCATTGACTAATCTTACCGTCGACCACCAAATCCGAGTGCCAAAGACCGCAAAGGTTAAAGTCCAGGAGGAACCTGAAAGGAAAATCACAGAAAAAAAAAAGAAATAATTAAACCCATCTATACCTTTTAGACATTAATCATTCCGCAGACTCCTTCAATTTAAAGAAACAGAACATTAATATTTTTGATGCTGTTTGTCAGAGGTGCAAAGTTTCAGCTTTTATTTGAGGATAAATCCAAAGTTTGACAATCAAAGTTTGACACAAAGTGTTTGGACGTTTGCTCAGCTAGCCCAATTAGCTCAGTTAGCTCAGTGTTACTTTTGCAACATCTCGCTCTAATTATTTCTGCCATTGTGAAATTAAATTAAAGTTACTGACACTTACATCAGAATGTTGTAGAAGAACCACCGTAATAGCGTGACCATGCTGTAGAACGGCTGCAGGAAAAAATTAAACATGATTTTCAAAGTAACTCTGACCAGTTTATTATCAAGAATGAATATCAAATGTTTAAGCCAAATAGTAGAACAGAGTGTTTATTGTACATATATATATATCAACATTTGTCCTCTGCATTTAACCATCCTAATTACAGTTAGACACAATCCAACCACTAGGGGCAGTGTGCAGCCACAGTGTGGCAGTGTAAAACTCCTAAAAAAAATCCAGCGCTTACTGATGAGTTGATCGGACTCACAGTGATCAAAGGTTGAGCGTCGCTGGCGTGATGATGATTGTTCTTACACATCCCCTGATAATCGAACAATGAAACCCTGAAAACAAACACAAGACAGAAAAATAACAACAAAACACATTCAGGGTGCCTACAATCAGCCACACCTTAGCAACAACCACGCCTTAGCAACAGCCATGCCTTAGCAACAACCACGCCTTAGCAACAGCCACGCCTTAGCAACAACCACGCCCTAGCAACAGCCACGTGTTAGCAACAGCCAGTCTGTAGTCAAAGGTGAGTGTTTGTCTGTCTGTATTTCTGTCTGTCTGTGTGTCTTTGTGCCAACACCACAGTGGTGGTGAAGAAAGCCCAGTAGAGACTTCGGTGGCTTTTCAGTCGTGTGACTATCCGAGAAATTGTGGAAGAGGTGGGCATGTCAGGGCATGTTACAACATGTCCTGTAAGACTTCAACACGGTGGCGCTTTTGCTCTGTCAGCTTTGTGCCGAAGCCATCGGCATGAATTTCGCTGCAACTCTTTTCATGGCCAAATCTTCTGTCACAGTGGAATGTGCTGAAAAATTGCTGATGTCCACCTCTTCCACAATTTTTTGGATAGTCACACGACGATCCCACATTACCACAATGTTCACTTTGGAAATGATCTGGTCATTTCTGCATGTTGATGGCCGACCGGAGCGTGGCACGTTCTCCACCGTTGTGCGGCCGTCTTTAAACCGGTTGTACAGCTCCTTAATCTGTGTGATGCCCAGAGGATCGTCACCGAAAGCCGTCTGAATAATCCGAATGGTTTCCACCTGGCTGTCGTTCAGTTTCTGGCAAAATGTGATGTGGCGCTGCTCCAATTGTTCCGTCTTTTTCCTTGGAATGAAAAAATGAAGAGCGCACGACACACACCTCACACAAAGGCTGGGACCACATCAGAGGGGGGTCTTGGCGACTGGGCAGCCCAGGAGCTCCATATACTTTGCCCAGGCTTGGGCCCTGGAGAGGTCACTCAGTGCTGCTGTTCCAGCGATAGAACCAACACTGGAGACGGCAGTTATGAGTTATAAGTCTAGAGCGTAGTGGCGTGAGCTCGGACGCTACGGGTTGTCTCTGACGGTGGGAGGGATCATCGTAGTCCCACTGGTCAGCTATCGCCCGCCTCAAGCTGGGCAGCCCCCGGCCAATAAGGTGCTGACCCGTCACGGTCTGCCTGCTTCAATGGGTGCTTGGAGCTCAGGACAAAAACCGAAGAGCAGACTGTAAACCCTGCATCAGGCAAGAAAGCCGCCAGTGCTGAGACTGGCAACCTGGAATGTTAGGACCATGTGTCCTGGCCTCTCCGACGACCTACAACAAGTCGATGATGCAAGAAAGACAGCCATCATCAAACGCGAGCTCAAGAGGCTCGACATTGATATTGCGGCCTTGCAAGAGAACAGGCTTGCATCCAGCGGCAGCATCAAAGATGCAGGGAGGCAGGGATCACTGAACTAGAGTCAGCAATCTCAGCTAAATGCGATGCACTGCTTGAGTACAAGAGAGACCCCTCTGAGAAGACACTTGCTGCACTTAGAAAGGCCAGAAGTGACACCCAGAGGATCGTCCGACGCTGCGCCAATGACTACTGGCTAAACCTATGCCGCGGCATCCAACTCTCCGCCAACTGCGGCAACGTCCGTGGGATGTACGAAGGACTGAAGAAGGCGTTTGGTCCAAGCGCCATCAAGATCACACCACTGAAGTCTGCCCCAGGAGATATCATCACGGACCGCGGCAAATGGATGGAGAGATGGGCGGAGCACTACCAGCAACTGTATTCATGGGAGAACATCGTCATCAATACAGCAGTCAAGCGCATCACCCCCCTGCCAGTCATGGATGAACGTGACGCCCCACTCAACTCAGCAAAGCCATCGACACCCTCGTCAGTGGCAAAGCTCCAGGTAGCGATGGCATTCCAACTGAAGTCATCAAGGCCGGCAAAAAGACTGTTCTCCTCGACCACCTCCACGAACTTCTGCTCCAGTGCTGGGAGGAAGGGTCAGTCCCACAGGACATGCGTGACGCCAACATCACAACGCTGTACAAAAACAAAGGAGACCGCAGTGACTGTAATAACTACTGTGGTATCTCCCTGCTCAGCATCGTCGGCAAGGTCTTCGCACGTGTGGTACTGGATAGATTCCAGCCGCTCGCGGAACGTGTTTACCCAGAGGCGCAATGCGGCTTCAGAGCGGGAAGGTCGACTGTAGACATGATATTTTCACTACGACAGCTGCAGGAGAAGATGAGGAAGCTGAGGAAGCTTCTGCGATTTGAAGTGAAACGTCCTCACATCAAGCAACCCAGTCCAGTCGAAGATTCAAGCTTCTCTGCTATGGAAACCACCTGGACAACTGAGAGCCTACACAGAAACAGCTGCAGGAGAAGTGTCGTGAGCAGAGACAACCACTCTACCTCGCCTTCATTGATCTGACGAAGGCGTTCGACCTGGTCAGCAGGAGTGGCCTCTTCACGCTACTACAAAGGATTGGATGCCCCCCCCGAGCTTCTGAGGATGATAGTCTCCTTCCACCAAGACATGAGAGGTACTGTCAAGTACGACGGCTCATCATCAGAACCCTTTCCCATCATCAGCGGCGTGAAACAAGGATGTGTCCTTGCCCCAACGCTCTTCAGCACCTTCTTCTCTCTCCTGCTGCAAAACGCCTTCGACCAGAGTGAAGACGGCGTTTACATCCACACTCGGAGTGACAGGAGCCTCTTCAATCTGGCCCGCCTGCGTGCCAAGACCAAAGTCCGCAAGGTCCTCCTCAGGGAGATGCTGTTCGCAGACGACGCTGCCCTGGCCGCACATTCTGAAGAAGCCCTTCAGCGACTCATAGATTGCTTCGCTCACGCATGTGATGAGTTTGGACTAACTATAAGCCTCAAGAAAACCAACATCATGGGCCAAGACGTCAGCAGCATACCCCGCATATCAATTGGTGACCACACACTGGAAGTGGTGGAGGACGTCACCTACCTGGGCTCCACCATAACCAGCAACCTCTCACTGGACACTGAGCTGAACACTCGCATCGGCAAAGCAGCAACAGCAACAGCCCGCCTGACAAAGAGGGTGTGGAACAACACCATGCTGACCACTAACACCAAGATGAGAGTGTATCAAGCCTGCATGCTGGGTACGCTCCTCTACAGCAGTGAGTCATGGATCCTGTACTCGCGCCAAGAGGGCAGATTGAATGCATTCCACCTGTGCAGTATCAGAAAGATTCTGGGCATCATCTGGCAGGACTGTGTCCCTAACAAGGACGTGCTTGCCAGAGTAAAAATCCCAAGCACGTTTGCCCTCCTTTCCGTGAGACGTCTACGTTGGCTCGGACACTTCGTCCGCATGCAGGATGGCCGAATTCCAAAAGACATTCTGTATGGCAAGCTAGCTACTGGCACCAGACCAACCGGCAGACAGTTTCTCAGGTTCAAGGATGTCTGTAAGAGAGACCTGAAACTCAGCAACATCCGCCCTGCCGACCTCGAATCCATAGCTGCTGACCGAGACGCCTGGAGGATCACAGTGAAGAGCAGCGTGCAGCTGTGCGAGAATAGAAGAGAGGACAAGTGGGAGGAGAAAAGACAACGCAGACGACAGAATGCAGCATCAGTGGCAGTACCGGGAGAGGCTGACGCGGGATACACCTGCAGAAATTGCAACAGGACCTGCCGCTCCCAAATTGGCCTGTTCAGCCACAGCAGGCGCTGCCACTTAACCACAGACTGACTTTACCAGGCGCAAAGACTCCATTGTCTTCCGAGACAGACAGATGCCAACAACATATACTCGGAATAATTTACCATTAAATTTCACTATCTTTTATATTGGCTAAAACTTACTCGCACCACAAAGCACCTTTTTGGAGTTGCACTCAAATCTCGTTGTAATTCAATTACAATGACAATAAAGGTGATTCTGATTCTGAATTCTGAATTATTTGTTTCTGTCTGTGTGTCTTAGTTTCTGTCTGTCTGTCTGTATGTGTGTCTGTCTATGTTTCTGTGTTTGTCTGTGTCTGTCTGTTTTTGTCTTTGTGTGTCTGTCTGTCTGTGTTTTTGTTTTTCTGTGTTTCTGTCTGTATGTGTGTCTGTCTTTTTGTCTGTCTGTGTTTCTGTCTTTCTGTCTGTTTCTGTGTGTCTGTGTGTCTGTGTTTCTGTGTGTCTGTGTTTCCGTCTGTGTTTCTGTCTGTGTTTCTGTGTTTGTGTTTCCGTCTGTTTCTGTCTGTTTGTGTTTCTGTGTATCTGTGTTTCTGTCTGTATGTGTGTCTGTCTTTTTGTCTGTCTGTCTGTGTTTCTGTCTGTGTGTCTTAGTTTCTGTCTGTCTGTGTTTCTGTGTGTTTGTGTTTCCGTCTGTGTGTCTGTTTGTGTTTCTGTGTATCTGTGTTTCTGTCTGTATGTGTGTCTGTCTTTTTGTCTGTCTGTCTGTGTTTCTGTGTGTTTGTGTTTCTGTCTGTCTGTGTTTCCGTCTGTTTCTATCTGTCTGTGTTTCCGTCTGTGTTTCTGTCTGTCTGTGTGTCTTTCTGTCTGTTTGTCTGTCTGTCTGTGTTTCTGTATTTCTGTCTGTGTGTGTTTCTGTCTGTCTGTCTGTCTGTCTGTGTGTATTTCTGTCTGTTTGTCTGTCTGTCTGTGTTTCTGTATTTCTGTCTGTCTGTGTTTCTGTCTGTCTGTCTGTGTTTCCGTCTGTTTCTATCTGTCTGTGTTTCCGTCTGTTTCTGTCTGTCTGTCTGTCTGTATTTCTGTCTGTCTGTGTTTCCGTCTGTGTGTCTGTCTGTGTTTCCGTCTGTTTCTATCTGTCTGTGTTTCCGTCTGTTTCTGTCTGTCTGTCTGTCTGTATTTCTGTCTGTCTGTGTTTCTGTCTGTGTTTCCGTCTGTTTCTATCTGTCTGTGTTTCCGTCTGTTTCTGTCTGTCTGTCTGTCTGTATTTCTGTCTGTCTGTGTTTCCGTCTGTGTGTCTGTCTGTGTTTCTGTCTGTCTGTGTTTCCGTCTGTGTTTCTGTCTGTCTGTCTGTCTGTCTGCGTTTCGGTCTGTGTTTCCGTCTGTGTTTCTGTCTGTCTGTCTGTCTGTCTGTTTCCGTCTGTGTGTCTGTCTGTCTGTGTTTCAGTCTGTGTTTCCGTCTGTGTTTCTGTCTGTCTGTGTTGTTTCTTTGCAGACTTTGATAGCATTTGATCGCGAACGTTCAACTGCGGATCAATAAAAGCTTCATTTGAAACGAACACTGTGTCGTACTTCCTGAACATTCCCATCTTCATCAGTGACGCCATGACGGAACCGTCCACCTGCCCGAAGAAACGTCCGACCTGGAAAAGAGGAAACGGGCAGAGTATTAGGAACGATAAACGTTCACCCACAGGACGAAGACAGCTCGGGACCACACAGACAAACAGACCGGGACCAGGACAGGGACCAGAAGACTTAGACCTCGTGGCTCCATATATGGAGCCCTGTCTGTTGTGAGAGGGGGCATGGCCAGCAGCAGCTCCTTTCCGTTTAAAGTAACAGTCACACAGATGATCTGATCTCACTGAACATGTGACCCTGTCAATCAAAATGATCGTTCTGCTGGTTTTCGGCAGAATGTCGGATTCGTCCAGGAGGCTTGACTCCTGAGCCTGTTTCCGTGACTGGCAGAACCAGAACACACACGTGCTGCACCACCAGTTAAAACCAGCTCCAGCAGAGACAGAAGCGGGTTCAGTTCTGTTCTGCTGACCCGGACAACAGCATCAACACCCGACACACTACTTACTGTGAAATCCGAGACGTGTTTCCGGTCTATTGACACAGCCGGACACTCTGCCTGTGAGGTTTTAGCAACGTGTTGAGCAACACCAGCAACTGAACATACGCAGAAACAAACTGGAACTGACATTTCATGACCAAATCTTTTTGTTTTTTGTTTTTTTTTTGCCGTAACCGAATCAATTGTTCCCCAACGCTGTTTTAGGTCACATCATGTGACCTTCGGCTCTCAGGGCCCGTAAGGTCGATGAGGTGAGCACTGATCTGGAAACAAACTGGGAGTGACGTCGTCACGGCCGAGTCCTCGTGGCGGATTCGGCGGACGGCCCAGTTGGATTTATTTATTTTAACTTCTGCCTCACTCCATGTTTGATGTTACGGCTTTTAAACATTTTACAAAACAGCTTTCTGACATTTAGTGATGCTGCACGTCCTCTCGCCTGCCACCGTCTGTTCGGTGGCCACATGAAGCCATTTGTTCAAAATCACCACGTTTAAAAAAATAAATGTGATTTTCAGACCGCAGGACTGATGCGTTTGTGGACCGATGGGACTAATAATGCAGTCAAACCGTCCAGAACAATGTTTACTGCAGAACCTTTCAAAAGGAACCAGTCTGAGCAGAAAGACTGTAAGTTATGTGATGTTTTGTCCTCAGGCTTCAGTCTGGTCTCAGGTTCATGCGTCCTGATTCTTCGCCTCTTTGTTTTTCGAGCAGCTGAAGTTTACTGAATAAAATAATGAGCGACGTGAGCGATGTGTCGTTTCTCGCTCTGACCCCGTTCGTCCGCACTGATTTATCTACGTCCCGCCATGTGCTCGCGGTGGCGTTTACACAGGAGGATTGTGGATGTTTGTGGAGCTCAGGAACATGACACAGAAGTTATTTATCATCAGAGGCGCTCGGTCCAGCTGTAGGACGCTCACTGAAGGACAGGAAGTGTCCTCAGGGATGGACTGAGTTTGTGTTTCCACTCGTAGTTCAGACGCTCACCTTCATTTAGAGGTCGACCCACGTGCCTTCTGACAAACTTCAGGTTGACTGAAAACAAACTTTGTGGTTTTCTCAGAAATGAAATATTTTAATCAATCAATCAATCAATTTTATTTATATAGCGCCAAATCACAACAAACAGTTGCCCCAAGGCGCTTTATATTGTAAGGCAAAGCCATACAATAATTACGTAAAAACCCCAATGGTCAAAACGACCCCCTGTGAGCAAGCACTTGGCGACAGTGGGAAGGAAAAATTCCCTTTTAACAGGAAGAAACCTCCAGCAGAACCAGGCTCAGGGAGGGGCAGTCTTCTGCTGGGACTGGTTGGGGCTGAGTGAGAGAACCAGGAAAAAGACATGCTGTGGAAGAGAGCAGAGATCAATCACTAATGATTAAATGCAGAGTGGTGTATACAGAGCAAAAAGAGAAAGAAACACTCAGTGCATCATGGGAACCCCCCAGCAGTCTACGTCTATAGCAGCATAACTAAGGGATGGTTCAGGGTCACCCGATCCAGCCCTAACTATAAGCTTTAACAAAAAGGAAAGTTTTAAGCCTAATCTTAAAAGTAGAGAGGGTGTCTGTCTCCCTGATCTGAATTGGGAGCTGGTTCCACAGGAGAGGAGCCTGAAAGCTGAAGGCTCTGCCTCCCATTCTACTCTTACAAACCCTAGGAACTACAAGTAAGCCTGCAGTCTGAGAGCGAAGCGCTCTATTGGGGTGATATGGTACTATGAGGTCCCTAAGATAAGATGGGACCTGATTATTCAAAACCTTATAAGTAAGAAGAAGAATTATAAATTCTATTCTAGAATTAACAGGAAGCCAATGAAGAGAGGCCAATATGGGTGAGATATGCTCTCTCCTTCTAGTCCCCGTTAGTACTCTAGCTGCAGCATTTTGAATTAACTGAAGGCTTTTCAGGGAACGTTTAGGACAACCTGATAATAATGAATTACAATAGTCCAGCCTAGAGGAAATAAATGCATGAATTAGTTTTTCAGCATCACTCTGAGACAAGACCTTTCTAATTTTAGAGATATTGCGTAAATGCAAAAAAGCAGTCCTACATATTTGTTTAATATGCGCTTTGAATAACATATCCTGATCAAAAATGACTCCAAGATTTCTCACAGTATTACTAGAGGTCAGGGTAATGCCATCCAGAGTAAGGATCTGGTTAGACACCATGTTTCTAAGATTTGTGGGGCCAAGTACAATAACTTCAGTTTTATCTGAGTTTAAAAGCAGGAAATTAGAGGTCATCCATGTCTTTATGTCTGTAAGACAATCCTGCAGTTTAGCTAATTGGTGTGTCCTCTGGCTTCATGGATAGATAAAGCTGGGTATCATCTGCATAACAATGAAAATTTAAGCAATGCCGTCTAATAATACTGCCTAAGGGAAGCATGTATAAAGTGAATAAAATTGGTCCTAGCACAGAACCTTGTGGAACTCCATAATTAACCTTAGTCTGTGAAGAAGATTCCCCATTTACATGAACAAATTGTAATCTATTAGATAAATATGATTCAAACCACCGCAGCGCAGTGCCTTTAATACCTATGGCATGCTCTAATCTCTGTAATAAAATTTTATGGTCAACAGTATCAAAAGCAGCACTGAGGTCTAACAGAACAAGCACAGAGATGAGTCCACTGTCTGAGGCCATAAGAAGATCATTTGTAACCTTCACTAATGCTGTTTCTGTACTATGATGAATTCTAAAACCTGACTGAAACTCTTCAAATAGACCATTCCTCTGCAGATGATCAGTTAGCTGTTTTACAACTACCCTTTCAAGAATTTTTGAGAGAAAAGGAAGGTTGGAGATTGGCCTATAATTAGCTAAGATAGCTGGGTCAAGTGATGGCTTTTTAAGTAATGGTTTAATTACTGCCACCTTAAAAGCCTGTGGTACATAGCCAACTAATAAAGATAGATTGATCATATTTAAGATCGAAGCATTAAATAATGGTAGGGCTTCCTTGAGCAGCCTGGTAGGAATGGGGTCTAATAGACATGTTGATGGTTTGGATGAAGTAACTAATGAAAATAACTCAGACAGAACAATCTGAGAGAAAGAGTCTAACCAAATACCGGCATCACTGAAAGCAGCCAAAGATAACGATACATCTTTGGGATGGTTATGAGTAATATTTTCTCTAATAGTTAAAATTTTATTAGCAAAGAAAGTCATGACGTCATTACTAGTTAAAGTTAAAGGAATACTCGGCTCAATAGGGCTCTGACTCTTTGTCAGCCTGGCTACAGTGCTGAAAAGAAACCTGGGGTTGTTCTTATTTTCTTCAATTAGTGATGAGTAGTAAGATGTCCTAGCTTTACGGAGGGCTTTTTTATAGAGCAACAGACTCTTTTTCCAGGCTAAGTGAAGATCTTCTAAATTAGTGAGATGCCATTTCCTCTCCAACTTATGGGTTATCTGCTTTAAGCTGCGAGTTTGTAAGTTATTAAGTTGTCTTCAATGAGGATGTAAAACTACTGACGAGATACTCTATCTCCCTTACAGAGTTTAGGTAGCTACTCTGCACTTTGTTGGTATATGGCATTAGAGAACATAAAGGAGGAATCATATCCTTAAACCTAGTTACAGCGCTTTCTGAAAGACTTCTAGTGTAATGAAATTTATTCCCCACTGCTGGGTAGTCCATCAGAGTAAATGTAAATGTTATAAGAAATGATCAGACAGAAGGGAGTTTTCAGGGAATACTGTTAAGTCTTCAATTTCCATACCATAAGTCAGAACAAGATCTAAGGTATGATTAAAGTGGTGGGTGGACTCATTTACATTTTGAGCAAAGCCAATTGAGTCTAATAATAGATTAAATGCAGTGTTGAGGCTGTCATTCTCAGCATCTGTGTGGATGTTAAAATCGCCCACTATAATTATCTTATCTGAGCTAAGCACTAAGTCAGACAAAAGGTCTGAAAATTCACAGAGAAACTCACAGTAACGACCAGGTGGACGATAGATACTAACAAATACAACTGGTTTTTGGGACTTCCAATTTGGATGGACAAGACTAAGAGTCAATCTTTCAAATGAATTAAAGCTCTGTCTGGGTTTTTGATTAATTAATAAGCTGGAATGGAAGATTGCTGCTAATCCTCCGCCTCGGCCCGTGCTACGAGCGTTCTGGCAGTTAGTGTGACTCGGGGGTGTTGACTCATTTAAACTAACATATTCATTCTGCTGTAACCAGGTTTCTGTAAGGCAGAATAAATCAATATGTTGATCAATTATTATATCATTTACTAACAGGGACTTAGAAGAGAGAGACCTAATGTTTAATAGTCCACATTTAACTGTTTTAGTCTGTGGTGCAGTTGAAGGTGCTATATTATTTTTTGTTTTTGAATTTTTATGCTTAAATAGATTTTTGCTGGTTATTGGTGGTCTGGGAGCAGGCACCGTCTCTACGGGGATGGGGTAATGAGGGGATGGCAGGGAGAGAGAAGCTGCAGAGAGGTGTGTAAAACTACAACTCTGCTTCCTGGTCCCAACCCTGGATAGTCACGGTTTGGAGGATTTAAGAAAATTGGCCAGATTTCTAGAAATGAGAGCTGCTCCATCCAAAGTGGGATGGATGCCGTCTCTCCTAACAAGACCAGGTTTTCCCCAGAAGCTTTGCCAATTATCTATGAAGCCCACCTCATTTTTTGGACACCACTCAGACAGCCAGCAATTCAAGGAGAACATGCGGCTAAACGTCATGATGACAAACAGAACTTTCTCTTTTCTAACTGAGGATGTTTTGTCCTGCAGCGCCACCAACAGTCACAACCTTCTGCAGTGAAGGTTTTGATAGAAAAACACAAGAACCATGAAGACACTTCTTTTTCCCCAGCACCGACCAGAACCCTGAACGTGAGCTGCAAGAACCTGTTTCATTTATGGATCCAAATCACAACAAACATATAGAACAGGTCCAGACTGGACTCTGCGGGTCCAGACTGTATTATTTACATCTCATTAACGGTCGCATTCCTCCCCTCTCCTCCTTTCTGTTCTCTATCTCTGCTCCGACCTTCAAAATCCCAGCTTCACCAGACTGAATTCTTCAAAGTAAGATTTGGATTAACTGTGGAATTGATCAGCTGGTCTCTCAACGCTATTGACACCATTTTTTTTCGACAAGGAAATCAGGGTTGGGGGACCCTGCGTGCACTGATGGAACCTACCCAGCGGGCTATGCTCTCGATGCCTGGGACAGACGGGGTGTGACATATGGCTCCACTTTCTGTGGAAGATGTTGAGGATTTATTTTTATTCGTTTTATGGTGGGAGGTTTGGCGCTGATTGGTTTGTGCGCTGCCCTGACCCACAGGAATATTAGCAAGATGGCTGCTTCAAGAATCTCATTCCCTCATCTGTCCGTCATGATTAATGAGATGGGCAATGCTGTGTAATATCAGCCTGCATGAACTCTTGAACTCAAATGCAAATTAGAGACCATCTTGGAGCATTTATGCTGCATTGCAAAGGAATGTACTGCTGAGGACCGGAGAATATTCTTCATAAATTTGGACTCTAGACGGTCAGAGGTGCAGTAAATGGAATTCTGTATCTCTCCACCTAACATCAACATGGCAGCCTTATCGGCTCGTGAAGGACAAATTCCCTGCGCTTCTCCCAAAAGGATCTACGGCTTTGGTGAAGGAATTCGGCTCCCCCTTCTCATCTATCTACCCCCCCAGCCTGCTGTTGCCTAGCAACGTCAGACTTTATACACACACAGACAGAAACTGACAGAAACTTAACTCATCTGCACACGACGCAAGTCTCCCTCCCTCCATCCCTATTACCCCGCGTGTCTCTCCACTCCCCTCACCCTGGCTTCCTCCCTGCCACCTCCAAGGCAGCGAGGTTTTTACTGCTGCAGCCTTCAACCCCCCCAAGCTGGGCGGCGTGGGCCCCTCCTGCTGCAGCCTTCACCCACTTTACCTCAATTCGGATGACGGACTGCTTCAAGTGTAGTGCACACAAACAATGTCAAATGTATATGTGTTGTCTTTAATTCTGATGTGTGCCATTATTAAGTAATAATTGTGGATTAATTGCTGTATCTTGTCTGAGGTAACTGGAGAGTAAACATAATTTCGTTGTTGTTGCACTTGTGTAATGACAATGACAATCTCATCTCATCTCATCTCATCTCAAATATCATAAATGCAAACACGGAAAAAAATCTCCCTTTTAACAGGAAGAAACCTGAAGCAGAACCAGAGCCTGTGAGGGGGTCGTCAGAGTCAAGCACCGTGCACATTAACAGATGGCTCGGGCTGCAAACACATTCAGGTTCTAATCCTTTGACCTTCAGTCCCGGTTCTGAAACTTAAACATCCTCAAACTTGGAAACTTCCTGCATCGCCAACTCCTGCTGACCCTGTCAGACACACCCACTGAGGCTGCCATGGCTACATGTCAACTCAGACAGACACCAACAGTTCTGGCCGCAAAACTCAGATCAGCCCAAGAACCAAAACCACCGCAAGCAGGTTTAAGTGGTTTTGCTGTTTTGAGTCACCAATTTAAAGAAGCGGACTGGATGGGTTCTGAACTCATCTTACCTCATCCCTCTCCTTTGATAAGACGATAAAACCGTTGTTATCGACCAGGAAACAGTTCAGGTCCTGGAAAGAAAACAGGTTTGTGTCAGATCAGGTTTTTCAAAGGGAGAATCTGTGGGTCAGAACCGGGTGGTACTCACCGCACTGTCACAGCTCAGAGGACAGACACCATCGATGTTTGAGCACTGAGGGACACAAAGACCACAGACAGCACAAGTCAGCGTCCTGATCTGAGTGAAAGTATCTTTGATCTTCAATCACTGCTGACACGGCCACAGTGGCAGCTCCAGGACTTTAAAGAGGAGGGGGCCAGAACCTCAGTCAGCGGAGACAAAACAAAAAGAAACACTGCTGGGGTTCAGAGGGCTAAAAACTAATGGATCTGTTTTATGATTTTAACTAAAGAGCTGTGATCATTAACACTCTTCAAAGTAAGTGGTGTTAAAAAGTCATTAGAATGATGGGTCCGGTAACCAAATTAAACCAGGTTTACTTACATCTGTGTCGCTGGGCTGGAAGGAACGAGAAGCCAAGAAAGACAGAGAAAAGAAAAACACACAATGATACGTCAGCTATCACCTGAACAACAAATAAACCCTGACAAAGAGACGTTCTGTGATGTCATAAAGCAAAGCGGCTGTTTGTTAGGTTTGTAGTTTCAGAGTAAACCCAAATATGCAGGTAGTAACTACACAACAAGAAAAATATGGTCTGAAAAACCTTTTTTGATGGATGATCTAATTTTTCTTGATCTTTGCTCAAACTACTCCTAAATGTAATCCCCTCTGGATATCTATCAAAGACATAGTCCTACCATTTTTGAAGGAAATCTGTCCATTCTTTAGTTATCTTCCACACACACACACACACACACACACACACACACACACACACACACACACACACACACACACACACACACACACACACACACACACACACACACACACACACACACACACACACACACACAGTAAAATAAATGATGACATCACCGTGTCTTCGGTTACCTGAATGGTGATGGACCACAGTCTCTTCTCCAGCAGGTCAACGGACATCTGCAGCCCGATGGCTAAAAACAGAAAAAGACAGAAACAGTGTTAAGACAGACGAGCGTGTTGTCCATGGGGATCCATGGGCTCTAGATTGGTCATGTTTATAAAATAGGTAGCTGGCATTTTTCAAGGGTGGTAATAAATTAAGCAAAGCTTGTATAATGAGTTGGAATGACGTGTGACTCCAGAATGTTTTTAGAACCTTGGACCTCGACAGTTTTTAGAGTAAGAACTCAACCCTTTTACTTCCAGATAATTATGCAATTGTTTAATGCTAATTTACTGCTTTAATGTATTTATAAATTGTTTGGTTTTTGTATTCTCACACACACCATGAATTATTATTATTATTTTGTTATTACTTCTATTTTGTCATTTTATTTTTAAATGGACCACAATGGAAATAAGTGTTTTCACTTTCTGGTGTCATCCACGTATTTTTAATGTATTTACAATTATCAATCAATCAATCAATCAATTTTTTTTTTATATAGCGCCAAATCACAACAAATAGTTGCCCCAAGGCGCTTTATATTGTAAGGCAAGGCCATACAATAATTATGTAAAACCCCAACGGTCAAAACGACCCCCTGTGAGCAAGCACTTGGCTACAGTGGGAAGGAAAAACTCCCTTTTAACAGGAAGAAACCTCCAGCAGAACCAGGCTCAGGGAGGGGCAGTCTTCTGCTGGGACTGGTTGAGGCTGAGGGAGAGAACCAGGAAAAAGACATGCTGTGGAGGGGAGCAGAGATCAATCACTAATGATTAAATGCAGAGTGGTGCATACAGAGCAAAAAGAGAAAGAAACACTCAGTGCATCATGGGAACCCCCCAGCAGTCTATGTCTATAGCAGCATAACTAAGGGATGGTTCAAGGTTATATTAATCAATCCATTATCAATTATATTATGTACTTCCATTGAACTTAAATTAAATAAAATCAAGGGCGCAATTTAGAACTTGAAATTGGGGGGACAAAGTGTGAGGCCCACAGGGCTGAAGCCCATAGGCCGGGGGTCTGTGGGCGGCTTTTGGCCCCCAGAAGCCAACGGTTTCTAGATAAGCTCAGATGCATTCTGAGCATCCAGAACAGTAATTTTAATGTTTTGAGATCATAAAGTGGACACCATTTGACTTATACAATTTGAAACTGTGGATATAAGTACTTTATTCTGAGAACAGCCAGCATTGATTTTATTAACATCCTGGTGTAAATATGGTATCACCACATGTGTAGAACTCAAAAAGAATGATAGGTTGAGTTTTCATTAAAAAAACAACTGCAATGTGGTAAAATGTATTCATAAATATGAAAGAACAGCCTCTTAATAATAATTAACTATCGCATACTGTATATTTTTTTTCTCAAGATTTGTTTTTGCATAAGTTTGAAAAAACAATGGATCATAAGTTTAGGATAAATTACTTATCATGAATTTAATTTTCGAAGTGGCACTAATGACAACACTCATACTGAACATAATTTCGCTTGCACAGACTGATTTTGGAGATCAAGCAATAATTGCAGATGGGCTTTCTGAGGTCCCAGATAGCTGTTCTGATTTCCTTTTCTAACTTTCAGAATTTAGTAAATTAGCATATGGTCCATTGATACTTATGTGTAGACACGAGTCCCTAGAGGCAACTACGAGGTCTCTCCATAAAGTAGGAACACAAAGGAACACCTCCGTTTCAGCGTGTCAGAGGACAAGTTTGGACATGTCCAGCTCTCCACAATTTCACTGATACTTACTGGACTGGTAAGCACTGAAAGCTGAGATAGACATGTCCAAACTTGTCCTCTGACACGCCAAAACGGAGGTGTTCCTTTGTCTTGCTTCCAAAGCGAATCGGTTGTGACGCGCGAAGCCTCCGCGCAGCTTTCCATGACAAAATCTCTTGTTAAAAGTGAAATCTGCCGGAAAATGGCTGATGTCCAGCTCTTGTGATAACCAGAGAAAGAGCACACAACGGTGTTGTAGCCACAGAGCCATCCGTTTAGAAATGGTCCGGTGGCTTGTGCCGCGTCGTCGCAGCTCGGAGCGCGGCGCGCCGAGCGTCCTTAAAGGGGTCCATAAAGCTGTACTAACAGACCTTATTCTTTGTGAAGCCCGTAAAATTTTCACCGAAAGCCAGATAAATTTTTCGAATGGTTTCCAGGTGCCAGTCTCTAACAGCTTCTGAAAAAAGTCTGATGGAAAAAAAACCCAAATCATTTCGCCATTTCCAGACAATGAAAATCCGACGACGGGGCGGGACCACTCCTTCCACAAGGCGTGCTCACAGGCGAATGACGTCACCGACAGACGTGGAAAAACTCACGCATGCGCACGAGGGTTCAAGCTTGTCTGACGTGAAAACATATGAATCAAATCCATATAGTTTAAAAATAAAAATAAAAAGGTACGATACTTTATGGACAGACCTCGTATTTTTGGTTTCAAATCTGGGCAAATGCAGTCCCAGAAAATTCCGAATGTGACAAACAAGAAACAGGTGTTGTAAAGAAGTCAGTGCTGCTAAAAATACAAACTTGCAGAAACAAAGATACTGTTCTGACATGGTTTGCACATAAGACTGACATAGCATGTTTCAAGTACACACATATATGTCAGAAGGTGGGGGGGACATACCATATTCTGTCCCCCCTGGTTGAAAAGGTGGGGGGAACATGTCCCCCCATCCCCCACCAAATGCACCCATGGTCACGGCATTCATTGTTGGTTTTTCGGCCTTGCCACTTACGTGTAGAAAGTTCTCCAGATTCTCTGAATCTTCTGATTATATTATGGACTGTAGATGATGGAATCCCTAAATACCTTGCAATTAAACATTGAGAAACATTGTTCTTAAACTGTTGGACTATTTTTTCATGCAGTTGTTCACAAAGTGGTGATCCTCACCCCATCTTTGCTTGTGAACGGCTGAGACTTTTGGGGATCCTCCTTTTATACCCAATCATGACACTCACCTATTTCTAATTAACCTTTTCACCTGAGAAATGTTCCAAACAGGTGTTCTTTGAGCATTCATCAACTTTCCCAGTCTTTTGCTGTAACTTTTTTGAAATGTGTTGCAGGCATCCATTTCAAAATGAGCAAATATTTGCACAAAAACAATAAAGTTTATCAGTTGAACATTAAATATCTTGTCTTTGTGGTGTATTCAATTAAATATAGGTTGAAAAGTATCTGCAAATCATTGTATTCTGTTTTTATTTACATTTCACACAACGTCCCAACTTCATTGGAATTGGGGTTGTAACATGAACCACAATAACAACATTTAAAATGCCAAAACCTGAACTCTCATGGTGCATTGCAGCACAACATCCATTGCTCACTGTGGTTAGCTAATATCACTAAATTCTCCAAAAATAATTGTCCTATCAATGTTCCATTTTTTTCAGCATTCATCCTTGACCCAATGTACATAAACATGACAAATGGCAAATGTCAGCTCTCCCGTTTCTCCATGATCAAAGCCAAATTTATCTTTATTAAATCTATAATATAGATTTAACAGAAACTGATCGATGTGGCAACAAGTCAATTCCAGCCGAAATCACATCTGTCATGTTCTGATACTGACGGCACACCAAGGACCCTGATCCCCACAACCAGGTGTGTCATTAAAGTCATCAGAGTGTCTCAGGTCACTTTGTTTTACTCAAATAATATGAGCGAAGTGGTGCGCAGCAGCGGGAACTCACTCATGGTACAGAGAATCCTAAACACACACTCACACACTCATCTTCAACTGCTTAGTCCAGTTAAAGGTTGCGGGGGGCTGGAGCCTATCCCAGCAGTCATAGAGCGTGAGGCCGGGTACACCCAGGACAGGACGCCAGTCTGACACAGGGCCACAAACAGACAAACAAACACAGTCACACCCACTTGCACACCTACGGACAATTTAAAGATTCCAATCCACCTAACCCACATGTCTTTGGATGTGGGAGGAAACCGGAGCACCCGGAGGAAACCCACGCAAGCATGGGGAACTCCACACAAAAAGGCCACAGGTGGGAATTGAACCCATGACCTTCTCGCTGTGAGGCAACAGTGCTAACCACTAAGCCACCGTGCTGCCCGAGTCCCAAACAGGAAGTGCCAAATTTTGAGTCCACAGTGAAAAGGGAAATGTCAAATGTTAAACACTTCCTGGATCAACACTTCCTGGATTGACAGATGAGATCCGACACAATCTCGTGGGAACTCGGTGGCAAGTTCACACTGAAACAGGAAGTGCCAAATTTCGAGTCCACAGTGAAACAGGAAATGTCAAATGTTAAACACTTCCTGGGTCGACACTTCCTGGATTGACAGATGAGATCCCACAGAATCTCATGGGAAATCAGTGGCAAGTTCACACTGAAACAGGAAGTGCCAAATTTTGAATCCACAGTGAAACAGGAAATGTCAAATGTTAAACACTTCCTGGATTGACAGATGAGATCCCACAGAATCTCATCGGAAATTGGTGGCAAGTTCACACTGAAACACGAAGTGCCAAATTTCGAATCCACAGTGAAACAGGAAATGTCAAATGTTGAACACTTCCTGGCATGGGTGGAGGTAGAGCGGAGGCCAGGGTTGCACTGAACTCCCCTGAAATCTGATTGGACACAGACGACTGCATTTTAAAGTGCTGTGTTCCTCCTGTACAGTAGTTGGTGCTGTGTATCACAAAAAGTTCTAATCCACATTAGTAGAAGAAGAAAAATGTTTTTTGAACTGAACATGTCATTTGATCCGTGAACTAATAATGACACCAGTTATATTGATGAGTAAACAACAGTATTTTATGTCAGAAATAAGGTCCAGGTGGTCAAAAGTGGCATTTCCCCTTTAATTTGGGTTGCCTTATATATAGTTGATTCTCCAGTGGTATTAAATGAGCAGGCAGCTGTTGATTCATGAGCTACAACATGAAGACGCTCAAGCTGAAAGAAATACAGGTAATTTACTCCTGCATAAAACCTGTGTAACCTCTTAATTTTGCTTTCTGAAGGACTTATTTTTAAATAACCTCTCAATTTTGCTGTCTGAGTGACACACCAGTGACACAACTTTAGATAAATAAAACTAAACTTATCTTCCTTAACTCAAACTGAAAGCAAATCTATACAACTTGATATAAATTAATTAAAAATATAATTAATATTAATTAAAAATGTAATGACTCGGTCTTGTCCCTCACTATGTAATGACTCAGTATTGCCCTTATTATGCCTGTTAATTGCAAAACGTGAAATACTGAAAAAATATCTCCTGAAATGTGAACTCAGGTCTCACAAAACATCAATATAATTCATGATATATATATATATATATATATATATATATATATATATATATACACTTGAAGGGAGTTTTTCCTTCCCACTGTCGCCAAGTGCTTGCTCACAGGGGGTCGTTTTGACCGTTGGGGTTTTTCCTGTTGGGAAAGTGTAGGAACACGGACCCACAACAGGGGGCGCAAATGAACGGACAATGGACGAAGTCAAATAACAACACTTTACTGTTGTGAATAAGCACAACAAACACAACAGATTACAACAATAGACAAAGAAGTCAATTCACAAAATGTGTCACGTGGGCAGGCTCGAAGATAAGAGACGTCTGTCCAAAGCAGAACCGGAACCACACGATTTCCTCCGCCACCGAACCCCGGCAATACTGGAGCCGCCAAGTCCCGAACTCCCAGGTGGCCACTGCCTCCGCGTGTCGGATCTGGTACTGCTGGCGAGGAACAAAAACAGTTAAATGTGGGTGCGTTTGCACCCAGCAACCCGTATGGCGGGAAAACCACCTCCACCTCTCGTCGGAAGAATGTCTGCTATTTAACGCACAAAAGTAACAAAGTGTTAATGTCAAAAAGACAACACAGTCGGCTGAGTACTGTACCTCCTAGGTAGAGCGATATCTCGGCAAAGAGGTGGAGATGTCGTCTTGCTGATATACCACTGCTGATCAGATGACTGGTGACAGCTGTCGTAGGCGAGAAGTGACAGCTGTCACCCCGGTTGCTCCTGTGAGGCGGCAGCGCCCTCTGGTGCCTGGAGCCCGCACTCCAGACAGGGCGCCCTCTGGTGGTGGTGGGCCAGCAGTACCTCCTCTTCAGCGGCCCACACAACAGGACCCCCCCCTCAACGGGCGCCTCCTGGCGCCCGACCAGGCTTGTCCGGGTGGCGGCGGTAGAAATCGGCCAGGAGGGCCGGGTCCAGGATGAAGCTCCTATTCACCCAGGAGCGTTCTTCAGGTCCGTACCCCTCCCAGTCCACCAAATACTGGAGCAGTCCTGATGCCCTGCGGTGGTCAGCCTTGCCCCTGGCGCAGGTGGTGCAGGCCTGGATATAATCCCGGACGTCGGCCTCCAGGGACGCCCACCAGAAGCGCTGCCGGACAACTGCCACGGTCCTACGCACCCCTGGATGACAGGAGAACTTGGAGCCGTGACAGAAGTCCAGGACTGCAGCCCTGGCCTCTGGTGGGACGTAAAGTTTGTTCTTCGGCCCAGTTCCGGGATCCGGGCTCCGTGCCAGGGCCTCCCGGACGGTTTTCTCTACGTCCCAGGTGAGGGTGGCCACGATAGCGGACTCCGGGATGACAGGTTCCGGTGGATCCGACAACTCCGTTTTGACTTCGTCTTCATGCACCCGGGACAAGGCATCCGATCTCTGGTTTTTGGTCCCGGGGCGGTAGGTGATCCGGAAGTCAAAACGGCCGAAGAACAGTGACCAGCGGGCTTGCCTGGGGTTCAGCCGCTTGGCGGTCCTGATATACTCCAGGTTCCGGTGGTCAGTGAAAACCGTGAATGGCACGGACGTTCCCTCCAACAGATGTCTCCACTCTTCAAGAGCCTCTTTCACCGCAAGGAGTTCTCGATTGCCGACGTCATAGTTCCGTTCAGCCAGGGTCAACCTGCGTGAAAAGTAGGCACACGGGTGAAGTACCTTATCGGTCTCTCCGCTCTGGGACAGCACGGCTCCTATCCCTGAGTCAGAGGCGTCCACTTCAACCATGAACTGGCAGCTAGGGTCGGGCTGCACCAAAACTGGCGCAGTAGAGAACCGTCGTTTCAACTCCTTGAACGCGGCTTCGCACCGATCCGACCAGGTGAAGGGGACTTTTGGAGAGGTCAGGGCTGTCAGGGGGCTAACTACCTGACTGTAGCCCTTAATGAACCTCCTATAGAAATTAGTGAAGCCGAGGAACTGTTGCAGCTTCCTACGGCTTGTTGGTTGGGGCCAATCTCTCACCGCCGCAACCTTGGCCGGATCAGGGGCGACGGAGTTAGCGGAGATGATAAACCCCAGGAAGGACAAAGACGTGCGGTGAAACTCGCACTTCTCGCCCTTCACAAACAGTCAGTTCTCTAACAACCGCTGCAGGACCTGACGTACATGCTGGACATGGGTCTCAGGATCCGGAGAAAAGATCGTCCAGATATACGAAGACGAATCGGTGCAGGAAGTCCCGCAAGACGTCGTTAACCAAGGCTTGGAACGTCGCGGGGGCGTTGGTGAGGCCGAACGGCATGACCAGGTACTCAAAGTGACCTAATGGGGTGTTAAATGCCGTCTTCCATTCGTCTCCCTTCCGGATCCGAACCAGGTGATACGCATTTCTAAGATCCAGCTTAGTAAAGATTTTGGCTCCATGCAGGGGGGTGAACACGGAATCTAACAATGGCAACGGGTATCGGTTGCGAACCGTAATCTCATTCAGCCCCCTGTAATCAATACATGGACGAAGTCCGCCATCTTTCTTGCCCACAAAAAAGAAACCTGCCCCCATCGGGGAGGTGGAGTTCCGGATCAGCCCGGCAGCTAATGAGTCCCGGATGTAGGTCTCCATTGATTCGCGCTCAGGTCGTGAGAGGTTGTACAGCCTGCTGGACGGGAACTCAGCGCCTGGAACCAAATCAATGGCACAATCGTATGGACGGTGCGGGGAAAGGGTGAGTGCCAGATCCTTACTGAAGACGTCAGCAAGATCGTGGTACTCAACCGGCACTGCCGTCAGATTGGGAGGGACTTTGACCTCCTCCTTAGCCTGTGAACCGGGAGGAACCGAGGATCCTAAACACCCCTGATGCCAGGTTTCGCTCCACTGAACCACCACCCCAGACGGCCAATCAATCCGGGGATTGTGCTTCAACATCCATGGGATGCCCAAAATCACGCGGGAGGTAGAAGGAGTTACAAAAAACTCAATCTCCTCCCAGTGGTTTCCAGACACCACCAGAGTTACTGGTTGTGTCTTGTGTGTGAGTAAAGGGAGGAGGGTGCCATCTAGTGCCCGCACCTGCAACGGCGAAGGAAGCGCCACCAGAGGGAGCCCTACCTCCCTTGCCCATCTGTTGTCTAGCAGATTCCCTTCTGACTCCGTGTCCATCAGTGCTCGGGCTTGAAGGGTTAAATCTCCGCTCAGGATTGTGACTGGGAGTCGTGTGGCAATTTGTGTGTGTCTCACTTGAATGTTTTGACCCCCCCTTAGCCCAGTCTCTAAGGGCGAGTGTTGTCGTTTTGGCCGTTTGGGGCAGTTTCTCTGTGTGTGCTCAGTTGAGCTGCAGAGAAAACACTCTCCACGGATCAGCCTCCCCATTTTGGCCCTGTGCATTTCCCTAACAACGTCAGCAGGGGGAGCTGTTGCCCCACAAAGCGCTGCGGCTGTGGAGCGTGGGGAGGGCGGCCCCTTATCGAACCCGGAAGGGAGAGGGGCGGCGCGTATCCGGTCACGTCCTTCGCCTCGCTCCCGACGGCGTTCCCCCAACCGATTGTCTAACCGTATAATGAGATCGATAAGCCCATCTAAATCCCGCGGTTCCTCCTTAGCTACCAGCTGCTCCTTCAGAACCAATGACAGTCCGTTTATGAAGGCGGCGCGGAGCGCAACGTTATTCCAGCCGGACCTCGCAGCCGCGATGCGGAAGTTGACTGCATAAGCGGCTGCGCTCTCGCGTCCCTGTCTCATTGACAGCAGCATGGTTGAAGCGGTCTCTCCTCTGTTAGGGTGATCAAACACTGTTCTGAACTCCCCCACAAACCCAGTGTATGCTGATAACAACCGTGAGTTCTGTTCCCAGAGCGCCGTAGCCCAGGCGCGTGCTTTACCCCGAAGCAGAGCAATCACATAAGCTATTTTACTAGCATCTGACGCATACATGACGGGACGTTGTGCGAAGACGAGCGAACGCTGCATAAGAAAATCCGCGCACGTCTCCACACAACCTCCGTACGGCTCAGGAGGGCTTATGTATGCTTCAGGGGATGGTGGGAGGGGTTGTTGAACCAACACTGGAACGTTTATATCCAGCACAGGGTCGGCAGGAGGACGAGCTCCAGCCGCTGCCTGTGCCTCATCGCCCCTGGTCCCACATCGGCCGAGATATCCTGTTGGGAAAGTGTAGGAACACGGACCCACAACAGGGGGCGCAAATGAACGGACAATGGACGAAGTCAAATAACAACACTTTACTGTTGTGAATAAGCACAACAAACACAACAGATTACAACAATAGACAAAGAAGTCAATTCACAAAATGTGTCACGTGGGCAGGCTCGAAGATAAGAGACGTCTGTCCAAAGCAGAACCGGAACCACACGATTTCCTCCGCCACCGAACCCCGGCAATACTGGAGCCGCCAAGTCCCGAACTCCCAGGTGGCCACTGCCTCCGCGTGTCGGATCTGGTACTGCTGGCGAGGAACAAAAACAGTTAAATGTGGGTGTGTTTGCACCCAGCAACCCGTATGGCGGGAAAACCACCTCCACCTCTCGTCGGAAGAATGTCTGCTATTTAACGCACAAAAGTAACAAAGTGTTAATGTCAAAAAGACAACACAGTCGGCTGAGTACTGTACCTCCTAGGTAGAGCGATATCTCGGCAAAGAGGTGGAGATGTTGTCTTGCTGATATACCACTGCTGATCAGATGATTGGTGACAGCTGTCGTAGGCGAGAAGTGACAGCTGTCACCCCGGCTGCTCCTGTGAGGCGGCAGCGCCCTCTGGTGCCTGGAGCCCGCACTCCAGACAGGGCGCCCTCTGGTGGTGGTGGGCCAGCAATACCTCCTCTTCAGCGGCCCACACAACATTTCCGTAATTGTTGCATGGCTTTGCCTTACAATATAAAGCGCCTTGGGGCAACTGTTTGTTGTGATTTGGCGCTATATAAATAAAATTGATTTGATTTGATATATATATATATATATATATATATATATATATATATATATATATATATATATATATATATATTTCAGTTTAAGTAGTTTTTGTATTTCAGTATTTCCTGCTTCAGCTTCAACGTGGTTTTCTGTGTCATCAGGAGCTCGTCAGTGATTTGACAGTAACCAGGCGGCGGCTTGCGGGACCAGAACTTGGTGAGATTTTCCTAAATGACGCTCAGACCTACTTTTTAGTCCTTTGGAGCTCATTAAAATCCAGCTGTGAACCAGACTGAGATCCAGAAGCAGAAAACTGTTCATGTTTGAAAAAATGTTTTCTTTTTCCAAAGTGATTTTAAAAAGTGATCAGTTTCCAGAAGGAACCAGCAGCTGTTAAATTCAGGGACAAATATTTCTTCACATCAGTCACATTAAATAATAATAATCATCATCATCATCATCAGCTGAAAAGCTGCTCACTATAAATAAAAATATTTTCTTTTATGTCTTGTCCTGAAATTTTATTGGCAGTTGTTTTTATTTTTTTGTTTGTTTATTTTCTTTCGTTATAATAACTCAGCCACATGGGGTGTACAGCCAGAACATTCTGAGTGCCGGTCCCAAGCCCAGATAAATGAGGAGGGTTGCGTCAGGAAGGGCATCCGGCGTAAAACAAGCCAACCCAACTATGCAGACTAAGAATCGAATTTCCATACCGGATCGGTCGCAGCTCGGGTTAACAACGTCCACCACCGGTGCTGTTGCCCAACAGGGTGCCGGTGGAAATTGGGCTACTGCTGGGCGAAGACGACGAAGAGGAGGAGAACGTTTCAACAAACAGCGGGAGAAGAAAAAAACTAGAAGAGTGGAAATGAGAGTGGGGACTTTGAATGTTGGTAGTATGACTGGTAAAGGGAGAGAGCTGGCTGATATGATGGAAAGGAGAAAGGTAGACATTGTGTGTGCAAGAGACCAAGTGGAAGGGAAGTAAGAGCAGGAGCATCGGCGGTGGGTACAAGTTGTTGTACCATGGTGAGGACAGGAAGAGAAATGATGTTGGGGTCATTTTCTGTAATTATTGTATGGCTTTTGCCTTACAATATAAAGCGCCTTGGGGCAACTGTTTGCTGTGATTTGGTGCTATATAAATAAAATTGATTTGATTTGATTTGATTTTAAAGGAAGTGTATGTTAAAAGTGTTGGAGGTTAAGCGAGTGTCTGACAGGGTGATGAGTATGAAGCTGGAAATTGAAGGTGTGATGATGAATATCATCAGTGCATATGCCCCACAGGTAGGTTGTGAGATGAAGGAGAAAGAAGATTTCTGGAGTGTGTTAGATGATGTGGTGGAGAGTGTGCCCAAGCATGAAAGAGTGGTGATAGGAGCAGACTTCAACGGGCATGTTGGTGAAGGGAACAGAGGTGATGAGGAAGTAATGGGTAGATATGGTATCAAGGATAGGAATGTGGAAGGACAGATGGTAGTTGATTTTGCAAAAAGGATGGAAATGACTGTTGTGAATACCTACTTTAAGAAAAGGGAGGAGCACAGGGTAACATATAAGAGTGGAGGAAGGTGCACACAGGTGGACTACATTCTTTATAGGAGATGCAAGCTAAAAGAAATCAGAGACTGTAAGGTGGTGGCAGGAGAGAGTGTCACTAGACAGCATAGGATGGTTGTTTGTAGGATGACTTTAGAGGTAAAGAAGAAGAGAGTGAGAGCTCAACAAAGGATCAGATGGTGGAAGCTGAAGGAGGAAGACTGTTGTGTGAAATTTAGCAAGCAGGTGAGAGAAGCACTGGTTGGAGGGGAAGCAGTTTTGGACAACTGGAAAAGTACTGCAGATGTGGTGAGGGAGACAGCTAGTACTGGGTATGACATCTGGACAGTGGAAGGAAGACAAGGAGACTTGGTGGTGGACTGAAGAGGTCCAGGAAAGCATAAGGAGAAAGAGGTTGGCGAAAAAGTTTTGGGATAGTCAGAGAGATGAAGAAAATAGACAGGGATACAAGGAGATGCGGCATAAGGCAAAAAGAGAAGTGGCAAAAGTGAAGGAAAAGGCATATTGCGAGCTGTACAAGAAGTTGAATAGTAAGGAAGGAGAAAATAACTTGTACTGATTGGCCAGACAAAAGGACAGAGCCGGAAAGGATGTGCTGCAGGTTAGAGTGGTAAAAGATGCACATGGTAATGTGCTGACAAGTGAGGAGTGTGTGCTGAGAAGATGGAGGGAATATTTTGAAGAGCTGATGAATAAAGAAAATGAGCTGGATGATGTGGTGAGAGTAAATCAGGAAGTACAAGAGATTAGTAAGGAAGACGTGAGGGCTGCTATGAAGAGGATGAAGAGTGGAAAGGCAGTTGGTCCAGATGACATTCCAGTGGAGGCATGGAAATGTCTAGGAGAGATGGCAGTAGAGTTTCTAACCAGATTGTTTAATAAAATATTGGAAAGTGAGAGGATGCCTGAGGAGTGCAGACAAAGTGTGCTGGTTCCTATTTTCAAGAACAAGGGTGATGTGCAGAGCTGCAGTAACTACAGAGGCATAAAGTTGATCAGCCACAGCATGAAGTTATGGGAAAGAGTAGTAGAAGCTAGGCTTAGAAAACAGGTGAAGATCTGTGAGCAGTAATATGGTTTCATGCCAAGAAAGAGCACTACGATGCAATGTTTGCTCTGAGAATACTGTTGGAAAAGTACAGAGAAGGACAGAAAGAGTTACACTGTGTGTTTGTGGACTTAGAAAATGCTTATGATAGGGTGCCAAGAGAGGAGGTGGTAGAGTATGAGGAAGTCTGGAGTGGCAGAGAAGTATGTTAGGGTAGTGCAGGACATGTACAAGAATAGTGTGACAGCGGTGAGATGCGCAGTCGGAATGACAGACTCATTCAAGGTGGAGGTGGGATTACACCAAGGATCAGCTCTGAGTCCTTTCTTGTTTGCAGTGGTGATGGACAGGTTGACGGATGAGATCAGACAGGAGTCCCCATGGACTATGATGTTTGCAGATGACATTGTGATCTGTAGTGAGAGTAGAGAGCAAGTTCAGTCTAGTCTGGAGAAGTGGAGATATGCTTTGGAGAGAAGGGGAATGAAAGTCAGTAGAAGCAAGACTGAGTCCATGTGTGTGAATGAGAGGGAGCCCAGTGGAATAGTGCAGTTACAAGGAGTAGAAGTGGTGAAAGTAGATGAGTTTAATATTTGGGGTCAACTGTTCAAAGTAATGGAGAGTGTGGTAGAGAGGTGAAGAAGAGAGTGCAGGCAGGGTGGAGTGGGTGGAGAAAGGTGGCAGGAGTGATTTGTGACTGAAGAATATCAGCAAGAGTGAAGGAGAGTTTACAAGACAGTAGTGAGACCAGCTATGTTGGACGGCTTAGAGACGGTGGCACTAACAAAAAGACAGGAGGCAGAGATAAAGATGCTGAGATTCTCTTTGAGAGTGATGAGAATGGACAAGATTAGGAATGAACATATCAGAGGGACAGCTCAGGTGGGACGATTTGGAGACAAAGTCAGAGAGGAGAGACTGAGATGGTTTGGACATGTGCAGAGGAGGGACCCAGGGTATATAGGGAGAAGGATGCTGAGGATGGAGCCACCAGGCAGGAGGAGAAGAGGGAGACCAAAGAGGAGGTTTATGGATGTGCTGAGGGAGGACATGCGGGTGGTTGGTGTGACAGAGGAAGATACAGAGGACAGGGTGAGATGGAAACGATTGATCTGCTGTGGCGACCCCTAACGGGAACAGCCGAAAGACAAAGAAGATTTTCTTTCATTATAATGTTAAAACTGACTAATTTCTTGAAATACAACCCCAATTCCAATGAAGTTGGGACGTTGTGTGAAATGTAAATAAAAACAGAATGCAATAGTAGAGAAGCTTGAACCTTCAACTGGACTGGGTTGCTTGACACAAGGACGTTTTGCTTCTAATCGCAGAAGCTTCCTCACCTAAAATTCTTGCTCTGGTAGTCTGACTTCTGTCTTGACTCTACAAGAGTCAAGCTTCTCTACTATGGAAACCACCTGGACAACTGAGAGCCTTCACAGAAATAGAATGCAATGATTTGCAAATCCTCTTCAACCTATATTCAATTGAATACACCACAAAGACAAGATATTTAATGTTCAACCCCACACACACACACACACACACACACACTCATCTTCAACCGCTTAGTCCAATTAAGGTTTGCAGGGAGCTGGAGCATATCCCAGCAGTCATAGAGTGTGAGGCGGGGTACACCCAGGACAGGACACCAGTTTGTCACAGGGCCACATATAGACAAACAAACACAGACACACCCACACGCACACGCACACCTATGGACAATTTAAAGATTCCAATCCACCTAACCCGCATGTCTTTGGATGTGGGAGGAAACTGAAGCACCTGGAGGAAACCCACGCAAACATGGGGAGAACATGCAAACTCCACACAGAAAGGCCACAGGTGGAAATTGAACCCATGACGACCTCGCTGTGAGGCAACAGTGCTAACCACTAAGCCAGCGTGCTGCCCTAATGTTCAAACTGATAAACTTTGTTTTGTGTAAATATTTGCTCATTTTGAAATGGATGCCTGCAACGCATTGCAAAAAAGTTGGGACAGGGGCAACAAAAGACTGGGAAAGTTGATGAATGCTCAAAGAACAGCTGTTTGGAACATTGCACAGGTGAACATGTTCATTGGAAACAGGTGAGTGTCATGATTGGGTATAACAGGAGCATCCCCAAAAGGCTCAGCCGTTCACAAGCAAAGATAGGGTGAGGATCACCACTTTGTGAACAACTGTGTGAAAAAATAGTCCAGCAGTTTAAGAACAATGTATCTCAATGTTCAGTTGCAAGGAATTTAGGGATTCCATCATCTACAGTCCATAATATAATCAGAAGATTCAGAGAATCTGGAGAACTTTGTACATGTACGCGGCAAGGCTGAAAACCAACAATGAATGCCCGTGACCTTCGATCCCTCAGGCGGCACTGCATTAAAAACTGACATCATTGTGTAAAGGATCTTACCGCGTGGGCTCAGGAACACTTCAGAAAACCATTGTCAGTTAACACAGTTCGTCGCTACATCTACAAGTGCAACTTAAAACTCCACCATGCAAAGTGAAAGCCAAACATCAACAACATCCAGAAACGCCGCCGCCTTCTCTGGGCCAGAGCTCATTTGAAATGGACAGACACAAAGTGGAAAAGTGTGCTGTGGTCTGATGAGTCCACATTTC
Organism: Thalassophryne amazonica; assembly: GCF_902500255.1. NCBI lineage: Eukaryota > Metazoa > Chordata > Actinopteri > Batrachoidiformes > Batrachoididae > Thalassophryne > Thalassophryne amazonica. Next base: position 115,121,041 of record NC_047110.1, on the reverse strand, counting down.
AAATTGTTTTTGGAAATCATGGACGTCATGTCCTCCGGACAAAAGAGGAAAAAGACCATCCAGATTGTTACCAGAGCAAAGTTCAAAAGCTAGCATCTGTGATGGTATGGGGGTGTGTTAGTGCCCATGGCATGGACAACTTACACATCTGTGATGGCACCATCAATGCTGAAAGGTACTAGACTGGCCTGCCTGCAGTCCAGACCTGTCACCCATTGAAAATGTGTGGCGCATTATGAAGCACAAAATATGACAACGGATACCCCGGACTGTTGAACAACTGAAGCAAGAATGGGAAAGAATTCCACCTACAAAGCTTCAACAATTAGTGTCCTCAGTTCCCAAACGCTTATTGAGTGTTGTTAGAAGGAAAGGTGATGTAACTCATGTAATTCATTCAGCTTGGGACTCCGATGAAGGCGGTCACATCTCCTCCACTCTCCCTTATCTCTGTTCTCTGCCTTTAACCTTCAAGTCCCTACTTCATCAGACTGTGAATTCCTCAAATTATATTGGATTCTGGATCTATTGGACTACTATTGGATTAACCATGGAATTGATCAGCTGGTCTCTGAACGCTATTGACACCATTTTTTCTACAAGAAGGTCAGGACTGGGGGATCCTACCTGCCCAGATGGAACGTATCCTTCTGGCTATATCCTTGACTCCTGGAGTTCCTGGCATGTTGCATGCTTGGCGCCGTTCTCCATTGAGGACGTCGAGGATTTATTCATATTTGGTCTCATGGTAGCAGGGCTGGTACTTTTTGGCTTATGTGCTGCCCTGATCTACCAGAAAATTGGCAAGACGGCGGCATCAAGAACCACGGCAAGAATAATTATTCTTATTCTTCTCTACAAGAGTCAAGACAGAAGTCAGACCACCAGAGCAAGAATTTTAGCTGAGGAAGCTTCTGCGATTTGAAGCGAAACGTCCTCGCGTCAAGCAACCAAGTCCAGTCGAAGATTCAAGCTTCTCTACTATGGAAACCACCTGGACAACTGAGAGCCTACACAGAAAATTGGGAATTTTCTTAATTCATAATTGGGATTTGGTTGTGCAAGTGGAACTGCTAAAAAGTGTTTTTCACTGCTGTAACCATAACATTATAGGCTTATCAAGCCTGAAGGTCAAATTGCCCGACTGTTTTTCCTCCAGAGGGATTTGTTTTGGCCTGGGGAACATTGGCTGTTTCTTATCTCATCTCACAAAGACAATAAACTGCTTTTCACAGGACTGAAGCATGTTCCATTCCCTCCCCCACTCCCCTCCTTCCCCCATCAAAACCTCACCTTTCCGGCGCCCGCTAACGTCATTCCCTCCCTCTTCTGCTGGGGCGGTGCAGTTTTCGCTGCAGCCCACGTCTCCTCCCAAGCTGACGGCGGTGCATCTCAGGGTTGCTGCGTGGCCTTCACCCACTTGCCTCAATTCAGATAACGGACTTCTTCAAACTTAATGCACATAAACAGTCAAATGTGTATGTGCAGTCTTTAATTCTGATGTGTGCCATTATTACGGTAAACAAGTAATAATTGTGGACTAATTGCTGTCTGAGGTAACTGGAGTGGGGTTGTATTCTTTTTTGTTGCATTTGAGTTTTAGAGGAACAGAAAAAATTTTCTGACAATATTCTGATTTAAAATAACTCTGGCTGCCTAAAACTTTTGCACCATAGCGTACTACATCATCGACAAAAGACAAGAATGTAACTCAGATGAGTTAACAGAAGCAGATGGAGGACTAACTCGTACGGTGGTCACGTGGCCTTTGACCTCCTTGTTTTTTATTTTTTAGCTGCAGGCTGGACGCTGGCAGAGAAAATCCTCTGGGCAGCGATTCTGCGGCTCTTTTGCAGTTTCTTTTTTCTTCCTCACTGGCTTTTTATTTCACATTCACACTAAACATCAGCAAATCAAAATAAAGTGATGAAACTAAAAGCATTTTTTTCCCGCAGCACCGCCATTTGTACTGACCGTGTGGAAACAGGATTATTCTGCTTCTCTGCGTTTTCTGGTCCAAGCTGCTGATGTTTGTTCTTCTGAACATTTGCTGAGCTGCACTTAATCTCACACAGCTGCTCTCTTCACGGCGGCGCCGCTCTGCACGAGCTGCAGAAGGCGGTGCTGAAGGTGAACGGCTGAACGTGTCACATGATGAAGTGATGAAAGAGCTTAAAGCTTCCACAGGAGGATTATCTTTTGTTTTTCAGGATGCTGTCCACAGCTGGACGCTCGGCGAGGACGGCCTGAAGTCCATGTGACAGACATGAGGAACGTGGACCAGCATGGAGCAAACCGCCTGCAGGGTCCAGGTGGGTACTGGAGCTTCACGTGAGCTTCTGAAGAACATGAGGGTCCACAGATAAATGTCTCTGTAATTTACTGCATGCAAGTACCTGTGCAAAACAAAAGCTTCTTCCTGGCCGGTGAAGGAAGCCACCAAGGAGGCCTGACAAGCTTCAATGGCTGTGACTGAGACACTTCTGTCTTGCGTCTCCAGTCACAGCTTCATGGTAACACCGAGGACTTAAGATGAAATCTAGGCTGGAGTCTCCCATGTGCCTTCTGACAAACTTAAGCAGACTTTTAAATTTGATACGAGCACGTTGCCTGTGAGGATCCATAAAACAGTAGCTGACATTTTTCAAAGGTGGTAATAAATTGTGTAAAGTTTGTATAATGAGTGGGAAAGGTGTGTGAGTCCAGAATGTTTTTAGAACCTTTAGATCTCAACAGGTTTTAGAAGAAGAACTCAACCATTTTATTTACAGTGGCTTGCAAAAGTATTCAGCCCCTTGGTATTTCACACATTTTAATTTGTTTATGGCATTTCAAATACAAAAAGTAAACCAGGCTTCTCACAATAAAAATTTCAAAAATGATCTTCCTTAAACTCAAACTGAATGTAAATCTCTACAACCTAATATAAATTAATTAAAAATATAAAAGCCAAGATGATGGGTTGCATAAGTAATCAGCCCCTTTGGTATAATATCTGTAAATAATCAGTTTAATTGCCAGTTTTCCTCAGAGAAGTCAGGGGATGGAAACATAAACATTTCCAAGTCACTTTATTTACATCAGTTATGAAGAAATGCAAACAGCATGACACTCTGTGGTAAATCTGTGTGGAGTAGACAGTTCTCAAAAACTGAGTGACTGTGCAAGAAGGAGAGTGAGGAAAGCCACCAAGACACCCAGACAACCCAAAAGAATTTACAGGCTTCTGTGGCTGTGATTGAAGAAATTGTGCACAGTGCATGTTTTGCATTTTGTATCACCAGTTATACAGCTTCATGATGAAGTGGGACAGAGGAGGGTTTTCTTTCACCAAAACATGAAATCTAGGCTTGCATCTCAGCTGTACCTTCTGGCAAACTGTAGCTGAACTTTCAGGTCTTCTTTTTAAGAAAACCCTCCTCCGCCAAGGAGGTTATGTTTTCGGTCGTGTCCGTTTATTTGTTTGTTGGTTGGTTGGTTTGTTAGCAGGATTACTCAAAAAATCCTCAATGGATTTCAATGAAATTTTTACCAGGGGTGTATCTTGGCCTAACTTAGAATTCATTAAATTTTGATAATGATCCAGAACACGACCCGGATCCAGTAATTTTTTAAGGATTCTTTATCATTGCAGGATAAGGCCAATTTCAACATCTTTGCATTTAACTTCATGAAGACGGGTCACAAAGGCTGAACAAAAATTAAGTTATGACACAACAATAATTTAGCATTGGTTTCTCCTCATTGAATAAACTTATTAGAAAATAAAAATAACTTGTGTAGTTCATGCAGTTTCTCTTTATAAATACATTTGCTGAAGATCTAAGGGTTTAACCCTCTGGGGCCGATGCCGTCGTATATGACAGCTGAGACAAAGCTTTGCTAAATTATAAATAACTTTTTAATGATATGAGATAGAAACTTACTTTTTTTGCTGAAAAGTTAACTCTGCAGACTTTCGAGCCACTGTCCACCATCTTTGTACTCCTCATTAAAGCTGTGTGATGACGTGAGCAATGTGAGTGTCCAATTGGAATTGGTTCACCGTCACATGGTTTTCCAAAATCCAATTGTAGGGCAGATTTACCTCACGTGACACACCAAAGATTGTTTTTAGGAGTGATGTGTTACTAGCTGGCCCGTCTGAATAGCCCCCTGGCTGCTCCAATGCGCCCTACGCCATTACGCACAGCAAAAGTGAAAGTGAGCAGACAGAGAGCCTCTCATGCAATCTCACGTGCTCAAACAGTGTGTGAGTATCAGGCTTGCTCAACTAGTTTTCCTGTGAATGTTACTGGATAAGCCTGTGGCAAGCTCTCTCGCTCCGGCGTAAAGCACTGTTTACCATATCAATGGAGCGAGGGGGGAGGGGCCGCTCCTCAAACCTGAAACCTTTATTACACTTATAAAACCCAACTATAGCATATATATCTTGAAAGTACAGGTTGTCCTGGAAAAAAAAAGAGATATAAAACTTGATTGTGGGATGCAGGGAGAGCTGTTAACAGCAATAATAAAACATTTATGCCAGGCGAGTAAATTGTCCAAAAAATGCCCAGTAAATGGACTGCATTTATATACCGCTTTTCCATCTGCATCAGACACTCAAAGCGCTTTACAATAATGCCTCACATTCACCCTGATGTCAGGGTGCTGCCATACAAGGTGCTCACTACACACCGGGAGCAAAAGGGGATTAAGGACCTTGTCCAAGGGCCCTTAGTGATTTTCCAGTCAGGCGGGGATTTGAACTGAGGATCCTCTGGTCTCAAGCCCAATGCTTAAACACTACACTATCACCTCCTTTCCTGTAAATTACATAATTTTTAATGTTAATTTACTGTCTTAATGTAATTATGTTATTTATGTTCTTGTTATCATATGCACACTATTATTATTATTATTATTATTATTATTATTATTATTATTATTATTATTATAGCTGTGTCCAGCAACTTCCTCCATTTAAACTCTGATAAGACTGAAATGATGGTTCTTGGTCCAGTGAGACATCGGCATCAATTTGACCAGTTAACACTCAGCCTCGGCTCGTGTGTCATACATCACACTGACAAAGTGAGGAATCTTGGGGTAATTTTTGATCCTTCGTTGTCCTTTGACCTCCACATTAGAGATATTATGAGGACATCTTTCTTCCACCTGCGAAATATAGTGAAGATTTGTCCCATCTTGTCTATGGCTGATGCTGAGACCCTGATCCATGCGTCTGGGCTCTCCAATTCGTTCAAAATGCTGCTGGCAGACTTTTGACAGGAAGCAGAAAGGTTGACCACATTACACCCATTTTGGTGTCCCAGTGAGATCAGATTTTAAGATTCTGCTAATATGCATATGTCGCAGACATGAACAAGTGAAGCTCTTCAGCATCTCACCATCTCATTTAGGTCCTTCAGTAAATGCTTCTGGGGAGCATTAGCATGACTAAAAGCCTTCAGCTTCTGGGGAGGACTCCACCTCACAGACCCCCCTAATTACAGCCCTATTAACCCCGTACCACTTTAAGCATTTTTTTAAAATGCAGATGTAAATTAATATTCAAGGTTTTCAGCTAGTTGACAGTAGGGCTGTAAATTATGGCAAAATTATATCTCAATATTGTCATATTAATATGATATATGATATGATTTGACACAAAGTGCAGCAACAGTGAAAATTAAACCTTCTTAAACAAAACAGTAATAATCCCACACTCATTTTACACTCATCATAAGGTTAGGATACTGTGCCTTCCAAAAGTATTGGAACACTTGGAATTTCACACTTTTTAATTTCTTTATGCCATTTTAAATACAAGAAATACAAATAAATAAATAAATAAATAAAAAAATAAATAAAATTTTCTAAAATTATCTCCCTCAAACTCAAACTGAAAGCAAATCTCTAAAACTTGATCAAACCTGTAAATAATAATCAGTTTTATTGACAGTTTTCTTTAGACAAGTCAGGGGACGAAAACATGAACATTTCCAAGTCACTGAATATGTCTTGGACTTTATTTACATCAATTATGAAGAAATACAAAAGTTTCTTTCACCAAAACATCAGATCTAGACTTTCATCTCAAATGTACTTTCTGTCAAATTGTAGCTGAACTTTCAGGTCTTCTTTTGAAGAAAATCCTCCTCAACACCACTTCATTAGGAAGAAAGAGTTTAGATTTTTAATTCATTTCTATCAAGTTGTAGAGATTTGCTTTCGGTTTGAGTTTAAGGAAGATAACTTCAGATTTTTTTTTTTTTTTTGTATTTGTACGGAGCTCTAGAAGTGTCATTTCAAATGTGGAGAGAATGTGCACACGTTTTAAGCATTGTGAAATGATTGCACGATTTAGTAAACACAGTTATAAAACATTGTGCACGATCTACTTAAACGTGGCCACAATTTGTAAATCGTGCACTCAGTATATATTATGTTGACACACGTGGACATGAGCACCACATGTGAGCCTGACACAAAGATCCGCTGTCACCACCTGCCCATGATTATCATCACTTAATGTCAACTGTAAACTTACAGAGTTAAGTTGGAAAGATGTTCAAAGATTCGAAACCTGTGCTAAATCAACATGCAGATCCACCTCGGATTTGCTGTGGCAACCCTGAGTGCAAACAGGAGCAGCCGAAGAGACGTAATAACTTCAAAGCGAATCGCTGTTTTAAATCTAACGACACCTCTTTCCAAACGCTGTAACACAGACAAGAAACTACAACCGACCAACACCGATCTTTCTCCCAAAATGAAACGTCCTTCGTTCTTTATAAATTACAGTGAACTTGACGTGCAGCCAGGTGCGAGAGCGGAGTTTAGGGACTGTCAACAAATTACCACAGTGAAAGGAAATGCTTTGATGACAACTCAATAATGTCATATTTATGGTTTGTAGAGCCACCAAACTCACATCACACATCAGTGAGCTCCCTCTGACTGTACTACAGCACTTAGATTGAAAAATGTACCATTATATAATTTTGAAGATTTTTTTGCAATAAATTTGAATAAAATCTCTATAGCTTTTTATTTAAAGCTGGAGTTTATTGATGTGTGATGTGAGTTTGGTGGCACGACAAGCTATGACTTGACTCCGGATCCGGAGTCTTCCATGCCAAAAAGGTCATCAAAATCAGTGCAGTAGTTTTTGATCCTGCCAACAGTCAGACAGACAGACTAATAAATAAATGCTGATGATTTTATTATGTCCTTGGTGGACGTAATGAGTGCAAATAGGGAGGTTATCCAGGTACATCGAACTGGGAGGACAACCCGGGAAGACCCACTGGAGGGATTATATTTTTCCAGCTGTCCTGGGAACACCTCTGAATCCTCTGGGAAGAGTTACAGGACTCAGCCGAGTATAGGGAAGCGTGGGATGAGCTGCTGGGTCTGTAAGAATTAAGGTCCAGTTTTAATCTAAACATAGAGTGCTTATGAAAGACTTCTGTCTCTTGTCTGTCTCTGGGTGTGTGCAGGGTTGTCCAGTCTGGTGCTGGTTCTCCTGGAACTGTCCGCCTTGGTCCACGGCTGTCCTGAGGTCTGCTTGTGTTATGGCAATACCACTGACTGCTCCAGTGTTGGTCTGTCTTCTTTGATGTCCATCCTGTCATGGATAAACCTGGACTCTGTGGTCCTCCACCTGCCTAGAAACAACCTGTCCTCCCTGAGTGTCGCCCAGCTGTCCAACCTCGGCAGGCTGGAGCTCCTGGATCTGTCTCACAACCACTTTTACACCCTGAATCCTGGAGTCTTCTCTGGCCTTAGTGGACTACGCCGGCTCAACCTCTCCACTAACCACCTTGGTGGATCTCTGGAGACATCTGACCCAAGAAACAACACAGACGCTGTTCAGAATCTGAATGGACAAGCTGGTCTAAGCAAAGAAGTTTTTCAGGAGCTGAGGCAGCTACAGTGTTTGGACCTTTCCACCAATGCCCTCCTCTGGCTGCCAAAGGGACTCTTAGATGGACTTCATGCCCTGGCTTGGTTGTCCTTGGCTGGGAACAGGCTGAGGTCACTGGACAGAGTCACCTTTGAACCACTGACGGCGCTAAAGCAGCTGCAGTTGTGGGGGAACCCGTGGGAGTGCGACTGCAATCTGAGGGGCTTCAAGCACTGGATGGAATGGCTGATTTACCGCGGTGAGCAGGGAGACCAAGACAAGGTATTTAATGTTGAAACTGATAAACTTTATTGTTTTTGTGCAAATATTTGCTCATTTTGAAATGGGTGCCTGCAACATGTTTCAAAAAAGCTGGGACAGGGGCACCAAAAGACTGGGAAGGTTGATGAATGCTCAAAGAACACCTGTTTGGAACATTCCACAGGTGAACTGGTTAATTGGAAACAGGTGAGTGTCATGACTGGGTATAAAAGGAGCATCCCCAAAAGGCTCAGCCGTTCACAAGCAAAGATGGGGCGAGAATCACCACTTTGTGAACAACTTGGTGAAAAAATGGTCCAACAGTTTATGTTTCTCAACGTTCAATAGCAAGGAATTTAGGGATTCCATCATCTACAGTCCATAATATAATCAGAAGATTCAGAGAATCTGGAGAACTTTCTACACGTAAGTGGCAAGGCTGAAAACCAACATTGAATGCCCGTGACCTTTGATCCATCAGGCGGCACTGCCTTAAAAACTGACATCATTGTGTAAAAGATCTTACCGCGTGGGCTCAGGAACACTTCAGAAAACCATTGTCAGTTAACACAGTTCGTCGCTACATCTACAAGTGCAACTTAAAACTCTACCGTGCAAAGTGAAAGCCAAACATCAACAACATCCAGAAATGCCACCGCCTTCTCTGGGCCCAAGCTCATTTGAAATGGACAGACACAAAGTGGAAAAGTGTGCTGTGGTCTGAAGACACACACCACAAAAGAAACCTGGGGTTGTTCTTATTTTCACTAATTGAAGAAAATAAGAACAACCCAGGTTTCTTTTCAGCACTGTAGCCAGGCTGACAAAGAGTCAGAGCTCTATTGAGCCGAGTATTCCTTTAACTTTAACTAGTAATGACTTCATGACTTTTTTTGCTAACAAAATTTTAACTATTAGAGAAAAAATTACTCATAACCATCCCAAAGACGTATCGTTATCTTTGGCTGCTCTCGGTGATGCCGGTATTTGGTTAGACTCTTTCTCTCCGATTGTTCTGTCTGAGTTATTTTCATTAGTTACTTCATCCAAACCATCAACATGTTTATTAGACCCCATTCCTACCAGGCTGCTCAAGGAAGCCCTACCATTATTTAATGCTTCGATCTTAAATATGATCAATCTATCTTTATTAGTTGGCTATGTACCACAGGCTTTTAAGGTGGCAGTAATTAAACCATTACTTAAAAAGCCATCACTTGACCAGCTATCTTAGCTAATTATAGGCCAATCTCCAACCTTCCTTTTCTCTCAAAAATTCTTGAAAGGGTAGTTGTAAAACAGCTAACTGATCATCTGCAGAGGAATGGTCTATTTGAAGAGTTTCAGTCAGGTTTTAGAATTCATCATAGTACAGAAACAGCATTAGTGAAGGTTACAAATGATCTTCTTATGGCCTCGGACAGTGGACTCATCTCTGTGCTTGTTCTGTTAGACCTCAGTGCTGCTTTTGATACTGTTGACCATAAAATTTTATTACAGAGATTAGAGCATGCCATAGGTATTAAAGGCACTGCGCTGCGGTGGTTTGAATCATATTTGTCTAATAGATTACAATTTGTTCATGTAAATGGGGAATCTTCTTCACAGACTAAAGTTAATTATGGAGTTCCACAAGGTTCTGTGCTAGGACCAATTTTATTCACTTTATACATGCTTCCCTTAGGCAGTATTATTAGACGGCATTGCTTAAATTTCATTGTTACGCAGATGATACCCAGCTTTATCTATCCATGAAGCCAGAGGACACACACCAATTAGCTAAACTGCAGGATTGTCTTACAGACATAAAGACATGGATGACCTCTAATTTCCTGCTTTTAAACTCAGATAAAACTGAAGTTATTGTACTTGGCCCCACAAATCTTAGAAACATGGTGTCTAACCAGATCCTTACTCTGGATGGCATTACCCTGACCTCTAGTAATACTGTGAGAAATCTTGGAGTCATTTTGATCAGGATATGTCATTCAAAGCGCATATTAAACAAATATGTAGGACTGCTTTTTTGCATTTGCGCAATATCTCTAAAATCAGAAAGGTCTTGTCTCAGAGTGATGCTGAAAAACTAATTCATGCATTTATTTCCTCTAGGCTGGACTATTGTAATTCATTATTATCAGGTTGTCCTAAAAGTTCCCTAAAAAGCCTTCAGTTAATTCAAAATGCTGCAGCTAGAGTACTGACGGGGACTAGAAGGAGAGAGCATATCTCACCCATATTGGCCTCTCTTCATTGGCTTCCTGTTAATTCTAGAATAGAATTTAAAATTCTTCTTCTTACTTATAAGGTTTTGAATAATCAGGTCCCATCTTATCTTAGGGACCTCATAGTACCATATCACCCCAATAGAGCGCTTCGCTCTCAGACTGCAGGCTTACATGTAGTTCCTAAGGTTTGTAAGAGTAGAATGGGAGGCAGAGCCTTCAGCTTTCAGGCTCCTCTCCTGTGGAACCAGCTCCCAATTCAGATCAGGGAGACAGACACCCTCTCTACTTTTAAGATTAGGCTTAAAACTTTCCTTTTTGCTAAAGCTTATAGTTAGGGCTGGATCAGGTGACCCTGAACCATCCCTTAGTTATGCTGCTATAGACGTAGACTGCTGGGGGGTTCCCATGATGCACTGTTTCTTTCTCTTTTTGCTCTGTATGCACCACTCTGCATTTAATCATTAGTGATCGATCTCTGCTCCCCTCCACAGCATGTCTTTTTCCTGGTTCTCTCCCTCAGCCCCAACCAGTCCCAGCAGAAGACTGCCCCTCCCTGAGCCTGGTTCTGCTGGAGGTTTCTTCCTGTTAAAAGGGAGTTTTTCCTTCCCACTGTAGCCAAGTGCTTGCTCACAGGGGGTCGTTTTGACCGTTGGGGTTTTACGTAATTATTGTATGGCCTTGCCTTACAATATAAGCGCCTTGGGGCAACTGTTTGTTGTGATTTGGCGCTATATAAAAAAATTGATTGATTGATTGATCTTATCTTAGGGACCTCATAGTACCATATCACCCCAATAGAGTGCTTCGCTCTCAGACTGCAGGCTTACTTGTAGTTCCTAGGGTTTGTAAGAGTAGAATGGGAGGCAGAGCCTTCAGCTTTCAGGCTCCTCTCCTGTGGAACCAGCTCCCAATTCAGATCAGGGAGACAGACACCCTCTCTACTTTTAAGATTAGGCTTAAAACTTTACTTTTTGCTAAAGCTTATAGTTAGGGCTGGATCAGGTAACCCTGAACCATCCCTTAGTTATGCTGCTATAGACTTAGACTGCTGGGGGGTTCCCATGATGCACTGAGTGTTTCTTTCTCTTTTTGCTCTGTATGCACCACTCTGCATTTAATCATTAGTGATTGATCTCTGCTCTCTTCCACAGCATGTCTTTTTCCTGGTTCTCTCCCTCAGCCCCAACCAGTCCCAGCAGAAGACTGACCCTCCCTGAGCCTGGTTCTGCTGGAGGTTTTTCCTTCCCACTGTTGCCATAGGGGGTTGTTTTGACCGTTGGGGTTTTTACATAATTATTGTATGGCCTTGCCTTACAATATAAGGCGCCTTGGGGCAACTGTTTCTTGTGATTTGGCGCTATATAAATAAAATTGATTTGATTTGATTTTGGTCTGATGAGTCCACATTTCAAATTGTTTTTGGAAATCATGGACGTCGTGTCCTCCGGACAAAAGAGCTAGAATCTGTTCAAAAGCCAGCATCTGTGACGGCATGGGGGTGTGTTAGTGCCCATGGCATGGACAACTTACACATCTGTGATGGCACCATCAATGCTGAAAGGTACATCCAGGTTTTGGAGCAACACATGCTGCCATCCAAGCAACGTCTTTTTCAGGGACGTCCCTGGTTATTTCAGCAAGACAATGCCAAGACACATTCTGCAGTGTTACAACAGCGTGGCTTCGTAGTAAAATGTGTGGCGCATTATGACGTGCAAAATACGACAACCGAGACCCCGGACTGTTGAACAACTGAAATCGTACATCAAGCAAGAATGGGAAAGAATTCCACCTACAAAGCTCCAACAATTACTGTCCTCAGTTCCCAAACGCTTATTGAGTGTTGTTAGAAGGAAAGGTGATGTAACACAGTGGTAAACATACCACTGTCCCAGCTTTTTTGAAACGTGTTGCAGGCATCCATTTCCAAATGAGCAAATATTTGCATAAACAATAAAGTTTATCAGTTTGAACATTAAATATCTTGTCTTTGTGGTGTATTCAATTGAATATAGGTTGAAGAGGATTTGAAAATCATTGTATTCTGTTTTATTTACATTTTACACAACGTCCCAACTTCATTGGAATTGGGGTTGTAACCTGCTCGTTGGGTTTTAATCCAGACATGCTAAACATCAGCAGTTAATATGATCAAGTCCAGTCTGGAAGGCAACCACCCAGGCAGACAACCAGTCCATCCCCACCTCTCCAAAGTAACCATCTACCTGCTGCAGCCAGGTGAAATGAGGGCGTGTCCTTGACCAGGTGAAATGTGGGCATGTCCTTGATGAGGTGAAATGTGGGCATGTTCTTGACTAAGTGAAATGTGGGCATGTCCTTGACTAAGTGAAATGTGGGCATGTCCTTGACCAAGTGAAATGTGGGCGTGTCCTTGACCAAGTGAAATGTGGGCGTGTCCTTGACCAAGTGAAATGTGGGCATGTCCTTGACCAAGTAAAAGGTGAGCATGTCCTTGACCAGGTGGAATGTGACCATGTTCTTGACCAAGTGAAATGTGACCGTGTCCTTGACCAAGTGAAATGTGGGTGTGTCCTTGAACAGGTGAAATGTGGGCGTGTCCTTGACCAGGTAAAATGTGGGCGTGTCCTTGAACAAGTGGAAATGTGGGCGTGTCCTTGACCAGGAGGAATGTGGGCGTGTTCTTAAACAAGTGAAATGTGGGCGTGTCCTTGACCAGGAGGAATGTTGGCATGTTCTTAAACAAGTGAAATGTTGGCGTGTCCTTGACCAGGAGGAATGTGGGCATGTTCTTAAACAAGTGAAATGTGGGCGTGTCCTTGACTAAGTGAAATGTGGGCGTGTCCTTGACCAGGAGGAATGTGGGCACGTTCTTAAACAAGTGAAATGTGGGCGTGTCCTTGACCAGGAGGAATGTGGCCGTGTCCTTGACCAAGTGAAATGTGGCCGTGTCGTTGACCAAGTGAAATGTGGCCGTGTTCTTGAACAAGTGAAATGTGGCCGTGTCCTTGAACAGGTGAAATGTGGGCGTGTCCTTGACCAGGTGAAATGTGGGCATGTCCTTGAACAAGTGAAATGTGGCCGTGTCCTTGAACAGTTGAAATGTGGGCGTGTCCTTGAACAGTTGAAATGTGGGCGTGTCCTTGACTAAGTGAAATGTGGGCGTGTCCTTGACCAGGAGGAATGTGGGCATGTTCTTAAACAAGTGAAATGTGGGCGTGTCCTTGACTAAGTGGAAATGTGGGCGTGTCCTTGACCAGGAGGAATGTGGGCATGTTCTTAAACAAGTGAAATGTGGGCGTGTCCTTGACCAGGAGGAATGTGGCCGTGTCCTTGACCAAGTGAAATGTGGCCGTGTCGTTGACCAAGTGAAATGTGGCCGTGTTCTTGAACAAGTGAAATGTGGCCGTGTCCTTGAACAGGTGAAATGTGGGCGTGTCCTTGACCAGGTGAAATGTGGGCGTGTCCTTGAACAAGTGAAATGTGGCCGTGTCCTTGACCAAGTGAAATGTGGCCGTGTCCTTGAACAGTTGAAATGTGGGCGCGTCCTTGAACAGTTGAAATGTGGGCGTGTCCTTGACTAAGTGAAATGTGGGCGTGTCCTTGACTAAGTGGAAATGTGGGCGTGTCCTTGACCAGGAGGAATGTGGGCATGTTCTTAAACAAGTGAAATGTGGGCGTGTCCTTGACCAGGAGGAATGTGGCCGTGTCCTTGACCAAGTGAAATGTGGCCGTGTTCTTGAACAGGTGAAATGTGGCCGTGTCCTTGAACAGGTGAAATGTGGGCGTGTCCTTGACCAGGTGAAATGTGGCCGTGTCCTTGAACAAGTGAAATGTGGCCGTGTCCTTGACCAAGTGAAATGTGGCCGTGTCCTTGAACAGTTGAAATGTGGCCGTGTCCTTGAACAGTTGACATGTGGCCGTGTCCTTGAACAGTTGACATGTGGCCGTGTCCTTGAACAAGTGAAATGTGGCCGTGTCCTTGAACAGTTGAAATGTGGGCGTGTCCTTGAACAAGTGAAATGTGGCCGTGTCCTTGACCAAGTGAAATGTGGCCGTGTCCTTGAACAGTTGAAATGTGGCAGTGTCCTTGAACAGTTGAAATGTGGGCGTGTCCTTGAACAGTTGAAATGTGGGCGTGTCCTTGACCAGGTGAAATGTGGGCGTGTCCTTGAACAAGTGGGAATGTGGGCGTGTCCATGACCAGGTGAAATGTGGGTGTGTCCTTGAACAAGTGAAATGTGGCCGTGTCCTTGACCAGGTGAAATATGGGTGTGTTCTTGACCTTGACCGTCATGAGGTACGTACTGGACAGCAACCAGCACAAAGGTCTACATGACCAAAATGCCGTAGCTGTTTCTTCACAGTGACACTCCTCATCTGAACCTCTTAGTCTAGATAATAATATTAAACCAGACAACCACCAGGAAATGTTTCTTATTCAGCTAATAAATAAATAAACAAATATACAAATGTGCAGAATTTGATAATCAACTTCTCTGATCCACGGCAGCGTGGAAGCAGAGAACGTCGACCGTGAGCTCAGAGCAGGAAGTGAGACGTGAATGAAGTGAGTTAAACAGGAGTAAGCGCGAGTCAAACTGCAGCATGTCCTTCGGAACGTCCCGCTGGACAAGCACATTATCAAAAATAAAAACCAGCAGCACGAACACAGAGCCAAGAGGTCGAATCACAAAGGACGGAGTACGGAGGTGTGGAGGAAGAACCAATCAGATGAAGGAACAACGAACAAACACAAAAACGGCAGGGGTGGATCTAGCTTCAGGTTCAGGGGTCTGCCCCCCCCCCAGTAAACTTTTACAATTTACATCCTTTTTCCTCCATGAATGCTGACTCTCTGCTCCTCATTTTTAATGCACAATTTGTATTTTAAACACTGGAAACCTTCTCATTCTGCCAACAGCTGTACAAGAACGTTCCCAGATTTTATCTTCTTGCCTTCTTCTCCATTTACAGACGGGACAGTGGATGCCATGCGGTGCAGCGTCCCGCCGGATTTAAAGGGCTTTGACATCCGCAGCATGCCAGCAGAGATGTTCCACCACTGTCTGCAGAGTCCAACCAAGGACAGGTCTCCTGGCTCCGCCACCCGCCCTCCATGCCCACCAGGGAGGATCAGCAGCATGGAGGAGTGTGTTCGCCAAGGCCACCAGCCCATCAGTGTCCGCCGGGCACACGGGACACAGATCGTGGCGGGTGTGGTTTGCGGTACAGTGTGCATTATGATGGTGGTGGCAGCCACCTACGGCTGTGTCTACGCCTCACTGATGGCCCGTTACCTGAAAAAACTGAAGGCTCGTGGAAAGCCCCTAATGGCTGAGTGTGGCACCGAGACAGACGTGGAGGACGGGCAAACGTCACTGCTGATGTCACCACAGCAGACACCACTGCCCACAGACGCCTCCAGCATTGGGTATCAGATCAGTGGCTTCTAAAGGTGCTTGCCGGCTCCCCCAGTGGACTGAGACCGAACTGTCTTTAATATGATGTCCCTTTTAGACTCACTTTGCTGCATTTTAACGCTCCTTCTTAGGTTTCATGAAAATGGTCTTTGTATTTAGAGAAAATAAATTTAAAAAACTTAGAAATGTGACATTTCATTGACTATTCACATAGATTAATTTCCTGATTCTGTGTGGTTTTATTAAGTTTAAGATTCTTACCTGCTAAAAAGCACAAACTGAAACCTGATCAAGATCTTGTATCCCGATGAATTCTCCTCCAAAGCATTTTTTTTTAAGATGAGGGCTACTTTCCAGGTACACTGCTCAGCCACTACCCCAACCACTTACCCTAACCCAACCCAACCCTAACCACAACCCTAATCTCAACAATTTACCCTAACTCCAACCCAAACCACGTACCCCAACCCTTAACCCAACCCTTTATCCCAAGCCTAATCTCAACAATTTACCCTAACCCCAACCCAAACCACTTACCCCAAACCTTAACCCTAATCTCAACCATTTACGCTAACCCCAACCCAAAACCCAACACTTAACCCTAACCCCAACATTAACTATAACCCTAACTCTAGCCCTTAACCCTTGCCCTGCTGTACAAAACAAGCTTTCATCCAAGACACACATACAGAGGACTCATCAAATCACAGTTACAATTTCCATAAAATCTGCTCTACACCAGCAGATTTCTGGGAGGCTACAAGGATATTTTTCCGGGCCCTAAAATCCAGGGGGTACGCATGCTCCTTTCTGAGACAATCCCTCAAAACATTCCTACAACCAGTCAACAAAAAGGATGATAAAAGTAAAATCATCCCATTCCTCAGCACATTCTCACAGGCCAGCGTCCAGTTGAATAGGCATATCAAGGCGAATTTTGAAAAATTCCTCAAGGACACAGTTTACTTACACAAAGTGTGATTTTGGAATACAGGAAAAAAATTGCAATCGTCAAGACCTACTGGTGAAAAGCAGACTGGCCACATTACAAGTCACAGAACTCAGGACCAGCAATTCCAACA